>NC_138770.1:673809478-674124478 GCF_965119305.1 Pelophylax lessonae | reverse complement strand
CCTCCTATCCAGGTGTACAGGGGAGCCGCACAGGCCTCCTGGAGCATGAGGCCTGGATGCAATTGCAACCCCTGTAGTTACGCCCCTGTGCTGTCCATTTGTCTGTTTTTCATCCATCCATTGAGGGATGAAAAACGGACAATAATGCATCTCTAATGGATGATCATTAATTTACATCAGTTTACATCCGCTTCCGTCATCATCCAATTTTTTTTAACTGATCAAAGCTCTATTTTTTGTCCGTTAAAAAAGGGATTGCACAAAAAAACGGATGTAAACTGACAAATGGTCAGTTTTTTATCTGTTTTTATGTTGGTGGTGGATGTAAAAAAAATGGTGAAAAACTGATGACCACGGATGAAAAACTGATGACCATGGATGAAAAACTGATGACCATGGATGAAAAACTGATGGCCACTGATGAAAAACTGATGACCACTGATGAAAAACTGATGACCACGGATGAAAAACTGATGACCATGGATGAAAAACTGATGAACATGGATGAAAAACTGATGACCATGGATGAAAAACTGATGAGCATGGATGAAAAACTGATGGCCACTGATGAAAAACTGATGGCCACTGATGAAAAACTGATGACCATGGATGAAAAACTGATGACCATGGATGAAAAACTGATGAACATGGATGAAAAACTGATGGCCACTGATGAAAAACTGATGACCATGGATGAAAAACTGATGACCATGGATGAAAAACTGATGACCATGGATGAAAAACTGATGGCCACTGATGAAAAACTGATGACCATGGATGAAAAACTGATGACCATGGATGAAAAACTGGTAGCCACTGATGAAAAACTGATGACCATGGATGAAAAACTGATGGCCACTGATGAAAAACTGATGACCACTTCTGAAGTAGAATTCTGTTGTACGGGAAAATTTGTATGAAAATAACCTCTTCATTTTCCACATCAGACTAGCATGCCACAAAAAAACGGACGACAGATCGTTCAAAAACTGATGACCATGAATGAAAAACTGATGACCATGGATGAAAAACTGATCACCACTGATGAAAAACTGATGGCCACTGAAGAAAAACTGATGGCCACTGATGAAAAACTGATGGCCACTGAAGAAAAACTGATGGCCACTGATGAAAAACTGATAAATAACTGATGAAAAACTGATGACCATGGATGAAAAACTGATGGCCACTGATGAAAAACTGATGGCCACTGATGAAAAACTGATGAACATGGATGAAAAACTGATGACCACTGATGAAAAACTGATGACCACTGATGAAAAACTGATAAATAACTGATGAAAAACTGATGAACATGGATGAAAAACTGATGACCACTGATGAAAAACTGATGACCACTGATGAAAAACTGATGACCATGGATGAAAAACTGATGGCCACGGATGAAAAACTGATGACCACGGATGAAAAACTGATAACCACGGATGAAAAACTGATGACCATTGATGAAAAACTGATGAAAAACTTATGACCACTGATGAAAAATTGAAGAAAAACTGATGAGCATGCCTCACGCCTCTGAAGAAGTCCTATTGGATGAAACGCGTCAGTCGGGATGCTTAAGCACAAATATCCTACGAGCTGCAGCAGATCTTGATGCATTTTTGATGCTTTTTGACCGATTACTTTTCTAAGTACCTTTTTAATAAACTCCTTATGATTTTATGCGGACCTTCACTATATGCTTCTTCTTTGTCTCTTCTTTGTGGCGTCTTCCCATATATGAGAGTAAAGTCGACATTTTCAGCATAGTAGTGGTGTATTTATGGAGGAGTGGAGTTTGGTGATTACCCGCCAAGTCTGGTGAGGAGCCGCTCACCTGAACACTGCTGTTGATTAGATCTTATCACTTACAAGCCTATAGTCATTCCTGGATCTGGTGAGGAGATTTTTTGGGTACAGTGGTGTGCTGTCCATTTTCCCTGATACTGGTGATGGGATCTCACTCATCCTTTCATGTGGATGATGGACTATTATGTGTTTTAACTCTAGCGCTGCATATGGACTTTTATACATTTGTTTTTTTTGCAATCAGGAAAATTTATGCTTTTGCTATTTCAATTGTACTTATTTATCATTTTAGCCCGAATATCCCATATTGTTTGTCTATGTACTTACAGTGCTTTCGAAAAGTATTTACACCCCTTGAAATTTTCCACGTTTTCTTTCTTTCTTTCTTTCTTTCTTTCTTTCTTTCTTTCTTTCTTTCTTTCTTTCTTTCTTTCTTTCTTTCTTTCTTTCTTTCTTTCTTTCTTTCTTTCTTTCTTTCTCCTTCCCCCTCTTTCTTTCTTTCTTTCTCTCTCCCTCCCCTCTTTATTTCTTTCTTTCTCCTTCCCCTCTTTCTTTCTTTCTCTCTTTCTTTCTTTCTTTCTTTATTTCTCTCTCTCTCTCTCTCTCTTTCTTTCTTTCTTTCTCTCTCTTTCTCTCTCGCCCCCCCCCCCCATTCTTTTCCTCATGCAAGCACAAATCCTTCTCCTTTTTTTATTACTATACAGACCAGGATCCTCCACCCATCCCTCATCATCTATCCATTCCCCCCTTTTTACCCCCCTCCTTCTTCCCTACCCCATGGTTCCCAGTCCCATCCCTTTCCTATTCATCCCATGTGATTGCCACAGTACACATCCCACCCACACAAGCAGCAGCAGTAATAAGATGCTCGGCCTCTGGGTTCTTCCTTAACCCCTGCAAAGTGGGTGAGTGGGTCCTCATGTCTAAATTTTGCCTAAGGCCTCACAAAGCCTAGAGCCGTCTCTATTCCCTTCCATTTAGCGGCCCTGCCTGCTGCTATGTCTACCTGACCAGTCAGTATGTATACTGCTTTATGCCGTATTTTACAGCATTCTTTTATTCTAAGAAAAAAGGGGATTCATTCGTGAAGATAGCACCTCTCCAAAGTGCCAGACGCCATCGAATGTGAGCATTTGCCCGATCAAGTCGGTTACGATGAGGAACTACAGTCAGGTGGAGACCCCGATGAGGAACGATGAACATGCAGATGAGCTTCCCTGGGACAGTTTCTGACAGTTTGTGCAGAAATTCTTCGGTTATGCCAACTGATTGTTGCAGCAGCTGTCCGGGTGGCCGGTCTCAGACCATTTTGGAGGTGAAGATGCTGGATGTGGAGGTCCTGGGCTGGTGTGATTACACGTGGTCTGCTGTTGTGAGGCCGGTTGGATGTACTGCCAAATTCTCTGAAACGCCTTTGGAGACGGCTTATGGTAGAGAAATTAACATTCAATTCACGGGCAACAGCTCTGGTAGACATTCCTGCAGTCAGCATGACAATTGGACGCTCCCTCAAAACTTGGGACATCTGTGGCATTGTGCTGTGTGATAAAATTGCACATTTTAGAGTGGCCTTTTATTGTGGCCAGCCTAAGGCACACCTGTGCAATAATCATGCTGTCCAATCAGCATCTTGATATGCCACACCTGTGAGGTGGATGGATTATCTCGGCAAAGGAGAAGTGATCACTAACACAGATTTACACAGATTTGTGAAGAATATTTGAGAGAAATCGACCTTTTGTGTACATAGAGAAAGTCTTAGATCTTTGAGTTCAGCTTGTGAAAAATGGAGGCAAAAACAAAAGTGTTGCGTTTATAATTTTGTTCAGTGTATATACATCAGATCAAAATTAGTGACAAATGAGGAGGAAAGAGGGACTTTGTTTGGAATTGGTGACAGTCCCTTGAAATCAGGGATAGTTGGGAGCTTTGGTATTCCAGCCACGTCCATAAACACTTTTCGAGATGACAGGTGACCGTGTTTCAGTTGTACACTTTTATAATCGATCGCTTTTAAAAGTCTTAAATTATATGACAAAGGTAAAAAGGAGGCGGTAGGGAAATAAGGGAAGAAGAAAGAGATAGTCATGATATAAGGGTGTGTTTCCTTCCTAGCTCCAAAAGGTGTTGTCTAACTTTCCAGGTAGGGGAGAACAGAGAAGTAATAAAGGAGATATGATTGAGATCTACACAAGTAAAGGGGAGAATGTGGGGGTTTATCCTTCAATGTGTAGAGTATTATAGAGGGGCACATACTTTACTCAGTGAGCAAAGTAATATATTTCGGAGAGGATACAAATTCTATCCAGTAAAACCAGCTTTGTCTGAAGGCTTTCATCACTGAGGTTTTTAATTTGTTTCATAAATTCTGGCAAACCACCATAATGCCGAGATTCATGCCTTGGCTGCATTAACCATATGTATGGTGATAGACTTTTTGTAGGCTTTACAAGGAATTGGGTCATGATGGAGAAGAAAGAAGGCCTGGGTCGTGGGGCACATTAAAGTCAGTAATTCTTTGGACAAGTGATCTGACAGATGACAAAACTCATGTAATTTTGGATAGCTCCAGAAATGGTGTAGTAAATAACTTGTCCCATTGATGCATCTTCACCACGTATCTGGACATGAGCGATAGCGCTGATTGAGAGTCGGTACTCTATACCAGGGGTCTTCAAACTTTTTTAACAAACGGCCAATTTAATGTCCTTCAGACTTTAGTGGGGCCAGACTGTGCCAATTGGGAGTAGTAACTGTCATTGGGCATTGGGAGAAAACAATGCATCTTTGGTACTGGGGGAGGAATAATACCTCACCGTTGGTGTCAGTGGGAGGAATAATGCCTTGCCATTGGTGTCAGTGGGAGGAATAGTGCCTGATCATTGGTGTCAGTAGAAGGAATAGTGCCTCATCACTTGTATCAGTGGGAAGAATAGTGCCCATCATTGGTGTCAGTGGGAGGAATAGTGCCCCATCATTGGTGTTAGTGGGAGGAATAGTGCCCCATCATTGGTGTCAGTGGGAGTAATGGTGCCCCATCATTGGTGTCAGTGGGAGGAATAGTGCCTCATCACTTGTATCAGTGGGAAGAATAGTGCTCCTCCTTGGTGTCAGTGGGAGGAATAGTGCCCCATCATTGGTGTTAGTGGGAGGAATAGTGCCCCATCATTGGTGTCAGTGGGAGTAATGGTGCCCCATCATTGGTGTCAGTGGGAGGAATAGTGCCCCATCATTGATGTCAGTGACAGGAATAATGCCCATCATTGGTGTCAGTGGGAGGAATAGTGCCCCATCATTGATGTTAGTGGGAGGAATAGTGCCCCATCGTTAGTGTCAGTGGGAGGAATGGTGCCCCATCATTGGTGTTAGTGGGAGGAATAGTGCCCCATCATTGGTGTTAGTGGGAGGAATAGTGCCCCATCATTGATGTCAGTGACAGGAATAATGCCCATCATTGGTGTCAGTGGGAGGAATAGTGCCCCATCATTGATGTTAGTACGAGGAATAGTGCCCCATCGTTAGTGTCAGTGGGAGGAATGGTGCCCCATCATTGGTGTTAGTGGGAGGAATAGTGCCCCATCATTGGTGTTAGTGGGAGGAATAGTGCCCCATCATTGATGTTAGTGGGAGGAATAGTGCTCCATCATTGGTGTCAGTGGGAGGAATAGTGCCCCATCATTAGTGTCAGTGGGAGGAATAGTGCCCCATCGTTGGTGTCAGTGGGAGGAATAGTGCCCCATCATTGGTATCAGTGGGAGGAATAGTGCCCCATCATTGGTATCAGTGGGAGGAATAGTGCCCCATCATTGGTGTCAGTGGGAGGAATCGTGTCCCATCATTGGTACAGTGGGAGGAATAGTGTCCCATCATTGGTGTCAGTGGGAGGAATAGTGCCCCATTATTGGTATCAGTGGAAGGAATAGTGCCCCATCATTAGTGTCAGTGGGAGGAATAGTGCCCCATCATTGGTATCAGTGGGAAGAATAGTGCCCCATCATTGGTGTCAGCGGGAGGAATGGTGCCAGATTATTGATGTTAGTGTGAGGAATGGTGCCCCCATCATTGGTGTTAGTGGGAGGAATAGTGCCCCATCATTGATGTTAGTGAGAGGAATAGCGCCCCATCATTGGAGTCAGTGAGAGGAATAGCGCCCCATCATTGGAGTCAGTGAGAGATTAGTGCCTGTCTTTGGTGTCAGTAGGAGGAAATGTGTCCCAATGTTGGCTTCAGTGGTAGGAATAGTGGCCGCCGTTGGTGTCAATGAGAGAAACAGTGAACATTGTTGATGTAAGTAGCAAGAGTTACGTCCTATTTTTGGTGTCAGTGTGAGGAAAAGTGCCCCAAGGGCAGTTTGAGAAAGAAAGGCCAACAAAGGGCCACATCTGGCCTCCCGGGCTGCAGTTTGGAGACCACTGGTCTATACCATTGGATTAACACTTTGTATCATACTTTCTGATACATGCTACTAAATCTAGTTGGATTGTTCAACCATAAAAAGAATGAAAGGAGAGCTCAAACTTTCTGAAAAAAAAAAAAAGTAGGGAGAAATGTGGCTAACACTTAGAATAGGGACAAACATTTTGGTAGAACCATCATTTTAATGTTGCAGCGCCCAATCTTTGGTCCATCGGTCCAGGCCCGCTCACATACTTTTCAGAAGAAACATTTAGAGATGTCCCCTGGTAGGAAGATACCCAAAGCCTATTCTTTTATAGGTTGGCTGTCACTGAATAATTTGAGGATAGTGACACGGTCGATTTAACATTTGTGGAGTTCTGATTAATTTCACTTCTTTTTCTAAAGTTCTGCTTAAAATAAGAACAACTTTAACGAGAATTTTTCTCCCCATAAACCAAACCTGCCATATTTTTAACACCTTGAATTGGTCTGCCTTTCCTTTTTTACGATACAACTTGTTTTGCTGTCAAGCACAATCTCCGGGAAATAAAGCGGGAGAGGAAAGATGTTATTGGGCAATAAAAATAAGGAGGAAACAAAATGTGATTTAGAGCGAAAATGTTGGCAGAAAATCTGATTTATAATATTCTCGGCACCCCGGCCTTCAGGGGGGGAGACGTGGAAAGTCCAAAAAATGATTCGTCTGTTGTCTGCAGAAAATCTTTTTTTTTTTACCGTCTGAGCACAGTGCTGCTCGTGCCTCATGGCTCCATCCAACGTGCCAGGCTGGAGGAACAGATGAAGCCACTTTATGGGTGGAGCAGATGTCTCGGCGCTGTCTATGTGGCAGAAGACGCGTTTGTCTGGTGCCAGGGGATATAACTCTTCAGCTGCCAGCAGGTTGGGAACTTCTTTCTATAATGGAGAGCTACTGTAAATCAGAAAACTTTAACAATAAAAATGTAGGAGAGCCCCCCCCCACATGCTCATGCTGGTAGAACATTTATGGTCATGAAAAGAAAAAACATATTATGGATTTTAACCACTTTACCACCGGAGGATTTTGCTGTCTTACGTCCAGGCCACTTTTTGCGATTCGGCACTGTGCGACTTTAACGGACAATTGCGCGGTCGTGCGACGCCGTACCCAAATGAAATTTACGTCCTTTTTTTCCCACAAACAGAGCTTTCTTTTGGGGTTATTTGATCACCTGTGCGATTTTTACTTTTTGCGCTATAAACAAAAAAAAGCGTAAATTTTGAAAAAATAACAATATTTTTCACATTTTTTTTATATGAAATTCCCCCCCAAAAAAATGTAAAAATCAAATTTTTTTTAAATTTTTGGCCAATTTGTTTTCTGCTACCTATGTTTGGTAAAAAAAAAATCACAATAAGCGTATTTTTGTTGGTTTGCGCAAAAGTTATGGCGTTTACTAACTAAGGGAAAGATTTCTGTCATTTTTGGTGTTTTTTTTCTTAACGAGTAATGGCGGCGATCTGCGATTTTTTTTGCGGGACTGTGACATTGCGGCGGACAGATCGGACCCTTGACTGACATTTTTTACACTTTTGGGGGTACCAGTGACATTACTGCAGTAATCAGTGCTATAAATATGCACTGTTACTGTAAAAATGACACTGGCAGGGAAGGGGTTAATTTTATTGGAGAGGGAGGGGTTAATGTATGCCTGGTGCTTACTAACGTGTGTGGGGGAGGGGACTGAGTGACACAGGGACAGATCAAGGGTTCAGCTATGCTGAACCCTGCAATCTGACCCTGCCTGTCACATAGAAGATCCGCCCGCTTGTGTTTACACAAGCAGGCGGATCTCCACACTCGATTCCCCGACGATCGGGGAAGAGCAGCGGCGATCGCCGCCGCTCCTCCCCTGGCCCGACTCCCGCCGCTGTGACAGAATACAGAAAGTGGTTAAAGGCCATTCTGAACAGACATTAACCACTTGCCGACTGCCGCACGACTATTTACTGCGGCAGTCTGGCTCTCCTGGGCAAACTGACGTGGGGCTACGTTGCTCGTCCAGGAGCCTCTAGGGGGCTAGCGAGTGCCGCCGGAGGCGCGCTCCCGCTCGTTCCCGCACATCCCCGCGCGAGTGACCGGCGGCTCCGATGTCCACCGGTCTCTCGCGATCTCCCGCTGGAGAGAGAGAAAGGCAGGCGGCTGAAGTAAACAAAGCCATCTGTCATTCTCCCTGGTGTAACTGCAGAGATCATACGATCCTGCTATGTAGGATCGTATGTCTCTGTTGTTACATCACAAGCCACGCCCCTTTACAGTTAGAAGCACGCCCCTAGGGACACATTTAACTCCTTGATCACACTAATAAAGTTAACCCCTTCCCTGCCAGTGTCATTTTTACAGTAACAAGGCATATTTATAGCACTGATTACTGTAGTAATGTCACTGGTACCCCCAAAAGTGTCAAAAATGTCAGTCAAGGGTCCGATCTGTCCGCGCAATGTTGCAGTCCCGCAAAAAAAATCGCAGATTGCCGCCATTACTAGTTAAAAAAAAACAATAAAAATGACATAAATCTTTCCCGTAGTTAGTAAACGCAATAACTTTAGCGCAAACCAATCAAAATACGCTTATTGCAATTTTTTGTTACCATAAATATGTAGCAGAAAACAAATTGGCCTAAAATGTTAAAAAATTTTGATTGTTACATTTTTTTTTTTAGGGGGGGGAATTTATTGTGAAAAATATTGTTATTTTTTCAGAATTGTCGCTCTTTTTTTGTTTATAGCGCAAAAAATAAAAATCGCACAGGTGATCAAATACCACCAAAAGAAAGCTCTGTTTGTGGGAAAAAAACGAGATCAATTTCATTTGGGTACAGCGTTGCACGACCGCGCAATTGTCCGTTAAAGTCACGCAGTGCCGAAACGCAAAATAGGCCCTGGTCTTTGAGCAGCCAAATCCTCCGGGGCTAAAGTGGTTAGGCTCCATTTACACCAGCGCAACTTGTCAGCCTAACAAGTCGCGCTCCCTTGCGGTCCATTGACTGCTACAGGACCCGTTCTAATAGGAGCGACGCAGAGTCGTGCCGCCCCAGTGTGAACCGAGCCTTAAACTTACAGACCGGGCTTTTTCTGACATTTGTTGCTTACAAGGTAAAATCAGTATTTTTTTGCTAGAAAATCACTTAGAATCCCCTGAAATTTTATATATATATATATATATAGGCAGACCCTGAGCCTGTACAGACTGAGCGCCCACAGCCTGGAAATGGAATTAGGACGGCACAGACAAACCTACAAGCCCAGGGAGAGAAGATTGTGCCAGCAGTGTGACCAGGGGGTCCTGGAGGACGAGGACCACTTCCTGCTACAGTGCCCTAAGCAGGGCCGGCCCTAGGCAAGACCAGCTACTGGCGCCCCCCCCCCCCCCCCCGAAAAATAAAAAGGGGAAGGGGTTAAATACTCCTCTATGTCATACCCAGTGACCCTGATCCAATGGTTCCTCCATGTTATGCTTTCGTACCCAGTGACCCCCCATGTTCCTCCATGTCACACCCGGGAACCCTAATGTCCCTCCGTGTCACACCCAGGGACTTTGTTGTTTTTCCATGTCACACCCTTGGACCCCAATATTCCTCCATGTCATGCTGTCATACCCACTGACCCTGATGTTCCTCCATGTCACTCCCAGGGACCCCCGTGTTCCTCCATGTCATGCTGTCATACTCAGTGACCCCAATGTTCCTCTATGTCAGACCCTGATGTTTTTCCATGTCACAGTTGGGGACCCTGATGTTCCTCTATGTCAGACCCTGATGTTCCTCCATGTCACACCTGGGGACCCCGATGTTCCTCCGTGTCACACTTGGGGACCCCAATACCCCATGACACACCCAGGGACCCCAATTCCTCATGGCACACCCGGTGACCCCTATCCTCAATGTCACACCTGGTGACCCCGATTCCCTTTCATACCAGGGATGATCCATGTAACACCCAGGGACCAGCTCAGTGCAGAGAGTCACTTCCTGCCTGGGGTTAAGGCCGTTCAGCTCCAGCTGAAGAGGATCATCATGCAGGCAGCACTCTGGTGGGCTCCATTCCTGCCTCTTGGGGCCCCTCTAACAGTAGTGGAAAGCCAGGGCCTGATAGTTCTGCCACTGCCCCAGACACCTGGCATCTTTCTCTGTCCCTTCTTTCTCCCCTACCGCCACCTCTCCCCTCAGCTCACAATAATCATTCATGATGGAGAGAGATTGCCGTCCTGGCTGCGCCCCTAGGTGGCAATGCGCCCTAGGCGGCTGCCTAGTTTGCCTAGTGGAAGCACCGGCCCTGGTCCTAGGTACTCATCAGTGAGGGACACTCACTTCCAGAGACTCTCCGCTCTCATCCCGGACTTCAATTCTATAGAAGAGAAGAGGAAACTCCAAATCCTACTGGGAGAAGAGGAGCCAATGGTGAGAATAGCTGCACAATATGTCACAGCGTGTCACAAACTGGGAGGGACAGGAAAAACTGAGGACTTAAAAATCCTTCACATGGACTCACCAACCTCTCCCCTTTATATTTTGGTCCCCTACATCATAGAAAGTATTGGAGACCTTCCGGTCACCAATCAGCTCTATGATCAGTCGACGCAACCGCTAGGGTCACCACCTTTTCTTCAAGCCAAACTCGAAGACTTTTGCAGTAAACACGATAGGATTATAGAAGACCTGAGACATATTTGGGTGCCCCTGGGTGAGGAGCAATGCGGTATACGAACAGTTGGTGAGGCCAAATGGCTCTTGCTGACATCATTGCCCCACCCTATAGCGATGCCAAATCTGACCCTAGGGCAATGTTTCTCAACCTTTTTTCAGTCAAGGCACCCTTTAAAATTATGGACAGTCTTGAGGAATCCCATCCTAAAATGTAAAAAAACTATTCTAACAGTGTAACAAATTGCAGCAACATCCACACATGTAGGAGACCCAGCATTGGAGGTGTAAATTGGTACTGACTAGTATTCCAATGTTTCTCTTCTTCCTCAGTTTTTCTCCATCACTCAGCTAATGTGACCCCAAAGCTGATGGAGAGGGAGGGTCAAACAAGGATTCTATACAGGCCACTCACATCCTCCTTGGGCAATTTTTAGGCATTTAGCCAAGGCACCCCTCAAGAGACCTCAAGGCACCCCAGGGTGCCCGGGCACCCTGGTTGAAAAAGACCGCCCTAGACAGCAGCTCCTGAATGGCAACAGAATTATTTGCGACTATTTTGGTTACTTGGGGAGCCACAGCCCAGCCTGAATAATGTAACCCGGTTTCAGGCGGACTGAACCCCGGACACATGATTCAAAACTGGGACTG
Source organism: Pelophylax lessonae (assembly GCF_965119305.1). NCBI lineage: Eukaryota > Metazoa > Chordata > Amphibia > Anura > Ranidae > Pelophylax > Pelophylax lessonae. The sequence continues at coordinate 674,112,935 of NC_138770.1, read as the reverse complement.
TCCGGGTGAATCCTGGACAGGTGGCAACCCTAGCAACCACCGGGTCAGATCCCAGGCTTTCATAGGCATGCACACAGGGTGTGCCGGGTGTGCCTGGGAACACCCTAATCATCCCGTGCCGTGCCAATTCTCCCTGCTTTCTGGCCCCCGCCTCCATGATTTAGGATGGCGAGCAGAGAAACTTTGGCAGTAAATATTTTATTTACAGGCCCCTTTCATTTCTGAATGAACACAGTGAGTGATCTGTACTGGTTGCTGCTGTGTTCGCTCCTAACTAAAGCATAGTCCTGTGTTCATTCCTAACTAAAGCATAGTCCTGTGTTCATTCCTAACTAAAGCATAGTCCTGTGTTCATTCCTAACTGAAGCATAGTAAACAGTGCCAGTCCTGGGCAGGAAGGGGGTTTAAACGGTGCTTCATTCATAGTAAACAGTGCTTCAATCATAGTAAACAGTGATTATTTCATAGTAAATTGTGCTTCATTCATAGTAATCGGTGCTTTATTCATAGTAAATGGTGCTACATTCATAGTAAATGGTGCTACATTCATAATAAACGGTGCTTCATTCATAGTAAATGGTGCTTCTTTCATAGTAAACGGTGCTTCTTCCATAGTAAAAGGTGCATCATTCATAGTAAACGGTGCTTCTTTCATAGTAAACGGTGCTTCATTCATAGTAAACGGTGCTTCATTCATAGTAAACGGTGCTTCTTCCATAGTAAAAGGTGCTTCTTTCATAGTAAACTGTGCTTCTTTCATAGTAAACGGTGCTTCATTCATAGTAAACAGTGCTTCATTCATAGTAAACGGTGCTTCTTTCGTAGTAAAAACGGTGTTTCATTCATAGTAAATGGTGCTTCATTCATAGTGAACGGTGCTTCTTTGTGGGGTTAATTCGGTTTGTGAATGAACAGGAGGCCACTCAGCACAGAGCACTCCCGTCTCATTCATTGTTCAGTGCAGCTGAGGCTGCAGAAAATGGGGACTCGAGAATCTCTGTCTTTACTCTCTGAAATGAGACATCATGGGTCTGTTTAGACCCTTGATATGTCACCAAAGCCCCCCCCCCCCCCCAAAAGAGCTCCTAAAAAAATTGTGAAAAAGTAAAAAATAATAGTGCAAAAAAATAATTAAAAAAATTAATAAAAATGAAAAACTTCTAACACTGTTCACTGCCCCACTGACACAGATTTCTGCTCTACTGACACCATCCATTGCTCTGCTGATATACACGCATGTGTGTTTTTGCTCTGGGTTGCACACCCTAATTCTATAGGCTGCGCACACCAATGCTGGCTTCCCAATTGCACGGGAGAGCCCGGAAAGGCGGAGGGGTGGGGGTATTGGGCGACCCCTCCTCCTGCCCGTAAAATTGATCCAGCGGCTGATCACTTTTACAAGTTAGAGAATCTCCAACAGTTTTACGGCGCAATGCGATTTCGCTGCAATTGCCACATGAAATGTATCGTGGCAAAATCGCACTTTTTTGAGGTGCCATTAAAAATGAAGGCCACTCAAACGTGCCTAGTGCATTGCAGTGCAATTTTGAATCACGGACAGAGCTGCGGCGATTCCACTGGTGATCCCAAATCGCCAGATGTGAACGTTGTCTTAGCAATGTTCTCAGTTCTCTCCAGGCCTGGAATTTTTGGGTAAAATATAAAAGATGAGTTTGTGTCAAGTAAATAAATACCCAACATGTCAAACCTTAATGCCCCGTACACACGTGCAGATTATCTGAAGACTTTTGTCTGCAGACTTACCAAAACCATATAATATGAGGTCAAACCTAAACACTTTCAATTTGTATGCAATCCGGCAGGCCCTTGCACTACATAGAAAAGGTAAATCTGCAGACAAAAGTCTTCAGATAATCTGCACGTGTGTATGGGGCATAAGACTATGCATGCCTGAAAATAGCAACACATTTCAGTACCCTATATTTTCCATAGGCAAAGCTATTAAAGATCATAGAGGTCATCAGTTCAGAGTTACCATGAATAATGATCCTATAATTATTGTTCTCATTCCATTGTGCAGGGTCATATATTACACGTGTAGTAAAATCAAGGTTTTTGTTCACAGGCGCCCCCAAAATTTGTATGTAGTTTCATATGGTGGTGGTGGGATAGGAATGACATCAGTAGCAGTGGTGGTGGGGGATAGGGGTGACATCAGTGGCAGTGGTGGTGGGGATAGGGGTGACATCAGTGGCAGTGGTGGTGGGGATAGGGGTGACATCAGTGGCAGTGGTGGTGGGGATAGGGGTGACATCAGTGGTGGTGGGGATAGGGGTTACATCAGTGGCAGTGGGAATAGGAATGACATCAGTGGCAGTGGGGATTGGAATGACATCAGTGGCAATGGTGGGGATAGGGATGACATCAGTGGCGATGGTGGTGGGGATAGCGTTGACATCAGTGGTGTTTGGGATAGAGATAACATCAGTGGCAGTGTTGAGGATAGGGATGACATCAGTGGGAATGATGAGGATAGGGCTGACATCAGTGGGAGTAGTGGTAAGGATAGGGATAACATAAGTGGCAGTGGTGGTGGGGATAAGGATGACATCAGTGGCAGTGGTGGTAGGGATAGGAATGACAATGTTCACCGCCACTGATGTCATCCTTATCCTCACCACCATTGCCACTGATGACATCCCTATCCCCACCTCCCCACCACCATCGCTACTGATGTTATCCCTATCCCCCCCATCACCACTGCCTCATGGGAGGGGTAGAGATCAGACAGAGGGATGGCCGTGGGAGGGATGGGATCAGGCAGAAGGATGGCAGTGGGAGGGATAGGATCAGGCAGAAGGATGGCAGTGGGAGGGATGGGATCAGGCAGAGGGATGGCGGTGGGAGAGATGGGATCAGGCAGAGGGATGGCGGTGGGAGGGATGGGATCAGGCAGAGGGATGGCGGTGGGATGGATGGGATCAGGCAGAGGGTTGGTAGTGGGAGGGATCGGATCAGGCAGAGGGATGGCGGTGGGAGAAATGGGATGAGGCAGAGGGATGGCGGTGGGATGGATGGGATCAGGCAGAGGGATGGCGGTGGGAGGGATGGGATCAGGCAGAGGGATGGCAGTGGGAGAAATGGGATGAGGCAGAGGGATGGCGGTGGGAGGGATGGGATCAGGCAGAGGGATGGCGGTGGGAGGGATGGGATCAGGCAGAGGGAATGGTGGTGGGAGGGATGGGATCAGGCAGAGGGATGGCGGAGGGAGGGATGGGATGAGGCAGAGCAGAGGGATGGCGGTGGGAGAGATGGGATGAGGCAAAGCAGAGGGATGGCGGTGGGAGAGATGGGATGGGGCAGAGTAGAGGGATGGCGGAGGGAGGGATGGGGCAGAGCAGAGTGATGGCAGTGGGAGGGATGGGATGGGGCAGAGCAGAGGGATGGCGGTGGGAGGGATGGCGGTGGGAGGGATGGGATGGGGCAGAGCAGAGGGATGGCGGTGGGAGAGATGGGATGAGGTAGAACAGAGGGATGGCGGTGGGAGAGATGGGATGAGGCAGAGCAGAGGGATGGCGGTGGGAGGGATGGGATGAGGCAGAGCAGAGGGATGGCGGTGGGAGGGATGGGATGGGGCAGAGCAGAGGGATGGCGGTGGGAGGGATGGGATGGGGCAGAGCAGAGGGATGGCGGTGGGAGGGATGGGATGGGGCAGAGCAGAGGGATGGCGGTGGGAGGAATGGGATGGGGGATGGCGGTGGGAGGAATGGGATGGGGCAGAGCAGAGGGATGGTGGTGGGAGGGATGGGATGAGGCAGAGCAGAGGGATGGCGGTGGGAGGGATGGGATGGAGCAGAGCAGAGGGATGGCGATGGGAGGGATGGGATGGAGCAGAGCAAAGGGATGGCAGTGGAAGGGATGGGATTGGAGCAGAGCAGAGGGATGGCGGTGGGAGGGATGGGATGAGATGAGGCAGAGCAGAGGGATGGCGGTGGGAGGGATGGGATGGAGCAGAGCAAAGGGATGGCGGTGGAAGGGATGGGATGAGGCAGAGCAGAGGGATGGCGGTGGGAGGGATGGGATGGAGCAGAGCAGAGGGATGGCGGTGGGAGGGATGGGATGAGGCAGAGCAGAGGGATGGCGGTGGGAGGGATGGGATGGAGCAGAACAGAGGGATGGCGGTGGGAGGGATGGGATGAGGCAGAGCAGAGGGATGGCGGTGGGAGGGATGGGATGGAGCAGAGCAGAGGGATGGTGGTGGGAGGGATGGGATGGAGCAGAGCAAAGGGATGGCGGTGGGAGGGATGGGATGGAGCAGAGCAGAGGGATGGCGGGTTGGAGGGATGGGATGGAGCAGAGCAGAGGGATGGCGGTGGGAGGGATGGGATGAGGCAGAGCAGAGGGATGGCATTGGGAGGGATGGGATGGAGCAGAGCAGAGGGATGGCGGTGGGAGGGATGGGATTGAGCAGAGCAAAGGGATGGCGGTGGGAGGGATGGGATGGAGCAGAGCAAAGGGATGGCGGTGGGAGGGATGGGATGGAGCAGAGCAAAGGGATGGCGGTGGGAGGGATGGGATGGAGCAGAGCAGAGGGATGGCGGTAGGAGGGATGGGATGGAGCAGAGCAGAGTGTCTTGTGAAGTTGTACCATTTCTTCCTTACCTTGCAGTTGCAGGCCTTGGGTGCCGGACTGCAACAAAGCCACTTCCAGTCTGCATGTCATTTCTCAGGATAGGTTGATGTCAATCACAGTGTTTTTAATTTGTGCTGCTGCTGGCCTGCAGTGCTGCCCTTTCCTTACCTTGTTGTTGTTGCAGCAGGCCTTGGCTCGTGTGGTCGTGGGTGCCGGGTGGTGTTGATGTTGTTGTTGTCCTTGTCTCACTCGTCTTGAGTGACTCCAGGCAGTGAGTGATTCAATTTCCAGACCAGTCCACCCGTCTCCGACTCCACACCCAGTCAGACAGACTGACTGTCACTGTCAGTGTCTGCGGTGCGGCGCCGGCGACTTTTCCACTTCCCGCTTCTTCCTGACAACAAGGCAAGCAGGGACCTCTCTAGCTCCACCCCCGGCCTTCAGTCTCATAGTCACCTGACGGTTCACGGTCCACCCCCTCCTGAGCTATGCAGCTACGCTGGATGCCGCTGCGGAGCTTAGGAGTGGGGACTAGTCAGGGACAGCGGCGGCCGGCAGGTGGCCAGATTGCGGTAATACGGCCCAGACTCTCTGCGGAATCGGCCGCGGAGAGGCCGGCAGCAGCGGCAACGGCCGGACAGGCGGACACACACAGACACACAGTGACTGTCAGATCATGGTAGAGGCCTATGCCCGGTCTGCCCTAGGGCCAGTCCGGCCCTTGTTCTCTCTATGGACCACATGACACCCCCCACCCCCGTGTTATGAAAATGTGGAGGAGACGTTCTGTAGTCCTGAGGCCTGGTTTACATTTATGCGTTCTTTAGTGTGTTTTACAGAAAGTCCATTTAACAAGGTTTCCTATGGGACTATGGGAGACTTTTTTAATCACAACACAGTGCGTTTTTGGTTGGATAGACTTCAATAGAAATACATTAAAAATGCAGTGATGCGTTTCTGCTGGTTTCTCCCACAAGACAACAGGCACCTACCAAAAACGCCTAAAAAACGTGTGGGAAAACGCGTGTGAAAAAAGGCAAAACGCACCAGGAATGCATCAACCGCAACCTGCATAGGTGTGAATCAGGCCTAACAGTGCGATTTGGAATTGCAATTCTGCCCACGATCCCAAATTGCCAGTTGAACTAGGGTTGCCAATTGTCCGGGACTGACCTGGACAGTTTTGAATCATGTGTCCGGGTTTTAGGTGGACTGACACCCAGACACATTGTTCAGACTGGACTGTGGCTCCCCAAGCAACCAAGATATTCGCACACAATTCTGTTGCTGTCCAGGAGCAGCAGGCAGCTGTCTGGGGGCAGGTTCAGCATCAGTGCTGGGCAGGGCAAAGAGCAATTTGGTCACACCCACTGTTCGTTATGCGCACCGCATTGCTACTCTCCTTGGAGCAGCCAAAGGTGTCCCCGGCTCCTAAAGTGTTTGGATTTGGCTGGAAGAAAAAGTGGCAACCCTAATGTGAACGTGGCATAAGAGTCAGGGCTGGTGCAAGGATTTTTTGACACCCTAGGCGAAACCTCATTTTGTCGCCCCCTTGACTCCATCCCCTTTGCCCTGCCCATGAAACACGTGACCTACCTGACCATTACACTGACCTACCTGACCCCTACAGTGACCTACCTGCCCCCTACACTGACCTACCTGCTCCCCACACTAACCTACCTGACTACTACACTGATCTATCTGCCCCCTACACTGACCTACCTGACCATTATACTGACCTACCTGACCCCTACACTGACCTACCTGACCACTACAATGACCTACCTGACCCCTACACTGACCTACCTGACCACTACACTGACCTACCTGACACATGCACTACCCTACCTGACCCCTACACTGACCTACCTGACCCCTACACTGACCTACCTGACAATTACACCTACCCACCTGCTCCCTACACTGACCTACCTGCCCCCTACACTGACCTACCTGACCACTACACTGATCTACCTGCCCCCTGCACTGACCTACATGACCATTATACTGACCTACCTGCCCCCTACACTAACCTACCTGTTCACTACACTGACCTACCTGCCCCCTGCACTGACCCACCTGACAATTACACTGACCTACCTTCCCCCTGTACTGTCCTACCTGACCATTACACTGACCTATCTGCCCCCTACACTAACCTGCTTGACAACTACACTGACCTACCTGACCACTACACTGACCTACCTCTCACATACACTGACCTACCTGACCACTACATTGACCTATCTGACTCATACACTGACCTACCTGACTCATACACTGACCTACCTAACCCCTACACTGACCTACCTGACCACTACACTGACCTACCTGACCACTACACTGACCAACCTGACCCCTACACTGACCTACCTACACTGACTCACCTGACCCCCTACACTGACCTACCTGATTCCTACTTCCTGCACTGCTCCCACTCCCTTACTCCCCTCCCATCCCCCACACAGACAGCTTGATGTAGATCGGGGGATCCCTCCTCCTCCTTACCTCTTCTTGGCTTTATCGTCCATCTCATCAGGGCTCTCCTCAGCAGCGGGGGGGGGGGGGGGGGCTGGGGGCAGAATTGTTTAGGACTCAGAGTCCCCACCAGCACCATCCAGCAGCTCTTTGGTGTCCCCTGTTGGCCGGGAGGTCAGCTAACAGCCACTGCACCTCTCCCAATGCTCCCATGATCTCCACCAAGCATTGTCTGCCCCCTGCCCTTTACCGGGTCAAGAGGTGGGCAGGAGGGACAGTTTCCCTGGGCGCAATGGTTTATTGCAGGGATGCGGGGAGCCTTGACCCTAAGGGAAGGGGGGGTGCAGTTTGTCATCCTTGCCCTGGGCACTGGATGACATTGTCCCGGCACTGGCTGTACTCACACACACACACAGACCGCACCAGAGAGACAGGCTGGAGCAAAGGAAGTCCCAGGGGCCGGCGCTGTCAGGTAGTACAGTGAGGAGATGTGACAGCGCGGAGCTCAACGGGACACATTGGATTGGCGGCACCTGCAGCAGATGTGTTCCCGGGACAGCCGGCACCGAACGGGGCTCTTAGTGTCCAGGAGAGCCGAGCTCACCCACGCCTGGGCTTCACCAGGACAGAATCCGTAGCTGTGCCCTAGGTGGTAATGCGCCCTAGGCTGCTGCCTAGTTTGCCTAGTGGTAGCGCCAGCCCTGCTAAGAGTCCTGCACAGGCGAAGAGCATGGGAAGTTATCAGCTCACTTTCAATGGTAGATTTAACAGACCAAATAAGAGATCATTATCGGGGGTTTACATACACTTCGAGAATTAGTTCTTTGGAATTATAAGAATTATTTATTGAATAAGGCCATTAGTCGTGCTATACTCCGGTATTGATTGCCGCAGAAGTCCATTCCATGTTAATAATAACATCAGAGCTCGGGAACGGGGCAGGCGCCTCTCTTCCACACTCTGAGCTCCTCAGCCGCAGTCAAATCCCTTCTTTTCCTGCATTAAAATATCATTTTCTAATCGGGCTAATTCCTGTATCTAATTTCATTCATGGTCGATGCTCAGAATTTAATTAGTTTTGCAGTGTTGGAGAAATATTCTTTAGTAACAAGTCTAGCGTGCAAAATCCTCCCGATCTGGTTATTAAGATATCGTTTACGGAGAGAATCTGCGGCCGTAATACAAATAACACACAAAGAATGCAATTTTAGGCGTATTTACTTACACTTATACATAATCACAGAATTCACAGATAGAAACTGCATTGCCAACGAGGGAGATGTAGGGAGTGTGAAGGAAACATACAAGAACATACAATGCCATCAGCAATTCTGTAAGTAGGTCCCTGGTTGGCCACCAGCAATGACCATGCAGGCCCAGGGCACCACCCTTCATCTTCCTGAGATAGGGTATTAATCACATGTATTATGGAGGAACTCTGCCATCTTGGCTACTAAGGTACTTCCAGCCTGAGGCCCACTCTCCACTAGTAATACTACTATTTGGATTTAAATAGATGATTGTCCACAAAATAGCCTTTTAGAATGCTTTATTGCAAACACAAATAAGGTACAAAGAACCCTCTAGATAGATCACACATAGCCTGGTTGGCCACTAGCAACAATCATGCAAGCCCAGGGCACCTCCCTTCATCTTCCTGAGACAGGAACGACATGGGGTATCAGTCTCCTGTATTATGAAGGAACCATGCCATCTTGGCTACTGAGGTACTCTCAGCCTGAAGCCCACTCTCCACTAGTACAAAAAACCCTGTAGTCAGATTATCCATAGCCTGGTTGGCCAACAGCAATGGATATTCTGGCCCAGGGCACCTCCCTCATCTTCCTGAGACAGGAATTAGATGGGATATCAGTCTCCTGTATTATGGAGGAACTCTGCCATCTTGGCTACTGAGGTAATCCCAGTCTGAAGCCCCCTCTCCACTAGTACAAAGCACCCTTCAGTCAGATCATACATAGCCTGGTTTGCCACCAGCAACGGCCCCTGCCGGCCCAAGGCACCTCATTCATCTTCCTGAGACAGGAACGACATGGGGTATCAGTCTCCTGTATTATGGAGGAACTCTGCCATCTTGGCTACTGAGGTACTCTCAGCCTGAAGCCCACTCTCCACTAGTACAAAGAACCCTGTAGTCAGATCATACATAGCCTGGTTGGCCAACAGCAATGGCTATGCCAGCCCAGGGCACCTCCCTCATCTTCTTGAGACAGGAATTAGATGGGGTATCAGTCTCCTGTATTATGGAGGAACTCTTCCATCTTGGCTACTGAGGTAATCCCAGTCTGAAGCCCCCTCTCCACTAGTACAAAGAACCCTTCAGTCAGATCATACATAGGCTGGTTTGCCACCAGAAACGGCCCTTTCCTGGCCTAGGGCACCTCATTCATCTTCCTGAGACAGGAATTAGATGAGGTATCAGTCACCTGTATTATGGAGGAACTCTGCCATCTTGGCTACTCATGTACTCCCAGCCTTTGCCCCACTCTCCACTAGTATTCTCCCATTGGTTCCCAATGAACAATTGTCTACAAAATAAGCCTTTTAGAATGCTTTACTACAAACACAAATATGGTACAAATATCCATTCAGTCAGATCATACATAGCCTGATTGGCCACCAGCAACAACCATGCCGGCCCAGGGCACCTCCCTTCCTCTTCCTGAGACAGGAACAAAATGAGGTATATCGATCACCTGTAGTAAGGAGGAACTCTGTCATCTTGACTACTCATGTACTCCTGGCCTGAGGCCCACTCTCATCTTACTGAGACAGGAACTAGATGGGGTATCAATCACCTGTATTATAGAGGAGCTCTGCCATCTTGGCTGCTCACATACTCCAAGAGACTTAGGCTCACTCTCCACTAGTATTTTCCCTTGGTTCCCAATAAACAATTGTCCAAAAATGTTGATGTCTTTGATAACGCCCCTTTGTAGTCGGGCGAAACGCGTCGACGCACTTCCTGACAGACGGCAACCACACAACGTCACTTCCTACACCTCGTGGAACGCACGCCGGCAGCGTTCCCAGAAAGAGATGCATATTGCTTGTTTTATGTGGTTATCATCATATGCTTATCATATGCTTTTACATTTTCACTTAAGTGAGTATTTTTAATCTGGTACTTATTAATAAATTATCTTGCGGGCTTCACTATTTTTGGCCCATTCCCTTTTTTTTTTTGAGTGGTGATTGAGGGGGGTTCATATTGGAATGTGAAGGTTTGCTGACCCACCCTTCTAAGGCTCATCTATCCTGTTGGGTAACCCTAACAAAGGGTAACATTATGCTGGAGGACAACTGCATGCTCAAGGCTTACTAACCATATAGTTCTGGTGAGTGGATCCCCAAAAGGGTTTTTGGAGCACCTTCCCACCGTGTGGAGCACTTCAAGCACTTTTTTTCTTACAGCACCTTATTGAAGTTATATATTTTGAATGGACTGTTTACCTAAATCTTGGACTTTTTTTGCACTGCAGTATTTATCTTCAGCACCTTTGCACTTTATGCACAATCATTTTTGACACTATTGCACTTCAATGTATTTATGAATTGATGTTAGTTGTCATCATTTAGTATAATTGCACTTTACCTAATTTAATTATTTATTGTTAATTCATTTATGATTATGAACATTCCTGTAAGCGCTGTCTTTTCTGACACTTCATTAACCACTTAAGCCCCGGAAGATTTTACCCCCATTCCGACCAGGGTTTTTTTTGCGATTCGGCACTGCGTGACTTTAACGGACAATTGCGCGGTCGTGCGACGCTGTACCTAAACGAATTTGACGTCCTGTTTTTCACACAAACAGAGCTTTCTTTTGGTGGTATTTGATCACCTGTGCGATTTTTACTTTTTGCGCTATAAACAAAAAAAGAGTGTCAATTTTGCAAAAATAACAATATTTTTCACATTTTTTTTATATGAAATTCCCCAAAAAAAAATGTAAAAATCAAAATTTTTTAACATTTTCGGCCAATTTGTTTTATGCTACATATGTTTGGTAAAAAAAAAAAAACGCAAAAAGCATATTTTGATTGGTTTGCGCAAAAGTTATTGCGTTTACTAACTAAGGGAAAGATTTTTTGTCATTTTTGGTGGTTTTTTTTAACGCGTAACGGCGGCGATCTGCGATTTTTTTTGCAGTACTGCGACATTGCGGCGGACAGATTGGACCCTTGACTGACATTTTTGACACTTTTGGGGTTACCAATGACATTACTGCAGTAATCAGTGCTATATATATACACTGTTACTGTAAAATGACACTGGCAGGGAAGGGGTTAACTTTATTGGGGAAGGAGGGGTTAAGTGTGTCCCTAGGGGCGTGCTTCTAACTGTGATTGGACATGGCTACTGGTGTAGGAACAGTGATCAACGGTCCTACATAGTAGAACCGTATGATCACTATTCCTACACAGGGGAGAATGACAGGCGGCTTGTTTACATTAGCCGCCTGCCTTTCTCCCTTCACGGCGGACGATCGCGAGTGACCGGCGGACATCGGGTCCGCCGGTCACACGCACGGACTTCCCAGGGAACGAGCCGGGGCCGCTATTGGCTCACAAGCAAGTGACAGGCGAGTGACGTACCCATACGTCACTTTGCCTGGCCGGGGCTGACCGCCGCAGTATATGTACTTGCGGCGGTCGGCAACCGGTTAATTGTCCAAAAAAATTGCCTTTTAGAATGCTTTACAGGCGATCCCTATTTCACCTCCACTTAACAACTGAACCTTTACTTTTTTAAACAACTCATCCCCACTAACTTTTGTATCACTTGCCCCTCCTTTTTAGATTGTAAGCTCCCATGAGCAGGACCCTCCTAATTGTCTTTATATTGGGCTTTATTGTAACTGTACTGTCTCCCTTTATATTGAAAAGTACTCCACAAACCGTTGGCACTATATAAATTCTGATTATTAATAATATTGTTTGTGTTCAGCTGAGTCTCTATCATATACAGAAATACACTGCTTTTCCCATGTGCAGACTTTGGGGGTTATGTAATAAAAACAGGCAGGAGAGGCTTGGCTTGTCCTCTGGCCAATGGTCCCATAAGCAATACTGGGACCAGGGATGGCACACGTTCATGTTTGTACTGACAGCTTCTCGTAACTTGCTGCAGGCAACTTCTACAGGGTAAAGGTCCACGTTGGCAGGTTTGCTGTGCTGGCAAACAGGTGAGCTGAGCCGCACAATAGCATTACTTGAGATGAAACCTCAAAAAGAGGAGAAAAAAAAATTAAAAGTCAGCAGCTACAAATACTGTAGCTGCTGACTTTTAATATATAGACACTTACCTGTCCAGGGAGCCCGCAATGTCAGAACCCCAGCTGATTTTCAGGTCGGCTGCGGCCACCATTCTTTCTAAGGGAAAAGAGCAATGAAGCCTTTCAGCTTCACAGCCGGTTCCCTACTGCGCATAGCGCGCTGTGCATTCTCATGGGCTCGGCGGCGGAGGAAGGAGAAGGAGGACGGAACTTCCGGTGGACGACGACTGTCTCCCGGAAGTGGGGAAGGGTACCTGTCAAAAACAGTGGCACCAGAGGGGGGGAGGAAGCAAATGACCGGAAGATCTGCTTTGCTGTGCTGTAGCACCTCTCAAGAGATGCTCAAGGTGAGGGGATTTATGGGTATATGGTAATGCTGTCAACGTTTTTACAGTTCAGAACACTGTACTGATTCCCAGGGACTCCCATGGGTAAAACCCTGCCTGCCTGACCCAAAAGAGTTGCTTTAAGCCCTCTGCTGACCTCAGGGTACTGAACCCCAAGAACACAGCCAGGAACACACCGGCCATAGGGCACACAGGATACTTGCCCTGTGGGCCCCGCCAGGCCAAATGCCAACAAGAGTTGGCTAATGCAGGGGTCCCCAACCCCTGGGCCGTGGACCAGTACTAGTCCGTGGCCTGTGGATGAATGGGCCATACAACGGTAGGTAAGCAGCGACCGCAGTCTGGACTGCGCTGACACAGACCGCGTTTGTCGCTCACCTCGCAATAAGCAAAGCTATCATCGTGAGCAGAGCTTTTTTTTTTTCTTTCTTTGGGTCTGGCGGTGCGGTAGGCGTCAGAATTAATGATGGATACAAGGTACCCCCAATTGTGTGGGACTTTGAATGCCACTTAACACTGAAGAGAGTATGCACATACGTATTTAAAAAGAATACATTTTATTTATACAAAAACACAGAAAAAAATATAGATATATAACACATGCACATGCCAACCAAACGTTGATTGGATATGCAACAATTAAAATTGCATGCAAAGACAGACCATCCTCAGCGCAGAAGACTCCTAGGTACAACTGGTGGTGAGAATCGGACAGGACCCTACGCGTTTCGGGAAAAAACCCTTCTTCAGGGGTCAACCAGAGTTCAAAACACTGAGTGTGCCAGAGGGAGTCTTCGTATGGGAGGAGAATGGTCTGTTAATTAAAATGGTAAGTATACCAAAAGAGGGATACCAAGTCTCCCATAAACCGAATTCGCTGGGTAAAGAGAAAAAGACTGGCTCGCGCCTAGGATGCTCATGGGTGCCACAGTGATTCACTTGGTCCAAAAGGCTCCTTACATATGTGTATGGATCCCTGTTATATAGTACTATCTATCATGGCTGGTCAACAAAGTGATATGGAGGTGTCCATCCAGTATATGGAGTATTCCAAAAATGGAAATATGTGGTCTCCTGTGGGACCCCCACAATCATCGGCCAGGGTTGTAGGTAAGAGGCCCTTGTCCCCATAAACATAGGGACAAGGAGTCTTGGGGTGGAGGGCAGAGCCCCTCTTCCTCAAGGCACTCCCTCATGTTGAGGGCATGTGGCCTGGTATGATTGAGAAGGTGCTTGCTAATCCCCCCCCTTTCCTGGCCTGCCAGGCTGCATGCTCAGGTGCGGGTCTGGTATGGATATTGGGGGGGACCCCACACCATTTTTTAAAAAAGAATTTGGCGTATGGTATGGATTTAAAGGGGAACCAAACCTAAAGGGGCTGGTATGGATTGGGGGAGGACCCCATACTCTTTTGTTTTCACTTTTTTCAATTGCCGGCAATGTTTTTTTTTTTTTTATACAGCAAAGCCCGTTGACAGGTGATGACTCATCCACTGTTAAGGATGCGGGGGCCAGCTTCTCCTCTCCGCTGTCTAACAACCAGCTATTCCTTGTGCCCTGATTGGTCAAAGCTTTGCCCAATCAGGGCTTGGAATGCACTGTTCAGCACGCAGTACATTATAGGGTGCTTGGCGGGCGAACGTTCCGCCGAGTGACCTGCAAATTCGGGTGTTCGCCGAACTTTTGCTCGGCCCAAACGAGTAGTCATTGGAGCAACAGTTGACTTCTCTGGGCTGCTTTGGGTTTCACGAGCTGTGGGTTTGACTATCCCCCCCCCCCCCACCTGGAGGCTTTTGGAACAAAGGGAATGGAGAGTCAAATATGTAGCTTAATATTTATTCAGTATCTGCCAATGCCTGGAAGTGGTGGCTCAGTAGTTGCTGAGGAGGTTGACAAAGAGTGTGAACTCCAGAGTAGGGGCCTTACTGTAGAAGGGATTTCAATGATTTAGGGGAGCGGTGGTTACCCCTCCCTTCTGAAGAAAAGTCCTACCAAGTTCAGTTATTGTTCATGAAGGTCTCAGCTGTGACAGAGCTGGGGGGCTACATTCAGGGCTTTTTTTCTCAGAGAATAGGTGCAGGAAATCCCCTCCTCTGAGTCACCCTTTGTCTCTGCCCCTACCCACCTCTGAGCACTGTCTGTTGGCTGCACCCCCTACCCACCTCCCCAGACCACCTCTTTTAGAGGATACAGAACCAAGTATCATTTTGTGCTACTAAGTAATTTGTATGGAATTTGATAGAGCCCACCCAGGTCCGGCCCTACCATGGGTCCCGGTGGGACCATGGGACCCAGGCGGCACTTAGAGAGGCCGCCTCTTCTCTTCTTCGGCTCAAGCAAAAAAAAAAAAAAAAAAAAAGGTTTCCCGACATGCACACTGCGCATGCGCCGGCGCTCGGGAAAAACCCGTACATATTCGGCATGAGCGGCGGCGGCGGCACATGCGCGGTGATGTGTTGGCGCCGTCCGGCTCCATTTTCAAATATAAAGCCTCAGGAACAGGTAAGTGACACTCCTCCACAGCCACACTACCTGCCATTATGCGGGGCTGCAGGCATACTACAGAAGATGCAGTGTCATGTACCATGCCCGCAGCACTGCATCTCCTGTAGTATGCCTGCAGCCCCGCATTCTCCTGTGCCATGCCCACCGCCACATTCTCCTGTACTATGCCCACTGCCGCATTCTCCTGTACCATGCCCGTCGCCGCATTCTCCTGTACTATGCCCGCCGCCGCATTCTCCTGCACCATGCCTGCCGCCGCATTCTCCTGTACCATGCCCACCGCCGCATTCTCCTGTACCATGCCCGCCGCCGCATTCTCCTGTACCATGCCCACAGCCCCGCATTCTCTTGTACCATGCCCGACCCCGCATTTTCCTGTACCATGCCCACAGCCCCACATTCTCCTGTACCATGCCCGCAGCCCAGAATTCTCCTGTACCATGCCCACAGCCCTGCATTCTCCTGTACCATGCCCGCAGCCCTGCATTTTCCTGTAACATGTCCGCAGCCCCGCATTCTCCGGTACCATGCCCACAGCCCCACATTCTCCTGCACCATGCCCGCAGCCCCGCATTCTCCTGCACCATGCCCGCAGCCCCGCATTTTCCTGTACCATGCCCGCAGCCCTGCATTCTCCTGTACCATGCCCACTGCCCTGCATTCTCCTGTACCATGCCCACAGCCCTGCATTCTCCTGTACCATGCCCGCAGCCCCGCATTCTCCTGTACCATGCCCGCAGCCCTGCATTTTCCTGTACCATGCCTACAGCCCTGCATTCTTCTGTATTATGCCCACAGCACTGCATTCTCCTGTACCATGCTCGCAGCACTGAAGGGCACTGTGGCACTATAGACAGGAGAGAGCCTGGTGTGCTCATCTGCCCAGTGTCTACTGCTCTGTCCTGCTCCTGCTGTCACTCCATATACACTCACACCCCTCTGACTGCTTTCATAGTCCTATAGAATGTGGGGGCCTTGGACTGGGGGAGGAGCCGGGTCATGGCGCCAGAGCTGAGTGCGTGCTAGTGCAGACCTGGGAGCCGCCCGAGACATGCTACTGAACGCCCCAGACCACCCCGCACACATGGAGAACTAAAGTGGACCAAATATCCCTCTACCTGATCTCCAGCAACGCTACCGAAGGACCCGGTGGATCGGTCGATCCCTGCTGAGAAGCAGGTACCTCCGTCGAACAGTGTCCGAGGGAAGGAAGGACAGCTCCGGGGATGTAGATCCCGTGTAGCCACCAGGGTGCAGCAGCGAGGAAGCGGCAAGCTCGAGCCGGCCGCCCGGACCATCTGCACTCGACCAGCCGGCACAGAGAGACTCCCCACGTGGTCCCGCACTCGGTCCGCCATCGGGGGGACAGCTTACCAGACCCGGAAACAGCTCTGGGGAAGGAGAGGGTTCCCAGCATCCGAGTAAGGAGGGAATCAATAGCCTGAAGGGGGACGCAGTGGCAGCCGGATACCCGACCTAGCATGCAGCTAAGGAGCCATAAACTACACACTACATGAGGTCGAGATTGAGTCCTGGAGGAGTGGTGAGAGGGTGAAAATCCCCCAATTTCTTTCCTTTCATATATGATATATACTGTAAGATCTATAGACTATAGTATACCAAGGTATACCCCGGGTGAAAAGATACTGATAGACTGCCTTGCACTGCAATAGAAATACTGCTGACACCCCGGGTTACTCCGGGCATACTAAGGCCCCCTCAGGAGGAGGAAAAAAAAACAAAAAAAAAACTTAGTAATAAGGACCCATCTAGCGCTGTGGAAAACGTTTAATGAGCACTTGGTTTAAAGGGACGGAATGATAAAAAATATCCCAAACCTCCCAAGCCTCCCCGAACTGTATGTCGAATAGGAGATAATTACATGGAGGAATTCTATGGGACCCCCTAAAGGCCCTTCCCCACGGGAGATTAATATTATATATATATGGTGTAGACGACTACCAATATCTTACAAGGGCTTTCTTTAGTCTATACTTTATTCTATACCTGAACGATGAAAAGACTGTATGAGAATAAAGCAAAATAAAATTACTACCCAACTCGAGTCTTCAAGGAAAAAAAAAAATAAAAAATAAAAAAAATAAAAAAGCCAGAGGTAGCTCTACCTGGAGATTATTGGTTAGGAGAAGTTGGAAATACTGGACAACTATACCCTCCTATCTTAAAGCAGTACCCCCCTTAAATATACGCCGGGCCCATCTCTGAAATATTATATTTGACCACTGTCTGGTCAGGTAGACAGTTGGCGATAGAGATTTAGCGGAGGAGAACTAGTGGTGACAGGAGTATTGTCTTGAACAGGAAGAGAATAGAGGACCTGAAAGCCCTATACGGGTTAAATACACCACTGGAAAATACATACTCTACTGAACTTTATAGCACCCCAGCTCTAGAACTCAAATAGAGCTTAAAAAGTAGAAATATGTCAAAAATAAAGAATAAGCAGACAAAAGATGGGGCGGAGAAACCCGCAAAAATAACAGCTAGCCCCGGAACCATCAGAAAGTATATGACTCAGGATGGGAAGGGACAAAATGAAACAGCGGATAGTCAACCAGCTGTAAAATCAAAACAAAATAATGAGGGGAAAATAAAGACCAAAGGCACAAAAAACTCGGAGTTACCGGGAGAGGAGACCTTGGACTCATCTAGGGAAAGTACACAAACTTTGGGAGACTACGTTTCAGGAAAGGAAGAAGAACAGAGGAGAAAAGACCAGCCACCGACAAAATCTGAAATGATAGAAATGTTCACAAACCTGGAAAAATCAATTAAATCGGAAATGGCTAACCTATATAGGGATTTAGGACATACTCTGGCTAGAGTGGAAGAAATAGAAACGAAAATAAACTCCCACGGGAGGAAGTTAAAAAATTTAAAAGATCAAATGAAAAGAACGCAGCTTGAACAGAGGAATATGGCTTATAAGATGGAAGATCAAGAGAATAGAAACAGAAGGAAAAACTTGCGGATTAGGGGCCTACCGGAAAAGGGCAGAGAGGAAAAATTAGAGGAAATGCTTGAAAACATCTTCAATCCCCTTCTAGGAAAGGAAATTGTTGACAAAATAGAATTTGAAAGAGTCCACAGAATACGAAAACCTCAGAACGCTCCAAAAGATAAACCAAGAGACGTAATAGCGAGATTTCATAAATACGATGTAAGAGCTAAAATCTGGGAAAAGATGAGAGATAGACCAATAATGAGATATGAAGATGAAGATATACAAATTTTCCCGGATCTAGCTCAGGATACAATCAATAGAAAACGTATTTTGAAACCAGTGGTAGATATTTTGAGGAAGCAAAATATACAATATTTCTGGAGCCACCCGCCAGGCCTAGGAGCACGGAAAGATGGAAAAATGGTCCTGCTAAGGTTTCCAGAAGAGACCCTGACCTTTTGTGAAATTTTGAAAGTACCAGTAGTGGAGATTCCAGGATGGACTCCTCAAGGGTCCCTAGATGAGGACTCAGAAGACGAAAACGAGTGGCAAGAAGAGATAAAGAAGAAAAAGAAGAGCAAAGGGAAAAGTTAAAAACTGTTTTGAGAATTGGGGAGGATGTGGGGGAATTGGGAGAAGGATGGAGGGGTTTGAGAGGATAGGAGGTAGGGAGGTGGATAAGGGGCATTATATAAGAGTTCCAAGAGGGCGGCCCCACGGGGGCACTAGGGTGTACTTTACCCTCAAATCCCAAAATAGGGAGGAGAGGAAGTGATGGCGAGCACGGGCTGAGCTCAACCCCGGGGAAATGTCGATGGAAGGGGAGGAGAGATAAATCGACTAACCTAGTCAGGAGGCAAGGTGAAACTAGGTACCCTTGGAGGCGAAGATGGCCAGGGGGGAGGGGGGAGGGAGGAGGGGGGAATGGGTGGGTGGGAGGGGGGGGGAGAGGGAAGGGGGGGGTTTAGAAATAGGGAAAAAGAAAAGGACGACACAAAAGTAGATCGTTTGAATGTGCCATGTACCCCTAGCTTATATAGAAAACAAAAACCCACATATAAGAAGGAGAGCCCGAACTTTCGAGAACACCAGCCTTATAAATCCAGATGTGATGAAAAGAAAAAGATAAGGTATAGAACCAAAAATTGGGGAAAATGGGAAAACCAAGACAAAGGGATGGATGAGGTAAACATTATATCATATAATATACGGGGAATGAACTCACCGGTGAAGAGACAGAGAATTATGAGAGAAATTAATTATCTGAATGCAGATGTCATATTCTTACAAGAGACTCATATTACACATGATACAAATATTAGATTCTATTCACAAAAACACCCAATATGGTATTACGCAGATTCATCTAAGAAAAAATCTAGGGGAGTAGCAATTGGCTTTGCTAGAGGGACAAGATTCATACTGGAGGAAAGGCTGGTGGACCCGGAGGGAAGGTTCCTCTTCCTGAAAGGAAAATTAAACGAAGAAGATGTTACTCTAGCCAACTTATATAGTCCAAACGAGGGACAAGTACCCTTTTTGGGTAAAATCCTGGGGAAATTGACAAACTTTAGGAAAGGAGGAGTGATAATGGCAGGAGATCTCAACCTGAGCTTAGATCCAAAGATTGATAATACAGCAAGGCACCAAAGAATTTCGATCCATCAGAATAAAGAGATCACGAAAAAACTATTTCAAAATCAATTAGCAGATATATGGAGAATTTTACACCCAAAAGAAAGAGACTACACTTATTATTCAAATATACATGGGACATACTCAAGAATCGATTACTTTTTGGTGGAACATAGATGGATTGACAAAGTAATTGAGGCGAAGGTTGGGATCAGAACATGGTCAGATCACTCCCCCATTACATTAAAAATGAGATTGGGCAAAAAACAACCCAAAATGAATGTATGGAAAATCAATGAAGATTTAATCAAGGATAAAATATGGGGGAAAGAAATTGAGAAAGAACTGGAATTCTACTTCCAAAATAATGATATAGATGAGACTCCTAAAAACATCATATGGGAGGCACAAAAAGCCTATATGCGGGGGATACTAATATCTAAGGGAGTGCAAAGGAAGAGAGAAAGAACCCAAAATAAAGATAGACTGATGAGAGAGGTATATGATCTGGAACAAAAACAAAAAAAAATAATAAAAAATAAAGAGGAGTCCAACACCCTGTTGGAGGGTAAAAAAGAAGAATTAAAAGAATTATTAGAACAGGAAATTAGACAAGACTTTAATAGGGTGACCAGAGAGAAATATGTGGAAGGAAATAAAATTGGAAAAAATCTGGCAAGAATTACTAAGAAAAAAAAAGCAAGAAATTATATAGACAAGATCAAAAATAAAGAAGGGGAATTAGTCCATTCAGTTACTGAAATAGCTCGGGAGTTCCAAAAATACTATAGTAAGCTTTACGCGGTAAAAGGAGAAGGGAAGCAAGACGATAGAGGGAATAGAGAAGAGAAGATTAAAACATATCTAGAAAACGCAAAAATGCAAAAAATAGATGAGGAAAAACTAAAATCACTAGAGGCTCCAATTACAAATGTGGAGATACTTAGAGCAATAAAAGAAACGCCCACGGGTAAAAGTCCTGGACCAGATGGATACACCATCGGGTACTATAAACAATTTAAAGACCTACTTGCCCCAAGGCTTGAAAAGTATATGAATGGATTAGGGACCAAATTTAATATGAGTAAGGAAGCCCTCCTAGCATCTATCACAGTCATTTTAAAAGAAGATAAAGACCAAACGCTATGTTCTAGTTATAGATCGATATCTCTTCTGAATGCAGATACCAAATTATTTACAAAAATATTGGCTACAAGAATGAAAAGCCTCATGAATGAATGGATTCATAGCGACCAGGTAGGCTTTATACCCGGAGGGCAAGGCAAGGATAACAGCATCAGAACAATCCTCCTGACAAAACAAATGCTTAAAAATAAGACCCCAAATGTGATCCTGTCAATTGATGCTGAGAAAGCATTTGACCGGGTCAATTGGGAGTTCTTAATGAGAACATTAGAGGAATTGGGACTGGGACCGAGGATGATGGCCTGGATTAAGATATTATATAATCAACCCTCCGCAAGAATAAAAGTAAATGGGATACTATCGGAACCTTTTGAGATGCACAACGGAACGAGACAGGGATGTCCCCTGTCTCCAATGTTGTTTGTGATCTCATTGGAACCACTGTTAGCCACTATAAGAGGATGTACTGATATCAAAGGGATAAAAGTGGGAGAGATGGAACATAAGGTCGCGGCGTTTGCGGACGACCTGCTGTTCTATGTCTCCAACCCCAGAATAACCTTGCCAAATTTAATAAAGAACTTGAAATATTATGGAGAACTCTCTAATTTCAAAATCAACCAAACAAAATCAGAGATATTAAGTATAAAGATGGACAAACAGGAAAGGAATAGGATGGAAAAAGAATTCCCTTTTTTGTGGAGAAAAGGCGAATTAAAATATTTAGGAGTTAAACTAACCCCCCATCCAGAAAAGCTATATAAAATAAATTTTTTGCCCTTACTAAATGAAATTAAAACAGAAATAAATAGACTAATACTGAGAGCTATATCATGGATAGGAAGAGTTAACATTATAAAGATGGCAATTCTTCCCAAAATAATATACAAATTTCAGATGATACCAATACAGATCCCTCAGGCATTTTTCAAAACATTAAAAGCACTAATAACCAAGTTTGTATGGAAAAAAAAAAAACAAGAATAAAGTACACAACACTGAGTAAAAGTAAAGAAGAAGGGGGCTTAGCACTACCGGACCTTAAAAAATATCACCAGGCATCAATTCTTACACGGGTGTTGGAATGGGGAAAAAAAGAAAGTGGAAAAAAATGGGTTAAAATGGAAAACATAATGAGTGACACAGATTTAGGTAAAATGATTTGGATTCCACCAAAATATAGAAAGCTAAACAATAATACACATATAATCACACGACAGGCACTGAAAATATGGGACACAATAAACACTAGAGAAAAATGGAAATACAACTCACCACTAATACCACTGAAGGACACAAAATATTTCTCACCAGGGGAGGGAAAGGAAAATGGAAAATGGATGGGAGAAGGGGACGTAAGGTTAAAGGACATTATGACACAGGGAAAAATAAATACGTTTATAGATTTGAAAAAGAGGGGAGACTGGAACCTCACCGAATGGAGATACCGCCAGCTAAAACACTTCGTGGACTCCCTTCCTCAGCCGATTAGAGGGATAAAAGAATTATTGCCGATGGAACAGATATGTGTATCGGAGAAAATGCGTAATAACGTCTCAAATATTTACAAAATTCTTAACGAGGGGGAGGGGCTGGCGGTACCCCCATTCGCAGAAAAGTGGGAAAAAGAACTGGGTGCACATAGCCAAGGGTTCCAATGGGAAAAAGGTCTGAAACTGATCCACAACTCCGCCATTGACATGAGTACGGCAGAAACTAATTATAAACTGGTCTCCCGATGGTATAATACTCCAGACAAAGTTGGGAATTACCATGGGGAGAACTCAAAAAATTGCTGGAGGGGCTGTCAAGAAACCGGTACAATGACTCACATTTGGTGGAAATGCCCAAAAATAAGAAAATATTGGCAGGATGTATTAGCTACAATTATAAAAATCACCAATATAGAAATAATGGAAGATCCTTGGGTCTGCCTATTCCATGGGACCCAATTATCAATAAAACAATATAAAAAATCTCTGATTCCACACCTCTTAAACGCAGCAAAAAGTTTAATCCCCAGAAATTGGAATGAGATAGAACCTCCATCACATAAAGAATGGCTTATGCGAGTAGAAAAAAATAGAAAGTTGGAATTTTTAAAAGTGTGGGGAGAAGAACGATACGAGAATAGGATTGAAATTTGGGAGACATGGCAAAAATTTTAAGAAAGTTGGAAAGGTCGTTAGATATAAGATAGAGGAGGAAATGGGGCAGGGGGATTTGGGTGGGGGGGTGGGGGTATGGGAGTCCTAGTGGGGATAAAATGTTTGCTTCTGGTGAAAAAGGAAATGATTTGTACTACATTTTTACCTTTGTATTTGTAAAACTTTAATAAAGAAATTAAAAAAAAAAAAAAAAAAAAACGAATGTGGGGGCCTTTTGGAGGGTGTGATTTTTTTGGGGGGGATGGGGGGCAGTATTTCATTCTTGGACCCAGGCAGCACAATGTCTTGGGCCAGCCCTGACCCCACCTCTGCAACAATAGACGCCACCAGCAACAACAGATCCACCACAGCAACGATAGATCCACCACACAACAGCAGACCTCCCTTCTAGCAACATTGTATACCCCACAACAAAATTTCACCCCAGCAACAATAGCCCTTCAGCAGCAACAACAGATCTCCTAGCAGACAGCAACAATAGACCTGTCCCTCAACAGTAGATCCCTCCCAGCAACAATTGACCCCCCAGCCAACAAAATAGACCTACCCAGCAACAATAGACCCCCACAAAAATAAATCCCCACCAGCAACAATAGATCCCCCAGCAGCCAACATCAATAGACCCTCCAGCACACCTTGCCATAATTCAGTGTTGGAGGTGCCGGAACTGCATTCCCCCGTGTTCCCGCTGAAAATAACCCTGCCTAAATCTAAAGTTATCTTCAACACCTATAGTTTCACCTGAGGGATCCAGATGGCAGAACCTCACCTGCACCTGGAGGAAGCTGAATGGGCACAGCACATGGCCTCATGAGTACTGACTTCCACAAGATCCTGGTAACTGGGTGCTGTTGGAATGCCAAGTAGTTCTTTTTTTTATGGGGTCCCTATCTCTGACCTTGCCCTTAGTCACTCCAAAGGGGAATGTATTCTGAACTGTAGCAAAAGACTTGCTTCTGAGGATAGTAACACAGGGAAGAGTGTCCTATTATTGCTCCTTATAGCCTGGAGTATCCCATACCCTGAACCCTTCCTAATCATTCAAGTTTCTAACAATAAATCATAAAAAAAGCCCATTCCTTTAGACTGCTGTTTGTGTCAGTGTGCTTGCACTGTACTCTTTTCCACTGTTTGCATGCGGCATTGATTGTTTGTCACTACTAGCCACTGATTGGTCAGAGAATCGTTGTAATCCCACCCACTTACTACTTAGTGGAAAAGCAAACCAAGCCGAGTAGAGCCTATACAGTGCTGAAAGGTGCCGACTCGTACCATGCAGTGGAAAAGCAAACTGAGCCGAGCTGGGCAAAGCAGTGCCGAGTGGAGCCGAGCCGGTACTTGCAGTGGAAAAGTGCCATATGTGTGCTGGCAGCCTTTGCACTAGTAGTGGAGAACTTTTATCATCATCATCAACCAGTGGCCCTTCAGGGGAACCGCTACAAAAGCAAAGAGGCGCAACTATAGAAGAAGAGTTACTCCACCAACACATGAAATTTGAATGACTTATGTAAGTTAGTAAAAAAAATGCTCACTTTCACATTACTTTCCATACCACCATACAGCAAGAATGCCCTTACATTGGTGATCCTTACAGTGGTGGACACAAGGCCCCCCTATAGACAGCTGAAAAAAAAATCACTAGTGTGATGCTGCTGGCTTTGCCATGTGGCATTGGCTCTGAAGCTTTACAGGTACTATCATATAGAACAGGGGTGGGGAACCTACGTTTCGGGGGCCGTATGCGGCCCCCGAAGTCATCTGGTCCAGCCCCCCATGCAGCTGAGTCTGTGTCTCTCAGCTGATTTGTAAGAATGGAGCTGATGCTTCCTATATAGTTCCTGCTCCATTATTACAGTCTGAGTGAGTGACAGGCAGAGTGATATCAAATGCACTCCGCCTGTGACCAATACAGGAAACATCACCTCTTCCTCCAGCGTGGCGCTGCTATACTTCTCCTAGCCAGCAGTACCAGCCAGAGCCAGCAGTACCAGCCAGAGCCAGCAGTACCAGCCAGAGCCAGCAGTACACACAGCAGTACCAGCCAGAACCAGCAGTACACACAGCAGAACCAGCAGTACCAGCCAGAGTCAGCAGTACCTACAACAGTACCAGCCAGCAGTACCTACAGCACAGTACCAGCCAGCAGTACATGCCAGCAGTACCAGCCTGAGCCAGCAATACCCACAGCAGTATCCGCCTGAGCCAGCAGTACCAGCCAGCAGGAGCCACAGCACAGTACCAGCCATCAGTACCAGCCTGAGCCAGCAGTACCCACAGCAGTACCAGCCAGCAGTACCTACAGCACAGTACCAGCCTGAGTCAGCAGTACCCACAGCAGTACCAGCCAGCAGTACCCCCAGCAGTATCAGCCTGAGCCAGCAGTACCATCCAGCAGTACTCGCAGGCGCAGCACAGTACAAGCCAGCAGTACCAGCCTGAGCCAGCAGTACCCACCAGCAATACCTGCCAGCAGTTCTTTTCAAAACTTACCACCACAAAAAAGTCGACTGCGCTCCAGACTGACCGACGCAAACCTGGGAAACCTGTTGCGAGTAGCAACATCATCAATATCAGCTAACCTCACCAAAGAGAAGCAGTTGCAGCCATCACATTAGGGGTGAGTTAATTAAATGTTTGACCACATATAACAGGCTAATTTTTAAGGTGATAATTTTGTACGGCCCCCGAATGGTTTTATAAATACCCAAATGGCCCTTGGCAGAAAAAAGGTTCCCCACCCCTGATATAGAAGGTCAATCAGCCACAGCTCCAGGAACCTCTGGAGGAACCCTAGATTTCTACAGAACATTTGTTGAAAAATGGTTGCTCTATAGCAGTGATTCACATCCAGGGTTCTGTGGAACCCCAAGTTTCCTCTGGCTACTGCTAGGGGTACCTTGAGCTTTTTCTGTCTGACCTTCTATTTAATGGTATCTGCATAGTTCCAAGGCCAATGCCATTTGGTAGAACCAGCAGAATGACAGCAATGATATTTTTAGCTGTCTGTATGGGTGGCACTGTAAGATCTACAATCCTCCTACTGACCACCAATGGCTACCAGATTTATCCTGTTGACCCCCGATGAGTTGGTTTTAGTAAGGATTCCCTGAGACCTGAAAATTATTTTAGGGGTTCCTCTGGGGTAAAAGGTTTGAGAAAGGCTGCTTTATAGAAATATTCTCTTGAATAAATTATTTAAATGGGTTATCTCGAGGGGGCTTGCAACTTTGCTAGCTGGTTTAATTGCTTTGCTATGGGAATATATCAATGTCTTTTGCTACACCTTTTGACTGCCTAATAATCTGGATAATGTTACTTAAATCTACGTATACCTTTGTTACTATGAAATTGCTATTTTTCTCTTTTCTTATTGACCCTTTGCTCTGCTATGTGAATATCTTAATGTCTACCCCTTTCTTTGCGTACTATGGTTACCCTCCTAATAACAATACAAAAATGTATTGTGTGGAAAAAGAAGAAATAGCTAAGGCTTCTCTCCGTAGGTAATGGAACAATAGAAATCAAACATGTATTTAGCTATGTTTCTGAAAGAGCTTTCACTCAATAGTAAATGGAGTAGCCAGCCTGGCAGCTCCGTAGCCTGCTATTTGTACCTTTTCCCAGTAAGACAATTCAGCTAGCCATACATTGTATAAGTGTAAGACTTTATAACATTTATTTCCAGGTTCTTATAATACAAATTCAACTAAGTGGGTTTTTGACAGGTTCACAATTACAGTTTAAATTGTTTGCATAAACCTGTTATACAAATGCAATACAATACGTGTTTATTTGTCAATCAAATTATAATAGGCTTCTTTGAAATAAGTTGGTCCATTCAAAGCAGCCTTTCTCAACTCGGGTTCCTTCAGAGGTTGCTAGGACTTCCTTGAGCTGTGGCTGATTGATCTCCCATCTGATGCCTTCATGGTTCCAGGACCAATGCTACTTGGCAGAGTCAGTGGCATGACACATCATCTTTTTAGATTTTTGTAAAGAGGGATATTCTTCCTACCAGGGCCGCTGATAGGGGGGTACCACCAGCCCTCTTGTAGGGGGCCCGAGCACACAGGGGGGCCCACACAGAGAGGGGGATTAGTGATGGACAACAAATACAGAAATCTTCCTCCAGCACCTGAATCTGATCTGTCCCTCTCCCTGCTATCAGCTTTTATCTGTTGAGAAAGAGACAGTCGGAAATCAGCCAGAACTGACAGCAGCCGGTAAATACATTGTCTAATACATATAGGGTCCATTCGCACATCTGTAAAATGGGTCCGCATCCATTCCAATGGATGTAATAGACCCTAAAACGACATTGTAGCATTTTAAATGACTTTTGTGGACATTGACAAAGCGATTTCTGTGCGACTGCAGCCAATATCTAACTGCCCCTAAAGCAACCACAGGATACCTGCCCCTATAGTAAAGAGACTGTAATAGACCCTAAAATGACATTGGAGCATTTTAAATTACTTTTGTGGACATTGAAAAAGCGATTTCTGTGTGACTGCAGCCGATCTCTAACTGCCCCTAAAGCAACCACTGGATACCTGGCCCTAACCTGAAAAGAGACGGTAGAAGGCCTATACCAGCCCTGAAAAGGACTTTTGTGGATCTTCAAAGCGCTATTTGTGTCTAGCAAACTCTCCCTGATGAGCACAGCAGACCTCTCCCTACACTGGAAGAAACCGGAATGTGAAATGGCCTCCAGGTCAGGTCTATTTATAGGGTAGGGTAGGGGGACTGTCCATGTGCTGGAATGTTTCAATTGGCTGTCCCGTTCCACCTGACGGCTGTGTCATGGGTCAAAGTTCTCCCTAATGTAAACAAATATGGCCTCCGCGAATGACGCCATGTGTGCGAAAATTTGGCGGGTAGTGAACAAGCAAAGTTTGCCGCGAACCAACTGCCGGGCGAACCGCAAGGCCATCTCTACTTGTGGTTATTATTGCATCCATTGACACCAATGCTTGTGGTTATTATAGCATTAATTTACACCAATGCTTGGGGTTTTTATTGCATCCATTGACATCAATGTTCAGGGTTATTATTGTGTCCATTGACACCAATGCTTGGGGTTATTGCATCTATTGACACTAATGCTTGGGGTTATTATTGTGTCAATTGACAGCAATGCTTGGGGTTATTATTGTGTCCATTGACACCAATGCTTGGGGTTATTATTGTGTCCATTGACACCAATGCTTGGGGTTATTATTGCATCCATTGACACCAATGCTTGGTGTTATTATTGTGTCCATTGATACCAATGCTTCTGGTTATTATTGCATTAATTTACACCAATGCTTGGGGTTATTATTGCATCCATTAACGCCAATGTTCTGGGTTTTGTATCCATTTACACCAATGCTTGGGGTTATTATTGTGTCCATTGACATCAATGCTTGGGGTTATTATTGCGTCTATTGACTCCAATGCTTGAGGTCTTTATTGCATTAATTTACACCAATGCTTGGGGTTATAATTGCGTCCATTGACACCAATGACAGGGGGGGTTATTATAGTACTCACTGACACCAATGCTGGGGGTTATTGTACTCCAACTTCAGTGTGCATTGTGATACACTTAAAAAAATGCAGCGGGACCAACATTTTTGGGTGTTGAGTTGTAAAAATCCATTGCTGTTTTGCGGCCCTCTGGAGGTGTTGAGGGCCGCACTTGAGGCCCTCTCTAAGTCAGGTTGACCACCACTGAGACAGAACAAAGAACAGGAAACAAGCCAGGCTTTATCCCACTGCACAGAGGTACAAGGAGCCGGCAAAAAAGGGAAAGAGAACAGAGCTCACCTGAACAATGGGTTGCTGCTCCACCACTATCCAATCAGAGACTGGGGGCGGTCCTCGACCAAGCTGTATAGCTTTATTTACTGTAAAAAAAGTGAGGTCAGTACCCTGCTGTACTCTCTGATAAGGATTAGAAAACAAATTTAGATATTTTTTGACAATAAGACCATTTACACTTATAACCTTTAGCTTTAACCACTTTAGGACCGCCCACCGCAGTTACACTGCGGCAGGCTGGCCCTCCTGCGCAAACTACCATAGGTATACGTCGGTCGCGAGCCTGCAGCTAGGGGGCGAGCGCGCGCTCCTGCCCCCACTCGACAGCGGGGACTCCGATGTACAGTGCAGACGGCTCCAATTGCCGCCGGCCACCGATTCTCGCTGAGAGAGAAGAACGGTCAGCTGTTGTAAACACATCTGACCGTTCTTCTCTCTAGAATGATCACAGAGCTCCTGTGATCCTTCTATGTAGGATCACAGGTCTCTGTGATCATTTCACAAGCCCCACCCCCATACAGTTAGAAATACTCCCCTAGGTACACATTTAACCCTTTGATCTCCTCTGGGTTAACCCCTCCCCTGCCAGTGCCATTATTACAGTGACAGTGCATATTTTTAGCCCTGATTACTGTAGTAATGTCACTGGTCCCCCCAAAAGTGTCAAAAATGTCAGTTAGGGGTCCGATTTGTCCGCCGCAATGTCACAGTCCCGCAAAAAATCGCAGATCACCGCCATTACTAGTAAAAAAAATTATAATGAAATAAATCTTTTGCATAGTTAGTAGATGCGATAACATTTGCACAAACCAATCAAAATACGCTTATTGCGATTTTTTTTTTTTTTACCAAAAATATGTAGCAGAAAAAAAATTGGCCTAAAATGTTAAAAAAAAAATCGATTTTTTAAATTTAGTTTTTTGGGAATGTTATATAGCAGAATATGAAAAATATTGTTTTTTTTTTCAGAATTCTTTTTTGTTTATAGCGCAAAAAGTAAAAAATTGCAGTGGTGATCAAATACCACCAAAAGAAAGCTCTATTTGTGGGAAAAAAGGACATCAATTTTATTTGGGTACGGCATCGCACGACCGCGCAATTGTACGTTAAAGTAACGCAGTGC
Source organism: Pelophylax lessonae (assembly GCF_965119305.1). Lineage (NCBI taxonomy): Eukaryota > Metazoa > Chordata > Amphibia > Anura > Ranidae > Pelophylax > Pelophylax lessonae. The sequence goes on along the minus strand of NC_138770.1, from coordinate 674,082,873 downwards.
CGAATCGCAAAAAAATGGCCTGGTCATTAAGGGGGCAAATCCTTCGGGTCCAGAAGCGGTTAGGAAAAGTAGACAAAACTGCCGGGCGAGCTTCAACAAAGAGGCTGAAGTGTGAAATGGACAAAAGCCGAGAACACAGCGGCACCGTTATAAACAGACCCCCGCCGCTCTTTATTATGTAAATGGTATTTTTAGTTGCACACGCTGTAGAAAATGATGTATTTGTGGTCTGGATAGATTACTTTCTCTTGGTCCTCCTGAACATTTGCACAAAGACATTCGCATGGAGCGTCACGCCGTCTCTACACGCGCCGCGACTAGTGAGTGGGTGTCGGGGAGCGGAATTCATCCGAGTCCCAGCTATTGTAATTAATCCATTATTGCATTTCTCATGTCCGCCATCAACGCTCGTTAGCCGGAGGTGTGAACTAATTAGTTTGTTTTCTGCTGGCTTTACATCATTTTTTGTACTTTATTGTGTCCAGCAAGCTCGCTGCTTTCATTTTTAATTGTGCTGTAATTATATTAATGGCTGCAGATTACAGAACTTCCAACAGACATGACCCCCCCCCCCCCACACTAAACATTGTTTCTTATTTTTGTCTTCTTTTTTGTTTGATTTTGTGTGGGGATCTATTGTTTCTGGGGTGGGGTCTACTGTTGCAGGATGCCCTCTTGATGCTAAGGGGGAATCTATTCTTGTGTGGGGGAACTATTGTTGCTGGGGGGACCCAAGGATGCTGGGGGAGTCTGTTGTGTGGGGGAAATATTGTTGCTGGGGTGGGGTCTATTGTTGCTGGGGTGGGGTCTACTGTTGCAGGATGCCCTATTGATGCTAAGGGGGAATCTATTCTTGTGTGGGGGAACTATTGTTGCTGGGGGGACCCAAGGATGCTGGGGGAGTCTGTTGTGTGGGGGAAATATTGTTGCTGGGGTGGGGTCTACTGTTGCAGGATACCCTCTTGATGCTAAGGGGGAATTTATTGTTGTGTGGGGGAACTATTGTTGCTGGCGGGACCCAAGGATCCTGGGGGAGTCTGTTGTGTGGGGGAAATATTGTTGCTGGGGTGGGGTCTATTGTTTTTGGGGGGGGGACCTATGGATGCTGGGGGAGGCTATTGCTGTTTTGGCTTAGAGTCTATTGTTCCTGGGGTGTGGTCTAGAACCTCTGCCAGGTTTTCGTTTGCCAAATGGATCTGCCATTAACCACTTCTGGACCAGCAGGTTTTACCCCCCTTACTGACCAGGCCATTTTTAGTGATTCGGCACTGCGTTACTCTAACGGACAATTGCGCAGTCGTTGCAACGTTGTACCCAAATAAAATTTATGCCCTTTTTTTTCTCACAAACAGAGCTTTCTTTTGGTGGTATTTGATCACCTGTGCGATTTTTATATTTTTTGCAGTATAAACAAACAAAAGAGTGACAATTCTGAAAAAAATATATTTTTTTCACATTCTGCTATAAAAAATTCCCAATAAAAAGAATGTAAAAATCTATTTTTTTTCATCATTTTAGGCCAATTTGCATTCTGCTAAATATTATTGATAAAAAAAAATCCCAATAAGCGTATTTTGATTGGTTTGCGCAAAATTTATTGTGTCTAAAAACTAGGGAAAAGATTTATGTCACTTTTATTTTTATTTTTTTTACAGCAATGGAGGCGATTTGCGATTTTTAGCGGGACTGCGACATTGCGGCGGACAGATCGGACCCCTAACTGACATTTTTGACACTTTTGGGGGGGACCAGTGACATTACTACAGTAATCAGTGCTATACATATGCACTGTTACTGTAATAATGACACTGGCAGGGAAGGGGTTAACCCAGGGGCGATTCAAACCGTTAAATGTGAGCCTAGGGGGGTGCTTACTAACTGTGTGAGGGATGGGCTTATGGAAGTGGCTCCGAAACGTTTCATTACACTGTTTTGTGATGTGATCTTTCTTCAATAAAAAAAAAAAAACATTTGGTCTTAATTGAAGACCCTTGGTGTACAAAAAAGCACAAAACAAGACGTAAATAAAATCAATAAAGCAGCTAAGCATTTAGGGTCAAAATATCAAATCCCTAATAAAGTCATAGTTACAAAGTTACATAGTTACATAGTTACAAAGACATCAGTCCATCCATCAGTCCATCCAGTTCAACCTATGATGTGTGTGTGTTTGCTGCTAACCGTACATTGTATACCCCTGTATGTTGTACATTGTATACCCCTGTATGTTGTACATTGTATACCCCTGTATGTTGTACATTGTATACCCCTGTATGTTGTACATTGTATACCCCTGTATGTTGTACATTGTATACCCCTGTATGTTGTACATTGTATACCCCTGTATGTTGTACATTGTATACCCCTGTATGTTGTACATTGTATACCCCTGTATGTTGTACATTGTATACCCCTGTATGTTGTACATTGTATACCCCTGTATGTTGTACATTATATACCCCTGTATGTTGTACATTGTATACCCCTGTATGTTGTACATTGTATACCCCTGTATGTTGTACATTATATACCCCTGTATGTTGTACATTGTATACCCCTGTATGTTGTACATTGTATACCCCTGTATGTTGTACATTGTATACCCCTGTATGTTGTACATTGTATACCCCTGTATGTTGTACATTGTATACCCCTGTATGTTGTACATTGTATACCCCTGTATGTTGTACATTATATACCCCTGTATGTTGTACATTGTATACCCCTGTATGTTGTACATTGTATACCCCTGTATGTTGTACATTGTATACCCCTGTATGTTGTACATTGTATACCCCTGTATGTTGTACATTGTATACCCCTGTATGTTGTGGTCTTTAAGGTGTCCATCTAATAGTTTTTTAAAATTATCGATGCTCCCTGCTGATACCACTGCTTGCGAAAGAGAATTCCACATCCTTACTGCTCTGACAGTAAAGAACTCTTTACGCAGTTTAAGGTTAAACCGTTTTTCCTCTAGTTTTAGTGAGTGTCCCTGTGTCTTATTGTATTCCCTTTCTCTGAATAGTTTGTTCTTTATGCTAGGGTCGCCAGTACAATATTTGTACATTGATATCATATCCCCCCTCAATCGTCTCTTCTCCAGAGAGAATAAGTTCAGTGCTTGTAGTCTTTCCTCATAGTTGATGCCCTCCATTCCCCTAATTATTTTTGTTGCCCTTCTCTGGACTCTCTCCAGTTCCAGCACATCCTTCCTGAGGACCGGTGCCCAGAACTGGACAGAATACTCCAGATGTGGCCGGACCAGAGTCTTGTAGAGTGGGAGAATAATCTCTTTATTTCTGGAGTGAATCCCCTTTTTTATACATCCCAGTATTCTGTTGGCTTTGCTTGCAGCAGCTTGGCATTGCATGCCACTGCCAAGCCTGTTGTCTACCAGTACCCCCAGGTCCTTTTCTATCATAGATTCATCCAGAGGTTCCCCCCCCCCCCTAGCGAGTACCTTGCATTCGTATTTCTGAGACCCAAGTGCATTACCTTACAGTTTTCAACAGCGATTCAAGTCCATAATAAAATATCAGTGCAGCGCTAATAAACTAAATATAGATGAATGTAGAGGATAGTGCAAGGAAAACGCACTACAGTCCCCAATAAGTGATGAGTCGTGCTTCTGAGTAGACAACTTGCTGGTGACAAAGTGCAAAAATCCTCCACCACAGATAACTCAAGCCGCTCCCCTGAATAATAGACCCCCTGAGTCAACAGGTAGGTCTAAAAAACACTTTTCCCCTCCGGGGTACTCAATAAACATGGGTAATTCCTGCACACATCCACCACAATAAAGGAAGATCCAGAGACCAGGGCCGGCCCTACCATGGGTCCCACTGGGTTCATTGGATCCAGGCAGAACTTTGAGAGGGGCGGCAAATTGATGCCCAAGAGTTTTCTTTTCAGCATTTTTTGTCTTATCAGTTTGAGGGGCGTTACGGGCGGCATTTCCCCATCTCATACTGCCGCCTGTAGTGCAAACTGATGAGTTTGAGGAGACGGAGCATCTCCTCCTGGGAAGGTTCCTCGCGTGATTGTGGTGTGCGCAATGACGTCAGACATCAGCGCACTCCATCTCACGCTGGACAGGCTGGCTCTTCTAGGGTGGTGCTCGCGGCAGACACAGGAGTGACAGGAGGACTAAGGACAGACAGTAGGTGTTTGGTGGACCAGTCTGGTGGTGAGTTATGGAAGAAGAGAACAGTATATATCCAGTTCCGGACCCCCCCATTTTCCTCCTGGCCAATCAGGAAGCGGGTCCTGAGACCCGTTTCCCGATTGGCCGAAAGGAGAAGCCATCCTATTGGCGAAGGAGGAGGGAGGAGACACAGGTGAAGCACGGAGGAGACTGAGGGGGAAGCCGCCGCTGCCTCCACATGTCAATCCAGGGTGAGTGAGCCGGCAACCAGGGGGGGTGTATGGTGTGCGGGATGGAGCTGGTGTGGTTCCGGGGGGGGGAGGCATGGTGTGTGGGCTGGTGTGGTCTGGGGGGGTGTATGGTGTGTGGGCTGGAGCTGGTGTGGTCGGGGGGGGGTATGGTATGGGGGCTGGAGCTGGTGTGGTCCGGGGGGTATGGTGTGTGGATTGGAGCTGGTGTGGTCTGGGGGGTGTATTGTGTGCAGGCTGGAGCTGGTGTGGGCCGGGCGGGGGGTATGGTATGCGGGCTGGTGTGGTCTAGGGGATGTATGGTGTGTGGGCTGGAGCTGGTGTGGTCCGGGGAGGATATGATGCGTGGGCTGGAGCTGGTGTGGTATGGGGGGTATGGTGTGCGGGCTGGAGCTGGTGTGGTATGGGGGGGTATGGTGTGCGGGCTGGAGCTGGTGTGGTCTGGGGGGGGTATGGTGTGCGGGTCGGAGCTGGTGTGGTCCGGAGGGGGGGGGGTATGGTGTGCGGGCTGGAGCTGGTGTGGTCTAGAGGGATGTATGGTGTGCGGGCTGGAGCTGGTGTGGTCCGGAGGGGGGGGGGTATGGTGTGCGGGCTGGAGCTGGTGTGGTCCTGGGGGGTGGGGTATGGTGGGCGGGCTGGAGTTGGTGTGGTCTGGGGGGGTATGGTGTGCGGGTCGGAGCTGGTGTGGTCTGGGGGAGGGGGTGTATTGTGTGCGGGCTGGAGCTGGTGTGGTCCGTGGGGGGTATGGTGTGCGGGCTGGAGCTGGTATGGTCTGGGGGGGTACGGTGTGCGGGTCGGAGCTGGTGTGGTCCAGAGGGGGGGTATGGTGTGCAGGCTGGAGCTGGTGTGGTCTGGGGGGGGGTATGGTGTGCGGGCTGGAGATGGTGTGGTCCGGGGGGGTATGGTGTGCGGGCTGGAGCTGGTGTGGTCGGGGGGGGGGGGGGGTATGGTGTGAGCACCAGCCGGCACTGCATATCATCTTCACTATAGCCCCGTAACTACCAATACCAATCACATGGGTCCAACTGGTGGCTTCTGGGCAGTGCAGACATGCTTTATCCCTGGCGCTTTGATACATATGACCCACTTGTGGCATCTTCCCAGCACCCTCTCGTGAAACATCTCAAGGACCGTGATAAAAACAGCACATAATACAATGAAAATCCATAATAAAAGTATTAGTTTCATATCATGTCTTTTCATGAAAGCTTATTGCGTTACCTAAGGGCACAACAATGAAATGACACGGTTAAAGCGTACACAAGAGCGTTCCTGTAGGGCGCAAAGAGATCAAAGAGAGGAATCAAAACCGCGCATGAAATAAAAGCGATAACGTCTTCCATTGCCTTCTAAATGCATAATCATCTCTTAATGTATTCCACTTCCCGTTTATCTCGCCGGCAGACTTACATCTCCCTTTGTATACCCCTTTGTTGGAACAAGAGCTGCTTTCATAATGATTTTACATTAAGAGTCAGTTACACAGAAAATTAAAAGTCTTCAAATTGTCCCTTGTTAGCTTTCTGCGAATTGCTCTTAACAATTCTGCCTCTTAATGAATAAATGATTAATGGCTCCAAATGTTTATTTTATTTCAGCGGAATGGATTATGCAGGCGCGTAGATTCCATAGCCAATCGATGGGCCCTCTGAGCGTATTGATTGGGGATTTAGGCCATTCGGTGGAGCCATAGGTGCGGCATGACCGTGAAATTACGTTAATCATATATTTATGAGTAGTGAAGGGGGGGGGGGTTGGGACAAGTGACACCTGTCCAGTACTGACATACAAAATATTTTCTAGGGCACGTGTCAAACACAAGGCCCGCGGGCCGAATCCGGCCCTCCAGGCCATTTCATGTGGCCCCCGCACCTCTCCTGCAGCTGCGGTACCCCCACTTATGCAGCTTTGGAGAGGCTCATCTCTGCACTCCAGGGACGACCCGTCCATTGGGGGCGCAGGGGCACCGCCCCCCCTATCCATGCTTCCGACCCTCTAATCTACATGCAGGGCACCGGACGCATGGATTCCAATGGGGTTTTTTTTTTTTTTTTGAAGCATGTGATTAGAGCCAGAGGCTCTAATAGGCTTCAGAAAAGGGTGGGCTTGGGGCGCAGAGCACTGCGCCATCAGCCCACCCATTTCCTGATTGGCCGAAAGGAGAAGCCATACCAGTGGCCAAGGAGGAGGAGGGAGGAGATGCAGGAGACCGATGGGGAAGCTGCTGCTGACTGCCGACTGCCCATGTCCAGGGTGAGAGGGTGAGTGAGCCGGCGACCGGGGGGGGGGGGGGGGGATGGTGTGGTCTGTCTGACGCCCCCCGGCCCATGGACCACCAGCCGCAACTGCTGCATTCCCATCTCAGCAGTCAGCAGCAGAGAGAAGGACAAAACCCCTCCTACAGATCCTGTCCCTTTCTGTGTAGCCAAAGCACCCCTTTGTCTCTGCCACTCCAGGTCTCAGCATCCAGCTGACTCCAGCCCTCCTGGTCCTCCTTCAGACCCTGCACTTTCTGCTTCCCAGATCTGCCCACAGCTTTGTCCCAGCAGCAGCACAAGGTAAAGCGGTTGGACTGTGATGTAAGGGAGGGTCAGGACCTGACTTCTGATGGTCGGGGGGGGGGGGGGGGCTTTTGATATCTGATGGTCGGGGGGGGGGGGGCTCCCAACTTCTACATTACAGATACAATCAGGCCTTTGATGGCAACCATAATGCTGATGTGGCCCACAATAGAATTGAGTTTGACATCCCTTATTCTAGGGACAATATATAGGTATACTAACCGGCCACTTTATTAGCTACACCTGTTCAATTGCTTGGTAACACAAATTGCTAATCAGCCAATCACATATCAGCAACTCAATGCATTTAGGCATCTAGTCGTGGTGAGGACAACTTGCTGAAGTTCAAACCGAGCATCAGAATGGGAAAGAAAGGGGATTGAAGTGGCTTTGAACGTGGCATGATTGTTTATGGCAGATGGGCTGGTCTGAGTATTTCTGGGATTTTCACACACAACCATCTCTCAGGGTTACAGAGAATGGTGGGAAAAAGAGAACATATCCAGTGAGCGGAATTTGTACGGAGGAAAATGCCTTGTTGATGTCAGAGGTCAGAGGCAGGGCTGCCATTGGGGGGGACAGTCCATACACATGTAGGCGGCCCGGGCTTCCTGAGGGGCCCAGCCATCCTGCAGGGTCAGGAGATGGCAGGGGTGGAAGAAGCACCTGCCCTTGGTGCATTTTTTTCATGTGGTGCAGGGGTGCTGCGAGGCCCTGGGGAATGTTGGTGGTCAAGTCTGGGGGACCCAGGCCTAAAGCTTTGTAAAGGGCCCCGAAATTTTCTGATGGCTGCCTTGGAATGAGGAGATCGGGCAGACATAGATCTACGTGATTTTGTGCACGAGGGCTCGACGGCGTGCATGCGCCACCGGAGCCACACTCCTGCTGTGTCTAAACACAGCAGGAGGCGGGCCGTGGGAGGAGCGGCGGGGATTGCCCCTGGCCTCTCGCGATCGTCAGAGAAACTGACAGAAGACCCGCCTGCTTATGTAAACAAAGCAGGCGGGTTTTCTGTCACACAGGCAGGGAGAGATCAGGAGTTTCAGCTAAGCTGACACCCCAATCTCTCTGTGCCTTTCACAGAACCCCTCCCCCACACAGTCAGTAAGCACAGTTAGGCATACATTAACCCCTTGATCACCCGCAGTGTTAACCCCTCCCCTGCCAGTGTCATTTATACAGTAACAGTGCATATTTTTAGCACTGATTACTTTAGTAATGTCACTGGTCCCCAAAAAGTGTCAAAAATGTCAGTTAGGTGCCCGATCTGTCCGCCTCAATGTCACAGTCCCGCTAAAAATCGCAGATCGCCGCCATTACTAATGAAAACAAAAAAATAAATAAAAAATTCCAAAAATCTATCCGTAGTTTGCAAACCAATTAAAATACACTTTTTGGGATTTTTTTTAACCAAAAATATAATACAAATAAATACAAATTGGACTAAACTGATAAAAAAAATTAGATTTTTTAACGTTTTTAATTGGGAATGTTTTATAGCAGAAAGTAAAAAAATATGTCTTTTTTTTTTTCAAAATTGTCGCTATTTTTTTGTTTATAGCGCAAAATCTAAAAACCGCAGAGGTGATCAAATACCACCAAAAGAAAGCTCTATTTGTGGGGGAAAAAAAGGACATCCATTCTATTTGGGTACAGCGTCGCACGACCGCGCAATTTTCCGTTAATGTAACGCAGTGCCGAAATGCAAAAAATGGCCTGGTCATTAAGGAGCTGAAGTGGTTAAAGGAGAACTAAAGAAAAAAAAAAAAAAATGATTAGTTAAACCCACAAGTGCTTTTTCTTACCACTAATATTCCTTTTTGATTGGCTTTTGAGATTTACAAATGCAGCAATTTAGAAATTGGATGAAAGGTTTAGCACTGGGAAATACTTTTCAAAAAGAAAAAAAGTGCATTTTACACACAAACTATATAGATCAGACCAAAATGAGGGACAAATGAGGGGGAGAGAGGGACTTTGTTCCAGATCAGGGACAGTCCCTCGAAATCAGGGACATTTGGGAGCTATGCAGACTTGTCAAATTGACAGTAAAAGTGTTTATGTAGCCAAAATCGATCGGCCAGTTCATAAAACCTTTGTCCAGCACGAGAACAGGCTTCTTCCAGGGCAGTACTTCACTTGACATAGCAATGTCAATGGGTAGCAAACCTTGTGGAGATCCGGGAAGCTTGCGGGATTCGGATGTTTTATAGGCCCCTTATCAGCATTCCAGCCAATCTGGCGACAGTGTCTGAGCAAGGACCAATCCTAATCACAGCATGGCAGTCATGTTCCAAGTCTCTGGGCATGCCCGGGAAAATTCTAGAAACTAACTAACTAAACAGCCATGGTCTCTTTAGGGGTGATATGCATGTGGTGGGCATATCCTGCCAACTACGGCAAGCAGTGGACGGGGTCATCTGCCTCCATGCCCGTGGGGGTACCTATTGCATGGAGTGTGCTCATCAATGCCTGGGACCAGGCAGAGACTGCAGTTATCTGAACAATCTAACATTTAAGTGTTACTAAACCGAGGAGCCTGCATTCACTATATCTGGTCTCCCCAGGAGCCTGCATTCACTATATCTGATCTCCCTAGGAACCTGGATTCACTATATCTGGTCTCCCCAGGAGCCTGCAGTCACTATATCTGGTCTCCCCCAGTACTCTGCATTCACTATATCTGGTCTCCCCAGGAACCTGCATTCACTATATCTGGTCTCCCCAGGAACCTGGATTCACTATATCTGGTCTCCTCAGGAGCCTGCATTCACTATATCTGGTCCCCTTAGGAGCCTGCATTCACTATATCTGGTCTCCCCCGGAGTCTGAGGTCACTATATCTGGTCTCCCCAGGAGCCTGCATTCACTATATCTGGTCTCCCCACGAGCCTGCATTCACTATATCTGGTCTCCCCAGGAGCCTGTAGTCACTATATCTGGTCTCCCCAGGAACCTGCATTCACTATATCTGGTCTCCCCAGGAACCTGAAATCACTATATCTGGTCCGCTTAGGAGCCTGCATTCACTATATCTGGTCTCCCCAGGAGCCAGCAGTCACTATATCTGGTCTCCCCCAGGAGCCTGCATTCACTATATCTGGTCTCCCCAGGAACCTGCATTCACTATATCTGGTCTCCTCAGGAGCCTGCATTCACTATATCTGGTCTCCTCAGGAGCCTGCATTCACTATATCTGGTCTGCTTAGGAGCCTGCATTCACTATATCTGGTCTCCCCGGGAGCCTGCATTCACTATATCTGGTCTCCCCAGGACCCTACGTTCACTATATCTGGTCTCCACAGGAGCCTGAAGTAACTATATCTGGTCTCCCCAGGAGCCTGCCATCACTATATCTGGTCTCCCCAGGACTCTGCATTCACTATATCTGGTCTCCCCAGGAACGTGGATTCACTATATTTGGTCTCCCCAGGAGCCTGCATTCACTATATCTGGTCTCCCCAGGAACCTGGATTCACTATATCTGGTCTCCCCAGGAGCCTGCAATCACTATATTTGGTCTCCCCAGGACTCTGCATTCACTATATCTGGTCTCCCCAGGAACCTGCATTCACTATATCTGGTCTCCCCAGGAACCTGCATTCACTATATCTGATCTCCCCAGGAGCCTGCATTCACTATATCTGGTCTCCCCAGGAACCTGGATTCACTATATCTGGTCTCCCCAGGAGCCTGCAGTCACTATATCTGATCTCCCCAGGAACCTGCATTCACTATATCTGGTCTCCCCAGGACTCTGCATAAATAGTAAATTACCCACATTCCACGTACCTGACTACTTTAGTTAGATACATTTTTTAAAAAACGTGAATTGTGATATCTTGTCTCTTTTAACATTTGCTGTATTAATAAAAGTTATTTTTTTGGTTTTAGATACTTGTGGATTTACAGTATGCCTGACACCAGCTAACCCCCCATACCTTCTCCCTGCCTATCTACTTGTTTGGGGGCTGGAGGGGAAGGTTCTCACTTTTCATTGCAATTTTTTTTTTTTGGGGGTGTAGTACCTAGGCATTGTATTACATCTCTTGTTCCTCTATACAGAATCGTCCCCCTGTCTTCCCCTTCAACAATGTTTTGTCATTTATCCTGCGTGGAGTTCACCTGTTTACTCCAACCGGTGATATAATTAGGAATGATTTTGTTTTGGAAAGATTGTTTAATGGTTGATGTGGGTGCACTGGGAGCCCTGGATGTGATGAATTGTCTCTGATAGAAGAAAGTGAGGTCACCCGGGAGAGGGTCACACCGATCAAGAGCACCCGTCCATCGAGATCCCCATTCTGGCTGATTGGAGGTCCAGGGGGTTAACGACTTAATAAACTTTTCTTTCTCTGAAAAGGAGTCTTGGAAAGTGAAGTCTATCAAGTTGTTTTATCAAACTGACAAAGGGTAAAAGACTTTTATCTCTCTATCTAAAGAGCATCCACTGGGGAGCTGAGCTTATCGATTCCAAACATGGTGAGATAATAAGAGAGATTTAAGGGACTAGTTATTAAACTGTGCCCTGGCTTACCTGGCTCAAGCCTGCCAACCTTGCCTGCGTAGGCAAAAATTAAAGTGGTTCTAAAATCTAAACATTTTTTTTACCTTAACCACTTTAGGACCGGAGGATTTTCCTGCTTTACGTCCAGGCCACTTTTTGCAACTTGGCACTGTGCGACTTTAAATGACAATTGTACGGTCATGCAACGCCGTACCCAAACGAAATTTACGTCCTTTTTTCCCCACAAACAGAGCTTTCTTTTAGTGGTATTTGATCACTTCTGCGCTTTTCATTTTTTGCGATATTAAATAAAAAAAGAGCGACAATTTTGAAAAAATAACAATATTTTTCTACTTTGACAGTTAAAAAATATCCAATATATTCAATTTTTGCCATATACCGTGTTTCCCTGAAAATAAGCCCTACCCTGAAAATAAGACCTAGCGTTAATTTTGGGGATGGCTGCAATATAAGCCCTACCCCAAAAATAAGCCCTAGTTAAAGTTGTTCTAAAACATTTAATCCATTTTGTAAAAAGATTATATAATGTGCAGTGTCTCCTTTTGTAACTTTATTGTGGAAAATAGATTATTTACAGAGCGCTGGGCGCTCATATGACCTGAAGTAGATCTCCTCTCCTCGCGGTTTACGTCAGTGGCCCCTCACTCTGCAGTGCTGAAAGCGGGGAAGAAGAGCTCCAGTGGGTCATGTGAGCACCCAATGGCACTAATGGCACCAATGTATTTAGCTACATGTCTTTGACAAAAAAATTCTCAATGAGCGTATTTTTAACCGCTTTAAGACCAGAAGATTTTACCCCATTCCTGACCAGGTCATATTTTGCGATTCGGCACTGCGTTACTTTAATGGACAATTGCGCGGTCGTGCTACGCTGTACCCAAATTAAATGTATGTCCATTTTTCCCCACAAATAGAGATTTATTTTGGTGGTATTTGATCACCTGTGCGATTTTTACTTTTTGTGCTATAAACAAAAAAATGCGACAATTTTGAAAAAATAACAATATTTTTCAAATTTGAAATCCCCCCCCCCCCCCAAAAATTTAAAAATCAAATTTTTTTAACATTTTAGGCCAATTTGTTTTCTGCTACATATGTTTAAGGGGGGGGGGGGAATCACAATAAGCGTATTTTGATTGGTTTGCGCAAAAGTTATCGCAGCTACTAACTACGGGAAATGTAATCATTTTTATTGCTTTTTTTTTAACTAGTAATGGCGGCGATCTGCCGGGGATCTCCGATTTTTTTTGCGGGACTGCGACATTGCGGCGGACAGATCGGACTCTTGACTGACATTTTTGACACTTTTGGGGGGACCAGTGACATTACTACAGTAATCAGTGCTATAAATATGCGCTGTTACTGTAATGACACTGGCAGGGAAGGGGTTAACTTTATTGGTGATCAAGGGGTTAAATATATGCCTGGTGCTTACTGACGTGTTTGGGGGGGAAGGGACTGTGTGACACAGGCACAGATCGCAGGTTAAGCTATGCTGAATCCTGTAATCTGACCCTGTCTGTCACATAGGAGATCCGCCCGCTTTGTTTACACAAGCGGGCAGATCTCCTCACTCGATCCCCGACGATCGGGGAAGAGCGGCGGTGATCACCACATCTCCTCCCCTGGCCCGACTCCCGCTGTGTCTGAATACAGTGGGAGCGAGTCTCCGGCAGCGCGTGCGCCGCCCACAAGGGGAGGAGTCCAGCGACGTACGTTTACGTCGCTGGACGATAACGAGCCACTTTGCCGCAGTATACTCCATGTGAGGCAAGTGGTTAAAGTGTTTGTTACTGGTGATGGGATGAACACCCCCCCCCACACACCCCCCCCCCCCAGGTTCACTTCGCGCCAGCACATCTCGAACAGGAAAAAAGTTCTAGCGAGCTCTATTAAAGTCTATGGGACACGAACATGAAAAATCAAAAAGGCTTATATGCAAGTTATTGCCATAAAAAGTGTATGTGGAACCGGGTACTGCCCTGGGGGACATGTATCAATGCAAAAAAAACATTTTTTTAAACAATCATTTTTACAGGACCAGTAATTTTAAAAATGCTTAAAGTCAAACAATAACAAAGAAAAATTCCTTTAGGCTCCGTTCACATCTAGGCGTTTTGGGGCGTTTTTGGGGAGTTTTTCTGCTCTAGGATCAGCTCCCAAAACGCCCAACAAGACAAATCCTATTCATTTCAATGGCCCTTGTTCACATCTGAGCGTTTTGACCCTGTAAGCAAAACGCCCAACGCTCAAAAAAGTACATGAGCTTCTTTTTGGGCAGATTACAGGCGTTTTCCATTGGTATCTATTCAATCAAAAAATGCCTGCACAAAAAACGCCTGTAAATCGCGGTAAAATCGCGGTAAAAATCGCAGTAAAAACGCGCAAAAACGCGACGCTCAGGTGTTAATGTAGCCTTAAATATCGTGCCTGGGGGGTCCCCTTAATGTGCCTGTAAAGTGGCGCATCTGTATGATGTATAGATCTTGCTGCAGCAATACTGACATTTCTAAAGGAAAAGAAAAAATGTCAGTTAAACTTGCTCGCGGCTGTAATATATTGTCGGCTCCTGGCAATACAGATAAAAAAAACATGAAAAAAATGACGTAGGGTCCCCCCCAGTCCATACCAGGCCCTTCCGTTCTGGTATGGATTTTAAGGGGAAACCACACACCAAAATAACAATTGCCGTGATAATGTGCCCGGACCCCTATTATTGTGTACAACAAAATACTAAGAGAAAGATGGGGCTTTGTATGGGCGATTAGAGAGAGGATGATCACAATTATCACACCATATAATTAATTAAAATTGCTCTCTTTATTGAACAGACATAAATATATATATATATATATATAAGAAAGACAAAAAACAAAATATACTATAACTATATAGAAAGATTGGATAAAAGAAAAACGCATAAGTAGAAATATATTCCCATGGGGAATGCTGATACAGTGTATCTCATTAGATGTTACGCTCTCTAGATAGCACGGTCTAGGGCTGGGATCCTCAAACTATGGCCCTCCAGCTGTTATGGAACTACACATCCCATGAGGCATTGTAAAACTGACATTCACAGACATGACCAGGCATGATGGGAATTGTAGTCCCTGAACAACTGGAGGGCCATAGTTTGAAGACCCCTGGTCTAGGGTCTCCAGCATTCCGACGCGTTTTGCAACAGGGCTTCCTCAGGGCCAGAGAGACCAAGGCAGACTGATATTTCCAGCTGCGATGGAGACCTTGGCAGACACATGCGTTGAGGGGCAGATCAGTGCAGGCAGATATATGCAAGAGGTTATATGCAACAGAATAACTGCAAATATGTAGATTTTGGGGGAGAATTCACAATCAGTATCCTCTCAAAATGATCACGGGAACCCCAAAATTACAGGCACCAGACACGTTCCTCGTCTAATCAACGTCATCAACGTCATCAACGTCATCTACGTCATCAACGTAAATGGGGTCTCTGTTAGAGTCACTGTATACATGAGGCAGATGCTTCACAGAGTACACTTTATATATCCATATATATGTTGGCCATATCATAGACCTTGCCATCAAAGTGAGGGACACCTTACATCTTTTCACAGAGATCTGTCTGCCCCAAAGCTGATTGGTGATGGTCTTGTATCCCATTCCAGCCTTGTGTAGGTTAAAAGTACAGTGTAAAAAAAAAAAAATACAATAAAATAAATAAGAAAAAAACATGAAAGGTACAGTGTAAAAATAAAATAAATAATGAAAAAAAAAATGAAAGGTACAGTGCAATGAAAAAAAAAAATTGCAATAAAATAAATAAGAAAAAAAAATGAAACGTGCAGTGTAAAAATAAAATACAATAAAATAAATAAGAAAAAAATATTAAAGGTAAAGTGCAATTTTGAAAAAAATATACAATAAAATAAAGAAAAAAAAATGAAAGGTGCAGTGTAAAAAAAATAAATACAGTGAAATAAATAAGAAAAAAATAAAAGGTACAATGCAATTTAAAAAAAAAAATTACAATAAAATAAATAAGAAAAAAATGAAATGTGCAGTGTAAAAATAAAATACAGTAAAATAAATAAGAAAAAATATTAAAGGTAAAGTGCAATTTTGAAAACAATATACAATAAAATAAAGAAAAAAAATGAAAGGTGCAGTGTAAAAAAAATAAATACAGTGAAATCGAAAAAAATAAAAGGTACAATGCAATTTTGAAAAAAAAAATAAAAATTTACAATAAAATAAATAAGAAAAAAAAATGAAATGTGCAGTGTAAAAATAAAATACAGTAAAATAAATAAGAAAAAATATTAAAGGTAAAGTGCAATTTTGAAAACAATATACAATAAAATAAAGAAAAAAAAATGAAAGGTGCAGTGTGAAAAAAATAAATACAGGGAAATAAATAAGAAAAAAAAATAAAAGGTACAATGCAATTTTGAAAAAAAAAAAAATTACAATACAATAAATAAGAAAAAAAATGAAATGTACAGTGTAAAAATACACAAAATAAAATAAAATCAATAAGAAAAAATTAAAGGTACAGTGTAAAAATAAAAAAAAAAAAATAAAATAAATAAGAAAAATAAAGTTGCATGACAAGTTGCACAAGAGGCCTAAGGGGTTTAATCACAAATCAATTTAGAATGTTTTTGAAATGTGTTTTTTTCTGGATATTTTTTTTGTTATTCTGCCTCACTGGTAAAATAAACCGACCATTAAAATGACAGACTGATCATTTCTTTGTCAGTGGGCAAATGTACAAAATCAGCAGGGGGTCACATACTTTTTCCCCTCACTGTAATAAAGTGTCCGGTGAGTGTATTTCCCGTTATCTGTAGAAGGTAACGAGTTCCCCACAAAGGGCGTCCTCCTCCCGCAGCTTCCACCAGCAGATATCAGCGCACCGCCAGTGACAACGCAATTGATCTTGCTTCAAGTGCCACTGAAATCCATTTAGCGGTAATGAAGTCGCTGTATCCGTATCAATCTACTTGGTTTTCACCGACGCGTTCTGTCGGCAGCCTGTCACGTCTTCCTCCGCCATTAATAATAATATAGAGACACACACAGACGGCACGCAATACATTTTACTTAGACAGCCTGCAATTAGAGCTAAACAGTTCAAGGAGAAAACACACTTTTAGCGCACCGGCAAATTGCACCGTTAGGGAAGATGAGTGGCGCCCATTATTGACGCTTCGTACTGATGGCGGTGCGAAGCGCGTGGGGTTTTGTTGGGTTTATTTATACAGACATCATCGAGCTTGTGAACCGTGTCGCTGTGCCGTCTGTCACCGCGAGCTTGTCATGATCGTCACTGTCTGGGCGGAGGAGGGGGGGAGTCGCTGTGCAGCAGAGATAGAGAAGACGGGAGACAACGCACATTCCTATCCTCTCATGTGACCCCCAAAAAGGAGACAATGATGGGAAGAGAGCGCAGAATGGGAAGACATCTACTTCCGGGCAAGAGGTCAAATCAATCTGCGACTGACCAATGCGATCCGAGACGCATCAGGCTGCTGATATTTACACCGTAACGCAAATTTGCGTCCTTCGGCTTCATTTTAATATTTTTTAATTACACTTCTTTAAATAAAATTGGCTTTTGGTGGTTGTAGCGGGATGATCTGCAGCTGCAGGTACAGTGTAAAAAAAAATACAATAAAATAAAGAAGAAAAACACAAATAAATGTACAGTGCAAAAAATGAAAATAAATAAATAAATAAAATAAATAAGAAAAAAAAAAGAAAGGTACCATGTAAAAAAAAAAAAAAAAAAGCAATAAAATAAATAAGAGAAAAAACAATTAAAGGTACATTGAAAAAATGGAAACAAATACAATAAAATAAATAAGAAAAAAAAAATGAAAGGTGCAGTGTAAAAATAAAAAATACAATAAAATAATTAAGAAAAAAATAAAAGGTACAGTGATTACAGTAAAATAAATAAGAAAAAAACTGTTAAAGGTACAGTGCAAACATGAAAAAAAAATACAAAAAATTAAATAAGAATAAAAATGAAAGGTACAGTGTAAAAAAATTACAATAAAATAAATAAGAAAAACACAATTAAATGTACAGTGCAAAAATTAAAAAAAATAAATAAATAAAATAAATAAGAAAAAAAAAAGAAAGGTACCATGTAAAAAAAAAAAAAAAAGCAATCAAATAAATAAGAGAAAAACAAATTAAAGGTACATTGAAAAAATGGAAACAAATACAATAAAATAAATAAGAAAAAAAATGAAAGGTGCAGTGTAAAAATAAAAAATACAATAAAATAATTAAGAAAAAAATAAAAGGTACAGTGATTACAGTAAAATAAATAAGAAAAAAACTGTTAAAAGTACAGTGCAAAAATGAAAAAAAAAATACAAAAAATTAAATAAGAATAAAAATGAAAGGTACAGTGTAAAAAAATTACAATAAAATAAATAAGAACAAAAATTAAAGGTAAAGTGTAAGTAAAAAAAAATACAATAAAATAAATAAGAAAAAAAGATTGGAAATGGAGTGGAGAGTAAAATTCTGTCTATAAAATCCTGGCACCGTCACCTGGGGATATAAAAATTTTGCAATTAAACCCAGGTCTGGCAGGAAGAAAGGGGAAGAGGTGGGGAGAATAGGGGGGAGGTTGGGGGAGAAAAATGCCAGCAAGTCCTGGAAATGGGGATTTACACATGCCCAAACCTATCAGACAAAATCAGTTAAAAGAAAATGTACACATTTATTCAAAATACAAAGGTATTAAATGGCAGTCACAATTAATATGCCACAAAAAATGCATATAAAGCATCACATGATCTGGTAAGTGGATCATATGATCTGGTTGGTGGATCGACGCGTTTCACTCAAAATCACTGAGCTTCTTCAGCATCCAATTGTATATGCGTACAGAAAAGCCCTTAGCATAGTTTATTCGACCAATTTCATAGGGAGATAATACAATCTGGATTTTAGAATGAAATTGGCACACAAGTAGGGAGAAATCAATCTATTTATTGCCAATCAAAGGATGTGATATAAAAAGGAAAGGGTCCCCCAGACAGGGGCCCCTAATCCAAGGTATACCAAACAGTGAGATCCAACATACAGAAGTACCCATATATGAGACCAGCAACCATAAAATACAGTGACCTGCCGATCGTCCTGAAGGAACGTATAATGGATTGACATACTAATTGTGACTACATTTTATTCCTTTGTATTTTTAATAAATATGTAAATTTTCTTTTAATTGATTTTGTCTGATATGTTTGGGCCCGTGTAAATCCCCATGTCCAGGACTTATTGGCATTTTTCTCCGCCCATTTTCCCCCTCTCCCCCCCCTTCCCTTTTCTTCCCGCCATACCTGGGTTCAAGAAAAAACAAAATCCCTTGGTGCTCGTGCACAGAAGCGAACGCATACATAAGTTGTGCCCGAAAATGTAAACAGTGTTCATACCACGCATGTGAGGTATCGCTGCGATCATTAAAGCGAGAGAAATAATTCTAGCCCTGTACCTTCCCTATAACTCTAAACAGGTAACCATTAAAAAACTTTAAAAACATTGCCTATGGAGATTTTTAAGTACTGTAGTTTGTCGCCATTCCACGAGTGTGCGCAATTTAAACCATGACATATTAGGTATCTGTTTACTGTGTAACATCATCTTTTATATTATACAAAAAAAAAAATTGCTAACTTTACAGTTTTTATTTTTTTTATTGCATTTGAAAAACCGCTGCGCAAATATCATGTGACATAAAAAACTGTAACACCCACTATTGTATTCTATAGGGTCTCTGCTAAAAAAATAAATAAAAATAAATAAAATATATATATATCATGTGTTTGGGGGTTCTAAGTAATTTTCTAACAAAAAAAAAAAAGGAGATTTTTACATGTAGGAGCGTAGTGTCAGAATAGGCTTGGGAAGGAGGTGGTTAAGTTCTGTAGTTTGGCGCCATTCCATGAGTGTGCGCAATTTTAAAGCGTGACATGTTAGGTATCTATTTTCTCGTGTAACATCATTTTTCGCATTATACAAAATAATTATGCTAACATTACTGTTTTTTTTTTTTTGTTATTCATGAATGTGTGTTTTTTTTTCCCAAAAAATTGCGTTTGAAAAACCTCTGCACAAATACCGTGTGACATAAAAAATTGTAACACCCACTATTTTATTCTATAGGGTCTCTGCTAAAAATAAATAAATAAATAAATAAATAAATAAACCAAAAAAAAAAAATATATATATATATATATATATATATATATATATATGTATATATATATATATATATATGTATATATATATATATATGTATATATATATATATATATATATATATATATATATATATATGTATATATATCTCATGTGTTTGGGGTTCTAAGTAATTTTCTAACAAAAAAAAAAAAGGAGATTTTTACATGTAGGAGCGTAGTGTCAGAATAGGCTTGGGAAGGAGGTGGTTAGGTACCGTAGCTTGGCGCCATTCCATGAGTGTGCACAATTTTAAAGCGTGACATAGGTATCTATTTTCTCGTGTAACATCATCTTTCGCATTATACAAAATAATTGTGCTAACATTACTGTTTTTTTTTTTTTGTTATTCATGAATGTGTTTTATTTTCCCCCAAAAAATTGCGTTTGAAAAACCTCTGCACAAATACCGTGTGACATAAAAAATTGTAACACACACTATTTTATTCTATGGGGTCTCTACTAAAAAAAATATATAATGTTTAGGGGTTCTCAGTAATTTTCTAGCAAAAAAATTAATTTTTACATGTAGGAGGGAAGTTTTAGAATAGGCTTGGGAAGGAGGTAGTTAAGTATCATAGTTTGGCGCCATTCCATGAGCGTGCGCAATTTTAAAGCATGACATGTTAGGTATCTATTTACTCAGCGTAACATTATCTTTCACATTGTACAAAAATATTGGGCTAACTTTACTGTTTTTTTTTTTTAATTTATGAATGTGTTTTTTTCTTACAAAAAAATAGCGTTTGGAAAATTGCTGCGCAAATACCGTGTGACATAAAAAATTGTAACAGCCACCATTTTATTCTATAGGGTCTCTGCTAAAAAAAAAAAAAAAAAAAAAAAAAACATATAATGTTTAGGGGTTTTAAGTAACTTTCTAAAAAAAAGGAGATTTTTTCATGTAGGAGCATAGTGTCAATATAGGCTTGGGAAGGAGGTGGTTAAAAACGGTAGTTTGGCGCCATTCCCCGAGTGTGCGCAGATTTAAAGCGTGACATGTTGGGTATCTATTTACTCGGTGTAACATCATCTTTCGCATTTTGCAGAAAAATCGGGCTAACTTTACTGTTTTTTTTAATTTTTTTATTCATTAATGTGTTTTTTTCCCCAAAAAATTGCGTTTGAAAAACCGCTGCGCAAATACCAAGTGACATTAAAAATTGTAACACACACTTCTTTCTTTTATAGTGTCTCTGGTAAAAAAAAATGTATATATATATAGATATATATATATCTATATATATATAATATATATATATATATATATATATATATATATATATATATATATATATATATATATATATATATATATATATAATGTTTGGGGGTTCTAAGTAATTTTCTAACAAAAAAAGGTAGATTTTTACATGTAGGAGCGAAGTTTTAGAATAGGCTTGGGAAGGAGGTGGCTAAGTACCGTAATTTGGCACCATTCCACGAACATGCGCAATTTGTGGCCAGTGGGAGTAGAAAATTACTCAGTGCCAATGGGAGTGAAAAATTCCTCAAGCTTGGTGGTTATTGGGAGGATTACAAAGCGCCCCCTCGTAAGCATTAGTGGAAGGAAAAGTGTCTCAGCATTGGTGTCATTGGAAGGAATGGTGCCCCATTGTTGGTATCAGTGAATAGAATAGTGCCCCATCATAGGTGTCAGTAGAAGGAATTATAACCCATGGTTGGTGTCAGTGGAAGGAATGGTGTCCCATCCTTGGTGTCAGTGGGAGGAGCAGTGCCCCATCGTTGGGGTCAGTAGAAAGAATATTGCCCCATTGTTGGTGTCATTTAAAAGAATTGTGCCCCAACATTGGTGTCAGTGGAAGGAATAGTGTCCCAACATTGGTGTCAGTTGGGGGAATAGTGCCCCATTGTTGGTGTCAGTGGAAGGAATTATAACCCATGGTTGGTGTTAGTAGGGGGAATAGTGCCCCATCATTGGTGTCAGTGAAAGGAATACTGCCCCAGTTTTGGTGTCAGTGGAAGGGATAGTGCCCCATCATTGGTGTCAGTGGGAGGAATAGTGCCCCATCATTGGTGTCAGTGAAAGGAATAGTGCCCCATCATTGGTGTCAGTGGGAAGAATAGTGCCCCATCATTGGTGTCAGCGGGAAGATTAGTGCCCCATCATTGGTGTTAGTGGGAGGAATAGTGCCCTATCATTGGTGTCATTGGAAGGAATGTTGCCCCATTGTTGGTGTCAGTAAAAGGAATAGTGCCCCATCATTGGTGTCAGTGCGAGGAATAGTGCCTCATCATTGGTGTCAGTGCGAGGAATAGTGCCTCATCATTGGTGTCAGTGGGAGGAATAGAGTGTATGGTAGTATGAGTGCCCAAGGGCCAGGTAAAGGTAAGAAAAGGGTCAAATCCACCCACAGGTCACAGTTTGGAGACCAGTAGTATAGACTCTCCTCATTATTCATAGCCCAGCACACAGGAGTAGGTGAAAACATTTCGGTACCATCCCCCCTCTAGTCCTCAGAGCCGTGTCTCTGTGTGTCTGGCACCATGGATATGATATTGTGAGTTCCCTCGGTGGAGGGACAGGCCTGTACTCGCCCAGCCGCCTCCCTCTGTGTTATTAGTCCTTTCTAATACGTTTATTACTTGTTAGGAACGCCATCCGTGGTGTTATAGATTTCTGTATTTACAGCCGGCTCTTTCCATACACAGATTGACTGAAGGTTCCCGATGGAAGACATTTATTGCTAAAATACAATTTACACATTCAGCCAGGAATAGAATTGATCGGGTTCAACATGATGAAACTTGTCAGATAGAAATTCATGGATAAATGAAGAAAGGAGAAGACAATGAAAGGGAAATCTGCACGCTGATATCCATAGAGGTGATAGACAGCGACAGGGCAGGAGGTCTTCTCCTAGGACCGCAACAGGGCAGGAGGTCTTCTCCTAGGACAGCGACAGGGTGGTAGGTATTCTCCTAGGACAGCGACAGGGCGGTAGGTCTTCTCCTAGGACAGTGACAGGGTGGGAGGTCTTCTCCTAGGACAGCGACAGGGCAGGAGGTCTTCTCCTAGGACAGCAACAGGGCGGGAGGTCTTCTCCTAGGACAACGACAGGGCGGGAGGTCTTCTCCTAGGACAACGACAGGGCGGGAGGTCTTCTCCTAGGACAGCAACAGGGTGGGAGGTCTTCTCCTAGGACAGCGACAGGGCGGGAGGTCTTCTCCTAGGATAGTGACAGGGCGGGAGGTCTTCTCCTAGAACAGCGACAGGGCAGGAGGTCTTCCTTCTCCTAGGACGACGACAGGGCAGGAAGTCTTCTCCTAGGACAACGACAGGGCGGGAGGTCTTCTCCTAGGACAGCGACAGGGCAGGAAGTCTTCTCCTAGGGCAGCGACAGGGCGGGAGGTCTTTTCCTAGGACAGCGACAGGTCGGGAGGTCTTCTCCTAGGACACTGACCGGTTGGGAGGTCTTCTCCTAGGACAGCGACAGGGCAGGAAGTCTTCTCCTAGGGCAGCGACAGGGCGGGAGGTCTTCTTCTAGGACAGCGACAGGTCGGGAGGTCTTCACCTAGAACAGCAACAGGGCAGGAGTTCTTCTCTTAGGACAGTGACAGGGTGGGAAGTATTCTCCTAGGACAGCGACAGGGTGGGAGGTCCACTCCTAGGACAGAGACAGGCGGGAGGTCTTCTCCTAGGAAAACGACAGGTCTGGAGGTCTGCTCCTAGGACAGCAACAGTGCGGAAGGTCTTCTCCTAGGACAGAGACAGGACAGGAGCAGGAGGTCTTCTCCCAGGACAGAGACAGGGCGGAAGGTCTTCTCCTAGGACAGTGACAGGGCGGTAGGTCTTCTCCTAGGACAGCGACAGGGTGGGAGGTCTTCTCCTAGGACAGCGACAGGGCGGGAGGTCTTCTCCTAGGACAATGACAGGGCAGGAGGTCTTCTCCTAGGACAGCGACAGGGCGGGAGGTCTTCTCCTAGGATAGTGACAGGTTGGGAGGTCTTCTTCTAGGACATCGACAGGTCGGGAGGTCTTCGCCTAGGACAGCAACAGGGCAGGAGTTCTTCTCTTAGGACAGTGACAGGGTGGGAAGTATTCTCCTAGGACAGCGACAGGGTGGGAGGTCCACTCCTAGGACAGCGACAGGCGGGAGGTCTTCTCCTAGGAAAGCGACAGGGCTGGAGGTCTTCTCCTTGGACAGCAACAGTGCGGAAGGTCTTCTCCTAGGACAGAGACAGGACAGGAGCAGGAGGTCTTCTCCCAGGACAGAGATAGGGCGGAAGATCTTCTCCTAGGACAGTGACAGGTTGGGAGGTCTTCTCCTAGGACAGCGACAGGGTGGGAGGTCTTCTCCTAGGACAGTGACGGGGGTGGAGGTCTTCTCCTAGGATAGCGACAGGGAGGTAGGTCTTCTCCTAGGATAATGACAGGAACAGGAGGTCTTCTCCCAGAACAGAGACAGGGCGGAAGGTCTTCTCCTAGGACAGCAACAGGGTGGGAGGTCCACTCCTAGGACAGCGACAGGCGGGAGGTCTTCTCCTAGGAAAGCGACAGGGCTGGAGGTCTTCTCCTAGGACAGCAACAGGGCGGAAGGTCTTCTCCTAGGACAGAGACAGGACAGGAGCTCTTCTCCCAGGACAGAGACAGGGCGGAAGGTCTTCTCCTAGGACAGTGACAGGTTGGGAGGTCTTCTCCTAGGACAGCGACAGGGAGGGAGGTCTTCTCCTAGGATAATGACAGGACAGGAGCAGGAGGTCTTCTCCCAGGACAGAGACAAGGCGGAAGGTCTTCTCCTAGGACAGTGACAGGTTGGGAGGTATTCTCCTAGGATAGCGACAGGGAGGGAGGTCTTCTCCTAGGATAATGACAGGGCGGGAGCCGGGAGGTCTTCTCCTAGGACAGCGACAGGGCGGGAGGTTTCTCCTACAATTCAAATTCAATGGGGACAAAGCAGTCTGCTTCTCAAAGTTGGCAACCTCTCCACTGGGGGGACATAGAGGGTGGAATTAGTGTATCTCATATAACCTTGACCTGGAATAGCCCGGGGCAGTGAGTGATGGCAAAAGGCTTCCCCTAGTATACAGATATGTAAGCTTACAGCCATAAAGCGTTTGTTACCCCCAACACTTCATATTCCTGATATGTGCCTGCTTTACCACATCACAAGTATTGGGAGACCTATCTTTACACGCACATGAACTTTAATGACATCCCAGTCTTAGTCTGTATGGTTCAATATTGAGTTGGCCCACCCTTTTGCAGCTATAACAGCTTCAGCTCTTCTGGGAAGTCTGTCCACAAGGTTTAGGAGTGTGTCTATGGGGATGTTTGACCATTCTTCCAGAAGCGCATTTGTGAGGTCAGGTACTGATGTTGGACGGGAATGCCTGGCTCGCAGTCTGCGCTCTAATTCATCCCAAAGGAGTTCTATCGGGTTGAGGTCAGTACTCTGTGCAGGCCAGTCAAGTTCCTCCACCCCAAACTCGCTCATCCATGTCTTTATTAATCTTGCTTTGTGCACTGGTCCAAATCATTTGGTGGAGGGGGGTTATGGTGTGGGGTTGTTTTTCAGGGGTTGGGCTTGGTCCCTTAGTTCCAATGAAGGGAACTCTTAAGGTATTGGCATACCAAGACATTTTGGACAATTTCATGCTCCCAACTTTGTGGGAAGAGTTTGGGGATGGCCCCTTCCTGTTCCAACATGACTGCGAACCAGTGCACAAAGCAAGGTCCATAAAAATGTTTAAAGCATCACCTATGGATATTTTTAAGTACTGTAGTTTGTCTCCATTCCATGAGTGCGTGCAATTTTAAAGCTTAAAGCGGAGTTCCACCCTGGAATTTTTTTTTTTTTTTTAAATACCCCCGGGACAGTCAGGGCTAGTGCATTCCACAATGGCTAGCCTCTGATCTGTCCCGGGTTGCACTTACCTGTTAGGACAAATACTTACCTTGAAAACGTCTTGTCCAGCGCTGCCATCTCAGATGTGGGCAGCTTGAAGCCAGCGAGATCCTCTTCGGCGTCCTCTTCCGCCTTCTTCGGTCCCACGATGCCCTGCGCCGGCCCCGGCAGTCACTTCCGGGTCACGCGCGTCATCCCTCCACAGCTTCTGGGCATGCCCAGAAGCTGTTTAGAAGGGGATGACGCGCGCACCCCGGAACTGACGTCGGGGCCGGTGCAGGCGCAATGATTCCTGGGAGCGATGACGTTCAGCTCCCAGGAATCATTGCAGAGCCAGGAAGTGACGACGGGCCGCGGCCGAGGAAGGAGAAAGAAGGAAGTAAGGTAAGTATATTTTCTTCCCTACGAGGTAAGTAAAAAAAAAAAAATGCGATTATCCATTTCTTTTTTAGGTGACCCGGAGCGAGAAGATGGAGGTAAGTATAAAATTAGGGTGGAACTCCACTTTAACATGTTGGGTATCTATTCACTCGGCATAACATCATCTTTCACTATATACAAACAAAAAATGTGGCTAACTTTACTGTTTTTTTTTTTTTTTAATTCAGTGAAGTATTTTTTCCAAATTAATTAATTAATTATTTTTTAAGCAAAAAATACTGATTTTAACTTATAAGCAACAAGTGTCAGAAATAGGCCTGGTCGGAATGACTGTTGTGTGTTCGCTTCTTTTTTATTCCAGTATTATGTAGCAATAGATGAAATGTAACTATTTTGACTACATAAAATGTTACTTTTATTTTTTAAAAAAGTAAAAATACTGGAATCCATTGCTTCCCCCCTGTCATCCCTGAGATGATTCCCAACCTGCTTTGCTGGATTTCAGATTATTTTCCTGTAAACCGACAACGCTAAAAAAAAAAAAAAAAAAATCTGTAAATTTTTTTTTCATTTTATTTTATTTCTGGTAACATTTGTTTATTTTAATTTTTTTTTTACATACTTTCATTAGAGTAGTTCAGTGCCACCATACTAACAATATACTACTCCTGGGGAGGGGGTGATCAAAAATTTTTTTTTTTTTTACACTTTACTGTTACATCTGTGATTAATAGTGATCTGTGATTGGCTACAGCTAATCACATGGTACAGGGTGCTGTGATTTTCCAAAGGTACAAGTACTGGATTCCAGCTCTTTCCCCTCTCCGTTCCTGAGATGATTCCCAACCTGGTTTGCTGGATTTCAGTTTATTTTCTGATAATTTGTCAGAAATAGGCCTAGTCTTTAAGTGGTTAAGAATGACTGTGTTGGGTGTTCTCTTCTTTTTTCTTCCAGTATTATGTAGCAATATATGAAATGTAACTATTTTTGAAAAAAAATGTTAATTTTTTTTTTTAAAAAGTACAAATATTGGAATCCATCGCTTCCCCCTCGCTATTCCTGAGATGATTCCCAGCCTGCTTTGCTGGATTTCAGTTTATTTTCCGGTAAGCCGACAACGCTAGAAAAATAAAAAAAATCTGTAAATGTTTTTAACATTTTATTTTATTTCCTGTAACATTTGTTTATTTTTTATTTATTTTTTTACATACTTTCATTAGAGTAGTTCAGTGCCACCATAGTATAGTAAAAATATAATACTCTTGGGGAGGGGGTGATCAAAAAATTTTTTTTTCACACTTTACTGTTACATCTGTGATTAATAGTGATCTGTGATTGGCTACAGCTAATCACATGGTACAGGGTGCTATGATTTTCCAAAAGTACAAATACTGGAATCCATCGCTTCTCCCTCGCCGTTCCTGAGATGATTCCCACACCTGCTTTGCTGGATTTCAGATTATTTCCCTGTAAACCGACAACTCTAAAAAAAGAAAAAAATCTGTGATTTTTTTTAACGTTTTATTTTATTTCCAATAACATTTGTTTATTTTAATTTTTTTACATACTTTCATTAGAGTAGATCAGTCCCACCATAGTAAAAATATACAACTCTTGGGGAGGGGGTGATCAATTTTTTTTTTTTTTACACTTTACAGGGTGCTATGATTTTCCAAAAGTACAAATACTGGAATCCATCGCTTCTCCCTTGCCGTTCCTGAGATGATTCTCCAACCTGCTTTGCTGGATTTCAGTTTATTTTCCCGCAAGCTGACAACGCAAAAAAAAAAAAGTCACTTTTTTTTAACATTTTATTTCCTGTAACATTTTTTTTACATTTTGTTTATTTTTATTTATTTCTTTTTTTACACTTTAATTACTGTTACAGCTGTGATTACTAGTGATCTGTGATTGGCTACAGTTGATCACATGGTACAGTATGCTGTGATTTTCCAAAAGTACAAGTACTGGATTCCATTGCTTTCCCCTTGCCGTTCCTGAGATGATTCCTAACCTGCTTTCTTGGATTTCAGTTTATTTTCCCGCAAGCTGACAAAGCAAAAAAAAAAAAATCTGTCAATTTTTTAAAAATGTTATTTCCTATAACATTTTTTTTTTTATTTATTTAATTTATTTATTTATTTTTTACACTTTAATTACTGTTATAGCTGTAATAATTAGTGATCTGGGATTGGCTACAGCTAATCACATGGTACAGGGTGCTGTGATTTCCCAAAAGTACGAGTACTGGATTTCATCGCTTCTCCCTCGCCGTTCCTGAGATGATTCCCCAACCTGCTTTTCTGGATTTCAGATTATTTTCCTGTAAAATACTGATTTTAACTTGTAAGCAAAAATGTGGCTAACTTTTTTTTTTTTTTTTTAATTCAGTGAAGTTTTTTTTCCAAATTAATACATTCATTATTTTTTTTAGCAAAAAATACTGATTTTAACTTATAAGCATCAATTGTCAGAAATAGGCCCGGTCTTTAAGTTGTTAAGATTGACTTTGTTGGGTGTTCTCTTCTTTTTTTCTTCCAGTACTGTATTATGTAGCAATATATAAAATGTAACTATTTTAACTACATAAAATGTTAATTTTTTTAAAAAAAAGTACAAATACTGCAATCCATTGCTTCTCCCTCACCGTTCCTGAGATGATTCCCAGCCTGCTTTGCTGGATTTCAGTTTATTTTTCCATAAGCCGACAACGCTTTAAAAAGAAAAAAAAAATCTGTCACCTGTGCTAACAAACCGTCTGATTATCGGCTCTCACATCTGGCGCGGGGGGGTGGACGGCGGCGCGGTGGGACTGTCCGCAATGTCTCCCTTCGGAAGGGTGAATGTGACTTGTTTTGAAAGC
This sequence comes from Pelophylax lessonae, assembly GCF_965119305.1. Taxonomy (NCBI): domain Eukaryota; kingdom Metazoa; phylum Chordata; class Amphibia; order Anura; family Ranidae; genus Pelophylax; species Pelophylax lessonae. Next base: position 674,054,027 of record NC_138770.1, on the reverse strand, counting down.
TGTGAATGGGAAATAAGCGCGGATGAATATACATTGATTTAAATGATAGCGTTACATGTGGTGACAAGATGAAATCTCGCCGGTAAGAATAGTTTGCGCTGGAAGTGAAGAGGTTTGAATGCACCGGAGAGCCGGGCTTGGAGGAATATATACATGTAAAGCAGGAAGAGGGGGGGGGGTGGGGGGGCGGCGCTCATTAGACTGTCAGCCGCACCGGTAGAGGAATGTGAAGGGAGCGCTCACCTCTCCTGTACGGGGAATTATTATTCATTCCGAGGAGTAATCACAACAAATCTGAAAAATGCTTCCCATACCACCTGGGCACCCCCATGTATAACATAAGGCAGCGATCCCCAGATAGATCCCGCTATCCTCTGTGCTCCCCTCCCCCTCCAGTATTCTTCTAAATATCCCCCAAAAATTCTACCAAAATGTTCTGAGTTAGCCTGACCTAGGGGTATGTTTACAGCTGGCCTTCAGTCTTGCACAGTTGTACCCGCTCCTCTACTGGACTGAAACGGCTTCCTCTGGTCTCACCGCACACTGTGAGCTTCTCACAATGTGCATTGGAAGCTGCAGCAAGTCATTTCTTGGCTGGATGACATCCAGCATCATCTAGCCCGGGGGTCCCCAAAGTGCAGCCTGCGGGCCACATGCAGCCCTTTGCTTGCTTTTATCTGGCTCTTGGGGCACTATTTCATCCATTGTCAGCAACAGGGGGGCATAGATCCTGCCACTGACAACGGAGCACTATTCCTCCCACTGACACCAATGATGGGTCACTGTTCGTCCCCCTAACCAACAATGGGGCATTATCCCTCCCACTGATACCAGCAATGGGGCTCTATTCCTCCCACTGACACCAATGATGGAGCACTATCCTTTCCACTGACACCAATGATGGGGCACTAATCCTCCCACTGACACCAATGATGAGGCACTATTCCTCCCACTGACACCAATGATGGAGCACTATTCCTCCCACTGACACCAATTATGGGGCACTATTCCTCCCACTGACACCAATGATGGGGCACTATTCCTCCCACTGACACCAATGATGGGGCACTATTCCTCCCACTGACACCAATGATGGGGCTCTATTCCTCCCCCTAAAACCAACAATGGGGCATTATCCCTCCCACTGATACCAGCAATGGGGCTCTATCCCTCCCACTGGCACCAATGATGGGGCACTATTCCTTCGACTGACACCAATGATGGGGCACTATTCCTTCCACTGACACCAATGATGGGGCACTATTCCTCCCACTGACACCAATGATGGGGCATTATTCCTCCCACTGACACCAATGATGGAGCACTATTCCTTTGACTGACACCAATGATGGGGCACTATTCCTTCGACTGACACCAATGATGGGGAACTATTCCTCCACTGACACCAATGATGGGGCACTAATCCTCCCACTGACACCAATGATGGGGCACTATTCCTCCCACTGATACCAATGATGGAGCACTAATCCTCCGACTGATATCAATGATGGGGCACTATTCCTTCCACTGACACCAATGATGGGGCACTATTCCTCCTACTGACACCAATGATGGGGCACTATTCATCCCCCTAATACCAAAGAGGGGACACAGTCCGATCCCCCTAAAGTTTGAAAAACAGTAAATGGCCCTTTGTTTAGAAAGTTTGAAGAACCTGATCTAGCCCTTTTCTCCGTAGCCTGACTTTCCCTGGCCCCACCCCTTTCATTCATTGGATTTCAGTTCTTTTAATCTTGGAGGTTCAGTGTCACGTGTGAGTGTTATCGAACCCCTACTCCTCCAGGTATCTGCTCATCAATGAAGTTTTTCAATTGCATATTTGAATAACTCCACTCAAGAGCCAGCCCACTGCTTCCATCAGGCACTTGCAAGAAGTACTGAGGTCCCTTCCTCCCTGGCCTGACTGTCCTTGGCCCCGCCCCTTTCATTGGATGTCAGCTCTTACAATCATGGAGAGTCAGCATCACTTATTCAAATGCACCCTGCCTAGGAACGCCCACTCCTCCAGACTGACATCCACCCCATAAGGCATTTTGATATTTGCATAACTCCTCCCTCCTCGCCTGCCCACTGCTTGCTTCAGGGCTGAGGGCTCTTGAGATTAGCATTGAGACAGGGTGCAATATATTATATGTCACACATTATTTGCACAGCAGTCTTTATAAACACAATTTTTTGGGAAAAAATACACTTTAATGAATTAAAAAAAAAAACACAACATACGCCCTAATTTTTTGTATAATGTAAAAGATGATGTTACGCCCAGTAACATCCATTTTTTACTTTCCTTTCCTTTCCCTTTCTTTTTTCTTTCCTTTTCTTTTCCTTTCCTTTCCCTTTCCTTTCCCTTTCTTTCCTTTTCCTTCCTGTCCTGTCATTTCCTTTCCTTTCCTTTCCTTTCCTATTTTTTTCCTTTTCCTTTCCTTTCCTTTCCTTTCCTTTCCTATTTTTTTTCCTTTTCCTTTCCTTTCCTTTCCTTCCCTTTTATTTCCCTTTCCTTCCTGTCCTGTCATTTTCTTTCCTATTTTTTTGCTTTTTCCTTTCCTTTTTCTTTTCCTTTCCCTTTCATTTTCCTTTCTGTCAAGTCATTTCCATTCCTATGTTTTCCTTTTTCCTTTTCCTTTTCCTTTTCCTTTTCCTTTTCCTTTTCCTTTTCTTTTTCTTTCCCTTTCCCTTTCCTTTTCCTTCCTGTCCTGTCATTTGCTTTCCTTTCCTATTTTTTCACTTTCCTTTCCTTTTCCTTCCTGTACTGTCATTTCCTTTCCTATTTTTTTCCCTTTTCTTTTCCTTTCCCTTCCTGTCCTCCCATTTCCTTTCCTTTTCCTTTTCCTTCCTGCCCTGTCATTTCCTTCACTATTTTTTTCCTTTCCCTTTTCTTTTCCTTTCCCTTTCCTTTTCCTTTCTGTTGTGTCATTTCCTTTCCTATTTTTTTTCCTTTTCGTTTTTTCCCCTTTCCTTCCTGTACTGTCCTTTCCTTTCCTTTCCTTTTCCTTTTCCTTCCTGTCCAGTCATTTCCTTTCCTTTCCTATTCCTTCCTGTCCGGTCATTTGCCTTCTTTTCCTGTTTTTTCGCTTTCCTTTTCATTCCTTTCCTTTCCTTTTCCTTCCTGTCCTGTCATTTACTTTTCTATTTTTTTCCCTTTCCCTTTCCTTTCCTTTCCTTTCCTTTCCTTTCCTTTCCTTTCCTTTCCTTTCCTTTCCTTTCCTTTCCTTTCCTTTCCTTTCCTTTCCTTTCCGTTTCGTTTCCTTTCCTTTCCTTGCCTTTCCTTTCCTTGCCTTTCCTTTCCCTTTACCTTTCCTTCCTGTCCTGTCATTTCCTTTCCTATTTTTTTTCTTTTTCATTTCCTTTTTCTTTTCCTTTCCCTTTCCTTTTCCTTCCTGTCCTGCCATTTACTTTCCTATTGTTTTCCTTTTTCCTTTTCTTTTTCTTTCCCTTTCCTTTTCATTCCTGTCCTGTCATTTCCTTTCCTTTTCTTTTCTTTTCTTTTCCTTCCTGTCCTGTCAATTGCTTTCCTTTCCTATTTTTTCACTTTCCTTTTCCTTTTCCTTTTCCTTCCTGTCCTGTCATTTCCTTTCCTATTTTTCCCTTTTCCTTTTCATTTCCCTTTCCCTTTTCCTTTCCTTCCTGTCTTTTTTCTTTTCCTTTCCTTTCCTTTCCTTTCCTTTCCTTTCCTTTCCTTTCCTTTCCTTTCCTTTCCTTTCCTTTCCTTTCCTTTCCTTTCCTTTCCTTCCTGTCCTTTTTCTTTCCTTTCCTTTCCTTTCCTTTCCCTTTCTCTTTCCTTTTCTTTTCCTTTTCCATTGTGTCCAGTGACACAATTATGATACAGACATTACGCTGTCACCAGTCCTCTAGTTGTGCTCCAAAGAAAATTTTCTGGAAAGCCCTGACTGTCACTGTTTGATCCAAGGAAATTCTCTAGGGTTGGAGATAGCTCTGCCCTGCTCCGCCTAAAACAAATGTTGGTCTTTTCTAACCTAATGTCCAACAGAGAAGCTAGAAAACCTCTAAAAGCAAAAATGTCGGGGTTGTACTGATGTGTTTTTGTGTTAATAACTCTCACTCGGCCTGATAATGGAAAATGATGGTGCAGGGCCCGGCTATAGCCGCCCAGGAAATGCCATATAACGAATGACTAGGAAAAGGCATTATAGGCTCTGTTCCCAATGACAGGTCATGATGGTTTTGTTAAAGCTTTATTGACAGGTTAACACAGCCCCGCTGACACATCCAGACAACTCCACTGCCATCTGTACATCAGTCATTATCAAACATAGACAGTAAATAATGGGAAGCCTCCACTGCCGCAGACCGCGCTGTAAATATTAGGATTCTCCATGTGTTCCACTTGGCAATTAGAATCTGTTTTCTGGTTCTTCTCAGACAGATTGTGTGAAAATATTAATAACCGCATTTCATGTGCCTTTCCCTCTGAGCGGAACAAGCAGATGCATTTATCAAAATAAGACTCGCTTGTGTGCCGAAATAAAGCGAGATTTGACTTAATGGCGGAAAGCTATGAACACACATCACTGCCGAGCAATCTGATCAACATCATACTATACAGAGAGGGACTTCTTATCTTATTCCTTCCCTCCTCCCTTCCCTTTTCTTTTGTTTTCTTTCTTACTATTACATCCTTCCTTCCTTTTACTCTTTTCCTTCCTTCCTTTCATCCTGTTTTCCTCCTCTCCTTTCTTTTTTCCTCTTAATCTTTCTCCTCTCTCCCTTCCTCTTTTTCTTTCATTCCTTTCTGCCTTCTTTCCTTTCTCTTTACTTTCTTTCCCTTAATTCTTCCCTCCCTCCCTCCCTCCCTCCCTCCCTCCCTCCCTCCCTCCCTCCCTCCCTCCCTCCCTCTCTCCCTTCCTTCTTTTTCTTCCTTTCTTTTCTTCCCTTTATTCTTTCCTTTATTCTTTCTCCTCCCCTCCTTCCTTTTGTTCCCTTTTTCCACCTGTCCTTACTCTTCCCTTTTTCCACTGTCCCTTCCTTCTTCCGTTCTCTTACCCTTACTGTTTTCCCTCCTTCCTTCCTTCCTTCCTTCCTTCCTTCCTTCCTTCCTTCCTTCCTTCCTTCCTTCCCTTTTCTTTTCTTTCTTACTGTTACATCCTTTCTTCCTTCCTTTTCTTCCTTTCCTTCCTTTTCTTTCATCCTGCTTTCCTCCTTTCCTTTCTTTTTTCCTCTTATTCTTCCTCCTATCTTCGTTCCTCTTTTTCTTTCATTCCTTTCTTCCTTCTTTTCTTTCTCTTTACTTCTCTTCCCCTCAATTCCTTCCTCCCTCCCTCCCTCCCTCCTTTCCTTCCTTCCTTCCCTTTATTTTCTTCCCTTTCTTCTTTCCTTTATTCTTTCTCCTCCCCTCCTTCCTTTTGTTCCCTTTTTCCACCTGTCCTTACTCTTCCCTTTTTCCACTGTCTCTTCCTTCTTCCCTTTTTCTTACTCTTACTTCCTTCCTTCTTTCCTTTCCTCTGTCTTTTTCTTCCTTTCCTTTCTTATCTTCCCTATCTTCTTTCCTTTATTCTTTCTCCTCTTCTCCTATCTTATGTTCCCATTTTTAATTTACCCTTTCTCCACCGTCCCTTTCTTCCTCCCTTCTCTTACCCTTACTGTTTCTCCTTCCTTCCTTCCTTCCTTCCTTCCTTCCTTCCTTCCTTCCTTCCTTCCTTCCTTCCTTCCTTCCTTCCTTCCTTCCTTCCTTCCCTTCCTCTCTCCTTCCTTCCTTTCTTCCCCCCTCCCTCTCTCCTTCCTTCCTTCCTTCCTTCCTTCCTTCCCCTTTCTCCTCTTTACCTTTGTTTTGTTCCTTCAGGTCTTCCTTTTTTTCCTTTCTGCTTTCCTCACTTTTCCTTCCTTCCTTCCATCCTGCTTTCTTACCTTTTCTTTCTTCTTTCCTCTTATTCTTCTTCCTCTCTCCTTTCCTGTTTTTCCTCTTCTTCCTCCTCCTCCTCCTTTCCTCTCCTTCTTCCTCCTCCCTCCCCCTTCTTCCTTCCTCTTCCTCCTCCTTCCTCTGACACATCCAGATTGAGCTTTACAGATTTTTTTTTGTTTTTAAAGGCTGAGGAACTGCACAGGGTTCCACCATTACACCATTATATAACCCTGAACCACTGGCACCAGACAAGACAGATCACAGGAATCCCAATATGTGCACCAACTTCTGTCCCTTCATCTACAGTAGAAATCCAGATTCACAGACTAGCAATGTTTTCCCATCCTTAGATCTCTAGTTGTAGAGAACCTACCTTGCAGCACTAGGGCCGTTGGTTTGAATGCCAACCAGGACACTACCTGCTTAGAATTTATATGTTCTACCTGTGCTTGCATGGGTTTCCTCAAACATGCCAAAGACATGCTAGTGGGCTAATTGGCCTAATAACTACATTATATTGCCAAAAGTATTGGGACGCCTGCCTTTATACCCACATGAACTTTAATGCCATCCCAGACTTAGTCTGTAGGGTTCAATATTGAGTTGGCCCACCCTTTGCAACTGTAACAGCTTCAACTCTTCTGGGAAGGCCGTCCACAAATTTTAGGAGTGTGTCTATGGGAATGTTTGGCCATTCTTCCAGAAGTGCATTTGTGAGGTCAGGCACTGATGTTGGACGAGTAGGCCTGGCTCGCAGTCTCCACTCTAATTCAACCCAAAGGTGCTCTATCGAGTTGAGGTCAGGATTCGTGCAAGCAAGTTATGTTCCTCCACCCTAAGCTCGCTCATCCATGTCTTTACGGACCTTGCTTTGTGCACTGGTCCAAATCATTTGGTGGAGGGGGGATTATGGTGTGGGGTTGTTTTTCAGGGGTTGGGCTTGGCCCCTTAGTTCTAATGAAGGGAACTCTTAATGGGTCAGCATTTTGGACAATTTCATGCTCCCAACTTTGTGGGAACAGTTTGGCAGGCAGGTGTCCCAATACTTTTGGCAATATTGTATATGAAGGTACCATGAGAGGTCAATCAGTCACAGCTGAAAGATCAACCTCTGGAGAAACCCTGGTTGAGGACGTCTTCCCTATTATGGATCTACTAACAGGATCAACAGGCAATATAACTATAACGGCTGCCTTATTACTAATAATATGCAGTACTGTGCAAAATTTTTGGTCAGGTGTAAAGAAATGCTGTAAAGTAATAATGCTTTCAAAATATACATTTTAATTATTTATTTTTATAAATTTTCAAAATGTGAAGAGAGCAAACAGAAGAATATTTTAAATCAAATCAATATTTGGTGTGACCTCCCCACCTTTGGCTTCAAATTAGCATTAATTCCTACACTTGCACAAAGTCAGGGATTTTGTAGTATTGGAGTCAGGTGTATGATTACCCAACTATACCAAGCAGGTGCTAATGATCATCAACTTTTTTATGTAGGTTAAAACACAGTCATTAACTGAAGCAGAAACAGCTGTGTATGAGGCTTAAAACTGGGTGAGGAAAAGCCAAACTCTGCTACTAACGTGAGGTTGTAGAAGATTTTCTTGTCACAGGCTATACACCAGGGCAAGACTGAGCACAGCAACAAGACACAAGGCAGTTATACTGCATTAGCAAGGTCTCTCCCAGGCAATGATTTCAAAGCAGTCTGGGGTTTCAAGATGTGCTATTCAAGCTCTTTTGAAGAAGCACAAACAAAATGAACAATGTTGAGGACGGTAGACACAGTGGTCGGCCAAGGAAACAATGCAGCAGATGAAAGACACATAATACTTACTTCCCTTCCACATTGGAAGATGTCCAGCAGTGCCATTGGTACAGAACTGGCGGAAACCAGTGGGACCCAGGTACACCCATCTACTGTCCGGTGTCTAGCCAGAAGTGGTCTTCATGGATGAATTGGCCACAAATCCATACCTCTGACGTGGAAACAAGGCTAAGTGACTCAATTATGCAGGAAAACGTAGGAACTGAGGTGCAGAAAAATGGCAGCAGGTGCTCTGGATTGAAGAGTTAAAATGTGACATTTGGCTGTAGCAGGAGGCAGTTTGTTGGGGGAAGGGCTGGAGAGAAGTACAATAATGAGAGTCTGCAGCCAACTGTAAAGCATGGTGAAAGTTCCTTGCAAGTTTGGAGTTGAATGTCTGCAAGTGGAGTTGGAGATTCAGTCAGCAAAATTGGTGTCCTCAATAGAGAGAAATACAGGCAGAAACTACCTCCATTATGCCATACCATCAGGGAGGTGTGTGATTGGCCCCAAATTTATACTGCAGCAGGACAACCACTCTTTACGTCTAGAGGAAAACAGATTAAGTCTCCAAATACAGAGGGGTTTTTTCACAGTAAGAGCTGTGGGAATGTGGAATAGACTCCCTCCAGAGGTGGTTCTGGCCAGCTCACTAGATTGCTTTAAAAAAGGCCTGAATTCTTTCCTGGGTGTACATAATATAACTGGGTACTAATATTTATAGGTAAAGTTGATCCAGGGAATATAAAATTCGATCTCGGGGGATCAGGAAGGAATTTTTTCCCCCTGCTGTAGCAAATTGGATCATGCTTTGCTGGGGTTTTTTTTTTGCCTTCCTCTAAAAAGGGTATATAGGATTGTATGGTTGGGTTTTCTTTACAGTTTTTTTTTTTTTTTTTATGGGTTGAGCCAGATAGACTTGTGTCTTTTTTCAACCTGACTAACTATGTAACAATGTAACCACTTCAAACATACAGCCAATTTAGAGGGGCGTGGCTTCCGGCGGAGAAGATGGACGCATTCTAGTCCTGCTCCGCGAGGCCACCCTGGACACGCCGCATCTGTAGAGCCCCACCGCCCGGTATCGACAGCCCGCAGCACCGGAGGAGACAGCAGCTCACAGCAGCAGCCCCAGCAGCTGAAGCAACTTAATCCGCGCCCATCCGCTGCTCCTGCGGTTCGCCAGATAGCAAACCCGGACAGTGGGCAATCCTCTGGCTCCCCGTCGCCTCCTTCACCTTCTTCCAGGAGCCCTGCAAAGAATAGGCAGAGGAGAGAGTCGCCTCCACGGCACCACCAGGGAGCAGGTATGGACATCAGTGTTCCCCCCTCTGCTATGTCTCTGCAGCCACCCAGCCACCCTGATCCCTTTGCAGCACTCCCTTCCAGCAGCAATCCTATATCTGAGGGGGTGATGAGGGACATGATGTACACCCTCCGCTCCACCATGCAGGCAGACATGCAGGCCTGCATGCACCAGTTTAAATCAGAGATGGTGTCCCTGGGGTCCAGAGTAGATGCCAGTGAACGTGCTATGGGGAAACAAGCCTCCTGCATCAATGCTGTGGTGGATAGAGTGAACACGCATGATGAGGATATCCAATGGCTCAAAAATAAAGTGGCAGACCTTGAGGATCGCTCCAGGAGAAATAACATCAAGATCAGAGGTATCCCTGAGACAGTTCAGACCCCTCAACTTCTGGAATATGTCACTACTTTATTCACTGCCCTGGGGCCTCCGCAGCAGACCTGGCTATTGATAGGATTCACCGGTTGCCAAAGCCGTCCTTCCTGCCCAATGATGTATCTAGAGACGTTTTACTACGGGTGCATTTTTATCGCATGAAGGAACAGATCATGGTGGCATCCCGCCAGGCAAATAACAACCTTCCGGAGGGCTACGGGGGCCTTCAACTCCTCCCAGACCTCTCCAGACACACTCTCCAAGCTCGACGAAACCTGGCGACGGTGACCAAAGCTCTGCGCAACCACGCCATACCTCATAAATGGAGGTATCCCGCCAAGCTTCTGGTTACCCATGGAGGCTCCTCGGTTACCATCCGTACCATGGAAGAAGGTATCCTGGCTCTGCAGACCTGGCAGATCTTACCACCACAACAGCCTTCTCCTTCTGCCTCTTCTCCATTGCACTCACTGGAAGACGAATGGAATCTGGTGTCCCGGAAGAGGCAATCACGGCTGACATCTACTCATAGGGGCTCTAGTGCTTGACTCAACTTTCCTGTACAAGTGTCCACGGCCATTGGAAAAGTTGATCCCTCTTGGCCCTCCGTATGCTCGTAGTCGGCTCATCCCGACCACGAACCGCAGAGACGGTTCTTTTCTTAGTTTCTGTTTTCCCTACTTCCCCATGTTTGGCATTGGCAACGCTACACCTTTGTTTTGACACGACTCGTTATGGCACGCACTTGGCTAGCTCTCTTTTGATGTCCCACAGACAAGACGGATCTGCATCCCATTTTCTCCCGCCTAGCAATGATCATCAAGCTATTGTCGATTAATGTAAATGGTCTCAACCATCCTGCGAAGCGGCATACACTATGGCTGGAGGCCTCAACCTCTAGAGCCGATATAGTGGCGGTGCAGGAGACCCATTTCCGTGCTGGATCCCACCCATCTTGCTCCCATAAGGATTTTTCACAAATACTCATAGCATCTGACTCTGTGAAACAGCGAGGAGTCATGCTGGCCTTCCGGAACTCCCTTGCATTTACACTACACGCATCAGTCTTGGACCCCAATGGTCGTTTCATCATCGCTGTATGTGACATTAATGGCCTACCGTTGACCATCGTCAACGTTTATGCTCCGAACACTCACCAAATCCGATTCCTGCGCAGACTACTCAAGCAAGTATACAAGGTTCAGCGGGGTCATCTTTTGTTGTGTGGGGACTTTAACCTTGTTGCCGACCCCGGGTTGGACTCTTCTGCGTCCCCCCGGGGCCGCCAACGGGGACTGGGAGATTTCTTGCATACTGAACAATTGTTTGATGTTTGGCGGTGTCAACATGCCACAGAGAGGGACTATTCATTCTTTTCGCCAAGACATACCTCTTACTCTAGACTAGATATGTTTTTGCTAGATAGGTATCTTTTGAGCAAGGCATCCTCCTCTGAGATTGGGACTATTTCTTGGTCCGACCATGCGGGGGTGACACTCTCCATCGAAGGAAGCCGTGAGAGTGGCTCCTCCGGGTGTGTGGAGATGTGACACCTGCATGCTTCAGGACCCAGGTTGTTTCTCTCATATTTCTGCTAGTTTACGTGAATTTTTTGCTATCAATGCCCCCTCTGTCTCCGACCCGTGGGTGCTGTGGGGTGCACATAAGGCCTTTGTTCGAGGGCAGTGCATTCGGCAGCGGGCGCGGCTCGGGAGAGAGAGGGCTGCAAAGTTGAACACATTACTGGACAGGATACGTGTGCTGGAGGCGGACAACAAGAAAAACCCCTTGATGACCACCTCCTCTGAACTAACTCGCCTCCGTCAGGACCTACGTCTTGTGCTCTTGGAGCAGTCAGACAAACATCTGGGGTTCCTGAGGCTCAAACATTATTCTCAGGCTAATAAGGCGGGTGAACACCTAGCGCAACAAGTCAAGCGTAGACAGGCCAAGGCCAGGATCCCCTTTCTATTGCATCCCGAAACTAAACACAAAATAACACACCCGCAGGCCATTGCTGACGAGTTCGCCAAATTCTATAGCGCCCTTTATAATCTGAAGGACAGTCAGTCTGACCCCCAGCCCTCGATGGAGTGTATAGCGGACTTCCTGAAGTCGATTAACCTGCCCTCTTTGTCGCCAACCCAGCTAGAAGAACTTAATTCACCCTTTACTATAGATGAGATTCATACCAATATTGCTTCCCTTCCCAAAGGCAAATCACCCGGCCCGGATGGTCTTCCTAACGAATTTTATCACCTATTCTTCCCACTTGTAGGACCGACCCTTACTGAAGTGTTTAATAAAGCCATGGTGGAATCCACCCTTCCCCCCGATATTTTGGGCGCACACATTGTAACACTTCCCAAACCTGGTAAAGACCCTGTGTCCCCGGCCAACTTCCGTCCGATTTCTTTGTTGAACTCAGATGCCAAAATATATGCTAGGATACTATCAAAGAGAATCCAAAAGTTTCTACCGTCACTGATTGGTAAGGACCAGCTAGGTTTTACCCCGGAAAGGCAGACCTCAGATGCCACCAGGCGGTTGATAGATGTAGTGCACGTTGCTCAGACTTCCAAATCCCCAGCTCTATTACTGACACTAGATGTCGAAAAGGCTTTTGATAGGGTACACTGGGGGTACATGTCGGCCACCCTTCGCAAATTTGGTTTCTCTGGCCCTATCCTGTCCGCCATCTTAGCTCTATACTCTTCTCCGTCGGCGCAGGTCTTCACGTCGGGTTCCCTTTCCAAACGCTTCTTGATTTCGAACGGCACTAGGCAGGGGTGCCCATTGTCCCCGTCCATATTTAATTTACTAATTGAACCCCTGGCCGAAACGATTAGGTCTCACCCATTGATCACTGGTTTCTCCCTCCCCAGCTCGCATCATAAAATAACACTTTTTGCCGACGACGTTATTTTAATGCTTACAAATCCCCTTACGTCGCTTCCGGCAGCTTATGAGGTACTGCGCTCCTTTAGCAATGTGTCGTACTATAAACTGAACGTGTCCAAATCTACTATCTTAAACCTTGGCGTGGACCCTGATACGCAAACAACTTTACAAACCAACATACCCATTCCATGATCGTCGGACAGTATCCACTATCTAGGCATTGATATCCCCCCGATCACCTCGAAACTACTTCCGCTTAACATAAACAGGTTGCTAACTAAAATTACGGAGGACACTTCTCGGTTGAACACAAAATATCTTTCATGGAGCGGGCGACTAGCGACATATAAAATGTACATTCTTCCCCAACTGTTGTACTTATTTCGGACACTACCCATTCCGATCCCTTCCACCCAATTGGCTAAACTGACAACCCATATGCGACGTTTCGTTTGGGACAACAAACGGGTGCGCTGCGCATCCTCTGTCTTGCCCAGAAGGAGACGCCTTGGAGGGGCAGCAATGCTGGATATCCCAACCTATTACTGGTCCACTATCCTGGCACAAACAAAACAATGGGTCAAGCCGACGGATGAACCACTTTGGGTCCTGTTGGAGGCTGACATAGCTCCCTTCCCTGACCTGCGGGTTCTGCTTCTCAGTGACAAATGGATCCCCTGGGATGTGTCGGGTCTGCCCCCTACAATGCAAGCCTCGGTTCGGGCGTGGCGCAAATCGGTGTCCTCGGCGTCGGATCGGGATGTCCTCTCCTCACAGTCACTCCCGCTGGCGTTGCTGGCTACACATATCTCTGACTTACCGCTTCGCACCTTCCACTCCAGAAACATAACCCTAATAGAACACCTCTACCAAGGGTCCCATCTACTTTCTCCTACAGAATTGACAGATAAATATGCCCTACCGCGGTCCCTTCTTTTTCATGTATACCGTATTCACCATTTCCTAAAGAAACATCCCTTACAGAGTCTACTGGTGGATGGTGGGCTCTGGGATCTCTTGGTTACCCAGCGCATACCGCCCCCCAGACTGTCTCAATACTACCACATCCTGTTGAATGACGAGAAGTTTTACAAGTCAATTCAGATGTTCAAATGGGACAGGGATCTTAGGAAGAGTTTTACGGTGTCCCAATGGAAGTTGGCAATCTCATCTGCCACGGATCACACTCACTGTGTCAATCATTGGGAGATGATGCTAAAAATAGTCAACAGGTGGTACTATACCCCCTACCGCCTTGCAGGTTTCTCATCGTCCTATTCACAACTCTGCTGGAGGGGCTGTGGTCAGGTGGGCACACTTCTCCACATTCTCTGGGCATGCCCGTCCCTTACTAGTTATTGGAGTCAGGTATTCAAATATATGGCGACTCACACTGGTTGTTTGATCAACCCGACCCCGGCCCTGGCCGTACTAAACCTAGGCATTGAAGTTATTCCGCACCAATATAGGCCGTGGTCAGCACACGTACTCCTAGCCGCCAGGTCCATTATCCTACGGAATTGGAGATCTACAGAATCTCCCAATCTGACGGATGTGACATCCCTACTACATGCAAATTACCAATCTGAGAAGGCATTAGCACTTAATTCCCTCTCCATGTCAAAATTTCGACACCATTGGGAATTTTGGTCACCTCCCTGAGCTACCATGCTTTTTCGCGGTTGCATTGTATTGCTGATGTTATTTTTTGTTTACTGAGAATGTTTGAATGTATCTAATTGTATAGTACATGTTGTACTGAATTCAACTAGAGCATTGCCATGCCATGCCTCCCCATTTCCAATTCCCCCTCCCTTCCCTCCTTACATTCCCTGTTTCTGTGTCTGTTCGTATTTGAAATGCAAATAAAAATTATTTTGAAAAAAAAAAAAACATACAGCCAATTTCATTAGGAACTATCTTCAGGGTAAAGAAGAACAAGGAGTCCTGGAAGTGATGGTTTGGCCTCCACAGAGCCCTGATCTCATCATCATGGAGTCTGTCTGGGATGACGTGAAGAGACAGAAGGGTTTAAGGCAGCCAACTTCCACAAAAGATCTGTGCTTAGTTCTCCAAGATGTACATAGAACAACCTACCTGCTGAGTTCCTTCAACAATTGTGTGCAAGTCTAACTAGAAGAAGGCAAAGAGGGGTGTTGGAGGCAACATGTTTTTTTCGTATTCTAATATCAGATATTTCTGGATGGTTGAAACCTGATTACACCTGGCCCTGAATGACAGCAGAGCAAGGTTACCCAGCAGGGTGTTCGTGACAAAGAGTCATAAATGGGAATTCATATCCTCACATGATGTTCTCGTATAGGCCTCCTGTTGTGAGGTATGGGGGTAGAGGAGCCTCAGATAAGACCTCCTGGGGAGGTTATACAAACATGAAAGGCCAGCTGTTACTGAAAGATGACCCAGATCAAAAACAGTGATTCTTGGATGGATGGCGCCCCTAGTGGGGACTATAACATGCTTTCTGGAAAGATGAGATACTTCCTGTTGATCAGGAAGGGTGGCCTCTTATGAATTGTCATTGGACAAGCAGACAGTGGTTGTTTATGTGGGTGGTGTCTGAGTGGACTTTAAAGCGGTTGTATACCCAGTAAAAAAAAAAAAAAAACCCTGCAGGACAAAGGCATAATGAGCTAGTATGCATCGCATACTAGCTCATTATGAAATACTTACCTTAAAACAAAGCCCCGGCACGGTCGCCTGGACAACGCTAAGGGTGCTGTCATGTTGCCTCGGCGTCTCTTCCTGGTTCTGCGGCTCCGGCGCTGTTAGTGGCCGGAGCCGCGTTGACATCAATCCCGCGCATGCGCACGGGAGTTTCACTTTCCAACAAGATCCGGCAAGGAGCTCTGAAGGTCTGCTGGAGAAGAACAAGGAGTCCTGGAAGTGATGGTTTGTCCCCCACAGAGCCCTGATCTCATCATCATGGAGTCTATCTGGGATGACATGAAGAGACAGAAGGATTTAGGGGAGCGCGCTGGACCTTCAGAGCGCATGTGCCGCTGAAGTCAGCGGTTGCATGCAGGGCGGATATCTCCTTAACCCTGCAGGTTTAGGAGATATTAAAGCGGAGTTCTGGCCTATTTTGCAACTTTAGTGATTCCTGGAGTGCTCACTATGCTGATCAACAATTGGGCATTTTCAATTTTTTTTGGGGGGTCCCTTACCTTATTTTCAGGGCATTTTTGATTGTACTTCCTTCTTCTCCCCCTTCTGTGGCCGCGGCCACCGACATCACTTCCTCCTTTGCATTGCATCCTGGGAGCTGTTTGTCATCACTCCCAGGAGGCTGGAATCAGGAAGAACTCCCAGAACACTCCCTGCAATCAGGAAGAAGGACACAGCAGATTGCACTGTGGCTTCAGATGCCCACATCCAAGATGGCCGCGCCCAGACAGCATTTTTAAAAGTAAGATTTTGACTAAAATCCAATACTGTACACCTTGTAAGTATGAGAATAGCGGTTCTGTAAAGGGCGATGGATTAGTATTATAGAGGGGTATTTTTAGTTAAAAAGGGTATTTGAGGCTGGAACTCCGCTTTAATTGTACCTACAGATAAGCCTTATTATAGGTTTATTACCTGTAGGTAAAAGTCAAATAGCGGAGTATACAACCGCTTTAAAAGCGGCTAGAATTATTTCTCTTAGCTCTCTCGTGTGCACTTGAGCCCAGCTGAAAGATATCGAATACCGAGGACGCCCATATGTAAATTATTGTCTGTGTTTGTTTTGTCTTATATGCTCTGTAGTATCCTTTTATTGTTTTATGTTAGCATTTCTACTTTCTTTATAATAAATTAGATCCTTGCCTATTTGACCAGTGTGTTTATTTTGATAGCTAGCATTGTTATTGCACCCTCCCTTAATCTTATCAGAGCATTGATAGACTATCATAGGAAGAGACAAGATTATACATGTTTATAATAAATAGGGGAGATCCTAAGCCACCCCACATTTATTTCAGGGGGTCACCCCAAATACTGTAAAACCTTGGATTGAGAGCAACTTGGTTTAGGAGCGTTTTGCAAGACAAGCAAAAATGTTTTATAGTTTTTGACCTGATAAACAAGCGATGTCTTAATATGCAAGTAGCGTCATGTCACAACTGAGTATTAGTGCCGGGTCACACTTCTGCGATGTGGGAAGGCTGCGAATTCGCAGCCTGTTCCCGCATCGCAAACGCACATCTGGCAGTTCACACTGCCATATGCGACACGCAGGGGGTGTCAATTAAATGTTAACGACACCCCCAGTTTGATCGCATATCGCAGTGCGATCTGACAGTTCGCACAGAATCGGATCGCACAAGTGTGAACCACTGTGCGATCTGATCCTGATGCGGCTGAAAAAAAGGGTCATGTGCGACTTTTGTGCGGGTGCAGTGCAAATTTAGGCATACAAAGTGTATGACTGAATTTGCACTGCACATCCGATCGCATGTAATGAAGGAGCAGTGCGCTCCGGTATTACATGCGATCGCCGCACACGCTATAGTGTGAACCGGCACTTAAAGAGAAGAGGCGTCTCTGAGTGTAGCAATATGGTTACATTTAATGAAGGTTCAACATTTAGCAACTCACATGGTTGATGATTAAAACAGACACATCTAAGACTGGATACACACTATACAAGTTTTATGGTCAGATTTCCTTTAGATTTACCTTTACTATGTAGTGGAAGGGCCTGCCTGACTGCATACAAATTAAAAGTGTTTAGATTTGACCTCATATTACATTATATGGTTTTGGTAAATCTGAAGGAAAAAATCTATTTTTGTATAGTGTGTATGGCCCATAAGTATGCAGGCATCCGGGGTAAAGCTGTCCACATAGACCGTCCTCATCATCCCTTCCATCCCTTGCGCTCCTTCAACCATGTGAGTTGCTAAATATTGAACCTTCATTAACCACTTAACGACCAGCCACGTAGATCTACGTCGGCTGACTTTGAGTGGTTATACTGGGATGATGCCTCTAGCTAGAGGCATCATCCCGGTACCGTTGTTTGAAGCCGACGGTCGGCTTTCCGTCGGTAACGATCGATGCGGCTCGGGAGCCGCTCGATCGTTACCCGGGGGGGCGGGAGGGGACGTCCCCCCCCTCCCGCCGCCTTCCGTGGCTTTGCTCGGGGCTCCCGTCCCACCGGGAGCCCCGAGCACCCAGCCGGCACGTCCGCCGGCTGGATGGAGTCCCGATGAATGCCGGAAACGGCATCGATCGGGTCTCCGATGACGTAACCCGGAGGCGGCGTCCATGCGGTCACTTCCGGGTTACTGTGCTGCAAAAGGCGGCAGATTTGAAAAACGGCTGTATGCAAAAATGCCGTTTTCGGCGTTTTGCATACAGGGAAGTGTAGTGGAGGGGTTTGGGGTCTTTTAGACCCTCGATCCCTCCATAAAGTGTACCTGTCACTACATATTGGTGTCACAAGGGATGTTTACATTGCTTGTGACAGCAATAAAAGTGATCAGATTTTTTTTTTAAAAAAAAACTTGTAATAAAGTTAAAAAAAAAGAAAAAATAAATAGGAAAAAAAAAAAAAAAAATTTAGCCGCCCCCGTCACCGTTAGCTCGCGCACAAAAAAAAACGTATACGCAAGTCGAGCCGCGAATGAAATCGCTGTTCAAACCACACATGTGAGGTATCGCCGCGATCGCCAGAGCGTGGGCAATAATTTAAAAAAAACAGCTACACTCTAACTCTAAACTGGTAACCGTTAAATAAATTTAAAGCGTCGCAGATTGAGATCTCTATTGACCGTAGTTTGTCGCCATCCCACGGGGGGCGCAATTTTAAACCGTAACATGTTGGGTATCTATTTACTTGGCGTGACATCATCTTTCGCAATATATAAAAAAAATAGGCTAACTTTACTGTTTAGTATTTTTTAAATGCAGGGAAATGTGATTTTTCAAATTTTTTCCAAAAAAATGACGTTTTAAAGACCGCTGCGCAAATACCGCGTGACAAAAAATTTTGCAATGACTGACATTTTATTCTCCAGAGTCTTTGCTAAAAAAATATATATAATGTTTGGGGGTTCTAAGTAGTTTTCTAGGAAAAAATACTGGTTTTAACTTGTGAACAAAAAGTGTCCGAAATAGGGCTGGGGGTAAAGTGGTTAAATGTAACCATATTGCTACACTTAGAGGCAGGGGAGGACTGGGCCAGGGGGCTGGGGGGCAATCGCCCCCCCCCCGGCCGCTCTGATGCCCTGTAAAAAGGCTGCACCGCTTCTGCCACAGACATGCCTAAAGGATTCCTGGTGGAGAAGTAAAAAGTCCCCACTGCGGACCTACTGAGTTCGGGTTGAAGACAAGGACAGAGCGCAGGCATCCAACACCCCCCCCCCCCCCCCAGCATGGATGGTGTAAACTGTGTCTGAGCAGAGGCCGGTTCCGTGCCCCACTGGAGACACTTCTGCCCCGGCCAGCCCCAACCGAGCTGACCCAGCCCCCCCAACTTTCCCCTGCTGGCCAGGTTGGGAACCCGGATTCACCCGGTAAGTAGAGAGTACCTGGAGCAGGGCTTCAGCTTGGAATGGGGGTCAGGAGAAGGAGTGGGAGAGTGGGAGGGGGGGGGGGGGTGAGGGAAAATGGAGGGGGCCAAGTCGCTGCACCATGGGCCTCTGGTGTGTACTTGCCCCCTGGGCCAAAAGTTGCCAGTCTGCCCCTGCTTAGCGGCGCCTCTCTTCTCTTTTATACTCTGTAGCTCCTGCTGGATTTTGCTTCTAATCCCCTTGTGGAGGCGCCATTTGTGGATGGACATTTTATGGTTACACAACCAATCACATTGCTAGAATCTTTTTATATGGACTATAAACTGAAGGACTTATGAATAAATGGTTGTGGAAGGGATCATCTGAGTTTCCATTATTTCTTATGGGGAAATTTGCTTTGATATAAGAGTGCTTTGGATTACAAGCATGTTTCCGGAACAAATTATGCTCGCAATCCAAAGTTTTTACTGTTCTCATTTGGATTTCTCTTCTGTTCATTTACTTTCTGTTTTGTTAATTGATAAAAAAATAAACTATGAACTTTTCTGAATGTTTTCTTCATTTACAGCACTTTTTAACACCTGCCTAAGACTTTTGCACAGTAGTATATGTACTTTTTGCTTTTGCCCACAGTTCCACTTTAGGGAATTGAAGTACCGTATATACTTGAGTATAAGCCGACCCGAGTATAAGCCGAGGCCCCTACTTTTACCACAAAAAGATGGGAAAAATGATTGACTCGAGTATTAGCCTAGGGTGAGAATGCAGGGTGGCGGGCATGGTACAGGAGAATGCAGGGTGGCTGGCATGGTACTGGAGAATGCAGGGTGGCTGGCATGGTACAGGAGAATGCAGGGTGGCTGGCATGGTACTGGAGAATGCAGGGTGGCGGGCATGGTGCAGGAGAATGCAGTGTGGCTGGCATGGTACAGGAGAATGCAGTGGGGCTGGCATGGTACAGGAGAATGCAGTGTGGCTGGCATGGTACAGGAGAATGCAGTGTGGCTGGCATGGTACAGGAGAATGCAGGGTGGCTGGCATGGTACTGGAGAATGCAGGGTGGCTGGCATGGTACAGGAGAATGCAGGGTGGCTGGTATGGTACAGGAGAATGCAGTGGGGCTGGCATGGTACAGGAGAATGCAGTGTGGCTGGCATGGTACAGGAGAATGCAGTGTGGCTGGCATCTACATGAGAATGCAGATGCAGTGTGGCTGGCATGTACAGGAGAATTCAGGGTGGCCAGCATGGTACAAGAGGATGCGGGCATACTAGTGTGCGGCTGTGTTTCACTTACCTGTTCCAGAGGCGCCTTCATTTTAAAAATGGCGCCGCCCGGCACCGACACGTCATTGCGCACGCGCCGCCGCCGCTCGGAAAAGCTGCTATACGTTCGGCTATTTCCGACCTGTCCCGAGCGGTGGCGGCGCATGCGCGGCGACACGTATACGCCGGGCGGCGCCATTTTTAAATCTTAAACACGTCGGAGCGGCCGGGAACTTTTTTTTTTTCGTTGACTCGAGTATAAGCCGAGGGGTATGTTTTCAGCCCAAAAAAATGTGCTGAAAAACTTGGCTTATACTCGAGTATATACGGTACATGATTGGCTCACTTCATAAGGAGGTGCACCTAATAAAAGAGGCCACTGATGGCATTTACCTTACATTATACCTATCGCAGCCATGCAGGGACTCCGGTTCCCCACGCTGAGCTCCTTGAGTTTCCATTGCAAAGGAGGTTGTCTAATAACACACGGCGAGGGAAATCCATCCGTGAATACGGCGGCTCTGCCAATCCAAGCTTGCTCCCTTATGAGGCTCCGCAGCCTGACAGGCACATTGTGGCTGCCTGATAAGAGAATTAGGAAAATGATGTCACCCGACATATTTAATTTAGACAAGCATGTCAGAGGTGGCGTGCGCCAGGTTTGGGGCGGCGCGGATTTGCATGGAGAGAGAACCTTTTTTTTTTTTTTTTGCAGATTAAGAAGTTCAGATTACGAAAACATTTTCCCGCCCCAAATACCGCCGTTGTAATTTTTTTTTTTTTAACCACTTAAGCCCCGGAAGATTTTACCCCCTTCCTGACCAGGGCCTTTTTTGCGATTCGGCACTGCGTGATTTTAATGGACAATTGCGCGGTCATGCGACACTGTACCTAAGCGAATTTGACATCCTTTTTTTCCCACAAACAGAGCTTTCTTTTGGTGGTATTTGATGACCTGTGCGATTTTTACTTTTTGCGCTATAAACAAAAAAAGAGTGACAATTTTGCAAAAATAACAATATTTTTCAAATTTTTTTATATGAAATTCCCCCCAAAAAAATGTAAAAATCTAAATTTTTTAACATTTTCGGCCAATTTGTTTTCTGCTACATATGTTTGGTAAAAAAAATCGCAAATCGCAAAAAGCGTATTTTGATTGGTTTGCTCAAAAGTTATCGCGTTTACTAACAAAGGGAAAGATTTCTGTCATTTTTGGTGTTTTTTTTTATACGCGTAATGGCGGTGATCTGCGATTTTTTTTGCGGTACTGCGACATTGCGGCGGACAAATCGGACCCTTGACTGACATTTTTGACACTTTTGGGGTTACCAGTGACATTACTGCAGTAATCAGTGTTATACATATGCACTGTTACTGCAAAATTACACTGGCAGGGAAGGGGTTAACTTTATTAGAGATGCAGGGGTTAAATGTGTCCCTAGGGGCGTGCTTCTAACTGTGGGGAGTGTGGCTTTTCACTGTGATTGGACATGGCTACTAGTGTAGGAACAGTGATCAACGGTCCTATATAGTAGAACCGTATGATCACTATTCCTACACAGGGGAGAATGACAGGCGGCTTGTTTACATTATCCGCCTGCCTTTCTCCCTTCACGGAGGACGATCGCGAGTGACCGGTGGACATCAGGTCCGCCGGTCACACGCACGGACTTCCTAGTGAACGAGCCGGGGCGGGCGCGCGCCTCAGCGGGCAGGTGCTCGCCCGCTATTGGCTCACAAGCAAGTGACAGGCTAGTGACGTATATATACGTCACTTTGCCTGGCCGGGGCTGACTGCCGCAGTATATGTACTTGCGGCGGTCGGCAACCGGTTAACGTAAGCCATCGACCGCAAAGTGAAATAAAAAATGAAATGTGATGGCGGAACAAAGGTTGAGCGGCTGCGCTGTATTTCTGGCAGCTTTTGGGATATGGGATGTGATTGGAAAAATGGTCGCCCCCGTTTCGATGGAATAATATCCACAAACATATAACGCTGCATTCAGGGCCGTGGGCGACATCGATCCGCCTCTGTGCAAAAAAAAAAATATATATAATTTTTTTTTACACTTGCAAATGAAGAGCCTGTCAGGATTTTACGATTTATTCCTAAGCGGCGTGACGCGGTGATAACCGAAACCCTTTTCAAAATATTTTTTTCCCTGTTTAAAATCAGTCAGTTCTGAAGGTCTCGGCAACAAATTGTTTTAATATGCAACGTACAGCGAGCTCCCCCCATGGCAGCGCCGGGGTTCTTCCATCACTTCAGCGGGCTCGTCTGTCAAACGCCACGACAGGATCTGAAAATAGATCAATTCAAAAGCCTTGGAATAATGTGATACTATCGCAATTATTCTAACTATGTGTCAAGAGGCAGAATCAGAAGAGGAAAAGGGGACTTTTTATTATCTGAGTCACATTGGGAATAAGTTTTATTTCTTAACCAACCACTAGGATGAGATTTTTTTTTTCATCTCCCTGGGCCATTTCTGCTAAATAGTGCTGAGGGGCTTTTCTTTTTTTCTTTATAAGGTTCCTTGACAAGGTTTAAATTTAAAGTGTAACTATGGGCAAAATAAAAAATGGCATAGAAGATGCAGTCCATCACTAGCATTAGCATAGCAGTCTTTGATTTTTTTATTGGGTCCCTGTGTTATAACTTGTCAACAGAATAACAACAGATGTAGACCAGTGTTGGACTGCAGCTTGTCCACTGACCTGAAGATGGCACTGTGCTGCTTCTTCAGGCTGGCAGGAAACCACTGGGGACTAATTTGTCATCTATTATGGCAGGGGTCGTCTTCAAACTATGGCCCTCCAGTTGTTCAGGAGCTACAATTCCCATCATGCCTAGTCCATGTCTGTGAATGTCTGAGTTTTCCAATGCCTCATGGGATGTGTAGTTCTGCAACAGCTGGAGGGTCGTAGTTTGAGCATCCCTGTATTAAGGGTTCCAGACAGCCATCTTGGGGAGGCCAATATCATAGCTTCCAACTGTCCCTGATTTTGAGGGACTGTCCCTGATTTCGAGGGACTGTCCCTCATTTGGAACAAAGACCATGTGATGTGAGTCACTTTGGCTCGGGGGCTTATGGAACCCAGATTACGTTAGAGAGGTTGGGAAACTCCTTGTCCAGCTTCCCCGGCCCCTCTTATGTGTAAGTCACCCTGTGTCTATTAGGGGCACAGGGTGACCAAGAACCCCAGTTGGGTCTGCACTAATCAGACTCGCTGTACAACCACACCGGACTCAGCATTTTGTGTTACACCGGTTATCCTGGGTTCTATATGTGTGGTTTGTGTTGAAAGAGTGAGGGGCTCTTTCACTTGGGACAATAATATTTCTTAACAGTGTCCCTCAGGAAATATATGAAGATGAACGATTTGACTTTTCAGATTGCTAGAATATTGCAGGAGTGTCTCATAGACCCTTACTAGATCGCGAGACAGGGTGGGGTTTGTAATTGTTAGGTGCCTGTATCCCATTGTTCTATTGTTTCTGTCTGCCTTAAGATCAACCTATTATGGGATGTATATGTGTATGTGGATTAGCTGCTAAGGGGGAGGGAGGATTGTCCCACAGTGTATATCTCTTTGTGCCTGTGTTTCAATAAACAGTTCATTCTGGTTGACTCCAAAACTTGTACTGTTGAGTTCTTGGGGTAACTATTGCCAGATTCACGGATCTCGTATTCCAGAGCTTAGGAAGCATCTTCTTGGCGGAGATACCCAGTCGGGGTGTCCGGAGTCCGTCACAGTCCCTCTGTCACGTACCAAGTGCTGGAGCCCAATGGAGAGAGGGCTTCACTTGCAGCTAAGCTCCAGACCCCCCCTGAGGGTGAAACAGGAGGGGTCAGGTCCAAAGTAACATGGGTCGCCTGCTGGACTGTGTGCATGAAGTTTCAGAGTAGTGCCGGTGTGCTGGAGTTGAGTCAGCAGGCAGGTGGCGCCCATTCGAAAGGTCCTCTGGTGTGCTGGAGACCTGGTTGCTTTGGGTCCATTGCGGATCGATATGCTTCCACCTATTTTTGTATTTGTGAGTATATCTCCTCTTATTTCATTTTATTAAATTCTATTTGGGTAATGCACAAGGTCGGTGCACCCTCTTTTTGTTCTTTTACAGGCACCCGTGAGATGTTGCAGGTCTAGGAAAGTGCCAAGACTAAAGCGTAGTTGGAGTAAACCCAGGTCAGGAGCTAGGTGGGTATCGGAGCAGATGTGGTCAGGTGGATAGCCGAGGTCAGGAGCCAGGTAGGTATCAGAGCAGACGAGGTTAGGTGGATAGCTGAGGTCAAACACAGGAAGCAGGCAGGAGACAGGGCAAGGACAAGCCGGGTTTGGTAACAGGAGACACAGGAACAGGAATATCATGGAAATAACACACTGACCCAGCATGCAGCAATTGGTGATGCCACACAAGGGTGGTGCCACAAGGTGACGTCACCAAGTGGCCCCGCTCCTTACCTATTTAAGAACTGTCACACGGCAGAGCAGGCATTTGGTAGTTAGCTTTCATCAAAGGCGGGGCGTTGGTCCGGCTGGTGTGGTGGGTATCGTGATTAACGATTCATCTACATCAGGGGACATTGTTTTTTTTTTTGTTTTTATAAAAGGAATTGTAAAAACTGCCTACTGTTTTTATTTTTCACAATTTTTTGGTGAATGAGTAGGGGTACAATGTACCCCTATTCAATCATGGGTGAGGGCAGCAGGGTCTGGGGGCCCCCTTAGTAATGGAGGCATCCAGATTCCGATAAGCCCTCTGCCTGCAGACCCCCATGTTGGGAAGAGACCCTTGTCCCCATCAACATGGGAACAAGGTGCTTGTTGAGGGCATGTGGCCTGGTAAGGTTCAGGGGAGGGGGGTGCTCACACAGATAAGGGCCTGGTATAGATTTTGGGGGGGACCCCATTCCATTTTTTTTTTTATTCTGTCATAGGATTTCCCATTAACCACTTAAATGCAGGGCACTTTTTACCCCCTTCACAAATGAAGCATTCCTTCCCAGCGACCACCACACTAATGCATTGCTAGCTGTACATATAGCAGATTACTAGCAGGGGTTCCTTGAGACCATAACATTATGTCAAGGGTTCCTCCAGCTTACAAAGGTTGGGAAAGGCTGCAGTAGACATTGTACATGTGATTTGCCTGCAGATTTCCCTGTTAGTTTTTCATTATTTGATGCTCAATATACTCTTACATTTTAACAAGTGTACTTAATATTCTAATTTTCTGGCAATAATGTGTGCTAGCCCTTTGTTCGACCTTCTAGGACAACAATTCATTATGTGCCTGCTGAAAATCATCCGACTGGAAGCAAGACGCTGATCCATGGCCTCTCTGTATCCACAGGTGACTCCTGTGGTTGTCCCCTATTGTAAGTCGTCATCCGCAGACTCCATGCACGTGACTCTTTTTATTCACCATCTACTAACCCTTTCAGACTCAAAGCACCCCGAGGGAAAAGAGTTGGCGAAGAATAAATATAAAGGCGTAGGTTTAATTTTTTACGCCCACACAGAAAGCAGTTTAATCCACTTGAACATGGCGGCAAAACAGGAATCACTTAGCGGCATTAGATGGGAAACCGAGGCTTTGTTTTCACAATCGGAGGGAGGGTTATTATCCATTGACATCGGGCTTAGATGTTTTAATGCTGGATTATGTCTACATTAATGCAGATAACATAACCTCTGCTGACATACTGTTCATCTGCTGATAATGAAGAAAAGACGGAGGCCATTAATACTGGATAAACCAGGGGACGTCCTCGTTTTCCAGGAAGATGAATTGGCAGAAGTGAAGTGGGTGTCTTGTCAAGGCACATTAACCTGGCTTGTTCTAATCACCTTATGAAAAAACACAAGATGGCCAGTGAATACCTAGACTCAAGGAGAGATAATTTTGTTGCTTGCGTCAGTCCCCTCTTAGTATAATTATTAATGTTCCCCTTTGGAATAATACAAAATGAGAAAGAAAACTGAAATAATGTACGAAACAAGGGTTGTCTGCAAAATGTCTCTGTCTCAGGCTCAGGCCTCTGGGTGTAGAGAGGAGACAGGCTGCTTACGTTCTCTGAATAATTATAAAGGGTCTTCCACCTTTTGGCGGATAGTAGAAAACCCAGCTACATGACCCCTCTAGACACCAATCAGCAGGCGTCTCAGTCAGTGGTGCAAAGCAACTTCAAGACTACCATCTTTGAAGACAAAAATAATGTCCAAGGTAGGATAAGACGTACAGGCAGGGCACAGATAACTTTCTGTCTCCAAGGTTGCACCAAAGAAAGCCAAACAGTTCCAAGTAATGGTAGCTATGGTGTTGGGACTGATAACGTTTTTCAAGTTGTACCTGCTCAAGACCCCATAAACTTCACTTTACAAGACCCACTTTCTTAATTGCTTTTTCCTCTTTGTAAAACTTAAATGTGCGGTGCCAGTGGGGTGAATTTTTAAATCCCCCCCCCCCTTTTCAATTTTATCCAGTGTGAATCCATCTCTTTAGCTGGCAAGGGTGTAAGCAGGGCCCATAGTGGTCATCATCAGCAACACCATATGCTACACCAGTCATATCCTACTTTAACCTTCTGAAACACAAGGTGATTGGGGTTTGCCAACTCTCCTACTTGTAGGGAAGGCTCCACCATCTTGTCATCATTCAGACACGAAGGGCGAAGGCCATGCATTAGAGTTTGACCTCTCATGACTCAGGCTCCACAGTTTCCAAACCTCTCTTCCCAATAATGAATGTCCAGTCAGAGCTTGCTTTTCCAATGATTTACTCATTGGTGTGCGCAGCCTATTGCATTAGGGTGTGCACTCCAAAGCTCAAACGAACATTTGTGTTTGTGTATATATATATATATATATATATATACTGTAAATCATTTTAGCACACACTCCCTCTGACTTCTTCTACTCAGTGCACATGTGGCACACCACCAGACCAGGTGCAATATCCAAGGCCAGGCACATCCCCATCCCTCCCACTCAAACTTAATTGCAGTACTAGAAGAAAGCAAGGTGGAGGCAGAATCCATCTTGGGGGTGTTCCTGCAGTCCTTCTGAGAGCCAGGAGCGCCTGAAACTGCTAGGGGTGGAGGTAGGGGGAGGAGATTTGTTCCGAAATGTGCATTTCATTCAAGACAGTTGGAAACTATGGAGGATTAGGGTGTGCCTAGGCACACTTGGAACACCCTGTGTGCACGCCTATGGATTTACTGAATTATGAACATCATAACACATCCCAGCCTTTGTGAACACCTTACAAATAATCGCTTCACATGTCCTGCACAGAGGGGTTGCCAGCCAACATTGTGGCACCTTTCCTACCACATATGAGGAATACCAATGCTTTTCCTTCCCATTGGCCCCCTTCTAAAACTCCTCCTTCCCCTTTTTGACCTTCTCCCAGGGAAAGGAGCTTAGCCCACACCAAAGAGGGAACAGATTGGGTTCACCCTAAAAGGGATCTTAACCCCTACTTGCAACGGTCCTTAATAACCACCTGCCCATTATCAGTGGTCAAGGCTAATAGGTGTCTCCAACTAACATGAAGACCCCCATGCCCAGATTTGATTCTTCTTTCTCTAGCTCTATGTCCTTTCCCTAGGCTTGCTGTGCTATTTTTGCATTTTTTTTTTTAACCTGCCGACCTGCCGCCATATATCGATAGCTGCTGGTCGGCAAGTGGTTAAATGGAGTGCTCAAACTAGCACATTTCTGTATTATTTTTTTCTACTTTGTTGTTAAAACTGTTGTTTTATTTCGTAGAATACAGGACAATTCATTTTTGTTCCAGTTGAACTGCACAGCGAAACTTTCCAAGGCAAGGGAGTTGGCATACCTATAGGCAGGGCTTTTTTTCAGCGGGAATGCGGGGGAATGCATTTCCGGCACCTCCAGCACTGAATGTATGTAATGGCAAGGGGTGCTGGGCTTTGCTACAGGTGTCTTTTGATGCTGGCTGGTGGGGATCTATTGTTGCTGGAGGTAATATTTTTGTGCAGGGTTTATTGTTGCTGGTGAGGTCTACTGTTGCTGCTGGGAGACCTTTTGTCTCCGGAAGGGATCTATTTTTACAGAGGGGGTCTATTGTTGCTGGGGTTGGTCTTATGTGCTGGGGGGGGGTCAGTTGTTGCTGAGAGGGATCTACTGTTGAGGAAACCATCTATTGTAAATGGCTGCTGGAGGGTCTATTGATGCTGTCTGTGGGGAGATCTGTTGTTGCTGCTGAGGGTCCTTCACTAACCATACGAAATGTCTTTTAAGGTGAAATCGTTGTACGTTAACGCTCTGAATTGCCCACCTGTCACAAGTTAGCCTATAGTTTTTTCTGTATATTCTTACCACCTTGCTGCAGTGCTTCTGTCTTGCTTCCCTTCACATGTGGTGTTTGGGCTTCTATGGGCGTCGCCTGCTCCACTGTGGGTTATATCCTGTTCCTGTCAATTACTTCCTGGGTCACCTCCCTGTGTGCTTCCCTATATACACACATGCTCAGTGCACTGCTCCTTGCTTGAGCAACATTGCTGTTCTCTGAGCTCCCATCCGTGTATCCCTTGGTTATTGTATCTGATCTCCTGTGTACCGACCCGGCTTCATTTCTCCGTCTATGTTCGTCTGCTGCCTGTCCTGACCTCGGCTTGTCTCTTGGATCTCCTTATAGTCTCCTGTTTACCCTGCACATGCCAGCGGTCTCCACATCCTCAGCTGGGCCTACCTGGGGGCCGCGACCTGGTTCCAGTCTGCTGCAAGTCCATCCCCACCATCAGGGGCCCTGGTGAAGAAGCAGGCTGGGGCTTAGACTCCGCGCCCTGGGGAATCCTGAGCTGGGGATCTATAAGGGCTCACTACCACAGACTCGTTGACACCACCAAAGAGACATTTGCTTTGGAAAGAGACATGCACCCAAAATTGTGACGTGCTTTGTATACAAGAGACACACCTTGAAGCACAAAATCATTCGAACCTAACCAATTGCCATATGCATATTTCTCCAATGCACCTTCTAAAGAACGTGGTGTAGCGATTTTCATCAAATTTTCCAACTATTGGGATAGGAACAGAAGATACATCATATTGATAAGTGAAATCAACAATGTGGCATATGCCCTGATCAATGTTTATGCGCCGAATTCCAGACAGATCACCTTCTTGAATAGACTGTGGAAAAGGGCTAAACCATTATGCACAGGTCATGTGATCCTTTGTGGGGACTTAAATACAATCTCAAACCATCAGATGGATCTCTGTAACATCTCAAACAAGCGCTTATTCAGGAAAAAATCTAGCCGAACTTCTCCCAATCAGCAAACCTCTTTGATGTTTGGAAGCGTCATGACTCCACGGAGAAAGATTTTACCTTCTTCTCAAAGGCTCATTCATCATACTCCAGAATAGACATGTTTTTAATGGACATATTCCTCTTACGGCATATCACCAAATCAGAAATAGGTACAATCATTTGGACCGACCATGCCCCTATTTCAATAACAGAGGGCAATCAAAGTTTTTCCTCAAACAGGTGGAGAAACGACACTCACCCTTTCATGGACCCTGTAATCTCAGCAGAAATTGGAGACTCTCTGGAAGAGTACTTCAGAGTAAACGAAACCAATGAGGTGGATCCTTTAATCCTCTGGAATGCTCGTAAAGCGTTCATTAGTGGATTATTAATTTTAAAAAGTGCATCGATGAGGAGGCGTAGGAGGCAGCAAATAGACAAAACCTTGAACGAAATCAAAAACCTAGGATCAAAACATAAACAATCTCTCTCAGAGGCCATTGCCAACCAATTGTCTCAAGCACTAAATGAGCTACGTGCTCTACTAATCTCACAACACACACGTAATATACGTAAAATTAAAGCTACCGTATATAGTCGAGTATAAGTTGACCCGAATATAAGCCGAGGCCCTAATTTTACCACAAGAAACTGGGAAAACGTATTGATTCGTGTATAAGCCTAGGGTGGGAAATGCAGCAGCTACTGGACCCAACTGGACCACTACGAGACCCAAAACAGGGGCTGCGGGCATGGTGCAGGAGATGCAGGGCTGTGGGCATGGTACAGGAGATGGTAAAGGCATGGTACAGGAGATAGTACAGGCATGGTACAGGAGATGGTACAGGCATGGTAGAGGCATGGTACAGGAGATGGTACAGGCATGGTACAGGAGATGGTACAGGCATTGTACAGGAGATGGTACAGGAGATGGTATAGGCATGGTACAGGAGACGGTACAGGAGATGCAGGGCTGCGGGCACAGTACAGGAGATGCAGTGCTGCGGGCATGGCACAGGAGAATCCTGTACCATGCCCACAGCACTGCATCTCCTGAGGAGATGAAGGGGCTGCAGAGGAGTCTCACTTACCTTTCAGGGAGGCACCTTACATTTAAAAATGGCGCCACCCAGCGCCAACACGTCACCGCGCATGCGCCGTCTGCCCAGGAATAGCCGAACGTATACAGGCTTTCCCGAGTGCTGGCGGCGCATGCGCAATGCACCAGAGAAAGGTAGGTGGGACCCTCACTCGAGTATAAGCCGAGGGTATAAAAAAACGTGCTGAAAAAGTCGGCTTATACTCAAGTATATACGGTACCTTATATGCAAATTGTTAGCAAACCAAAATAAAGATAGAACACTCAAAAAACACATTCCACATTTGTTTCACCCCACTTTGGAGACTAAAATATGGAACCTTAAAGAAATAGCTGATGCGTTTAGTTGCTATTATGGCTCTCTATATCATTTAAATGATGACACTACAACACCCCAACCAACCCTTTTGTTATCTCTACCTAAACTACAACCTAAAGATTTGGAGTTTCTAAACTCTCCATTTTCTACCATAGACATATAGGAGACTACATTGCCTTGCGAAAGTATTCGGCCCCCTTGAACTTTGCGACCTTTTGCCTCATTTCAGGCTTCAAACATAAAGATATAAAACTGTAATTTTTTGTGAAGAATCAACAACAAGTGGGACACAATCATGAAGTGGAACGAAATTTATTGGATATTTCAAACTTTTTTAACAAATAAAAAACTGAAAAATTGGGCGTGCAAAATTATTCAGCCCCTTTACTTTCAGTGCAGCAAACTCTCTCCAGAAGTTCAGTGAGGATCTCTGAATGATCCAATGTTGACCTAAATGACTAATGATGATAAATAGAATCCACCTGTGTGTAATCAAGTCTCCGTATAAATGCACCTGCACTGCGATAGTCTCAGAGGTCCGTTTAAAGAGCAGAGAGCATCATGAAGAACAAGGAACACACCAGGCAGGTCCGAGATACTGTTGTGGAGAAGTTTAAAGACCAGATTTGGATACAAAAAGATTTCCCAAGCTTTAAACATCCCAAGGAGCACTGTGCAAGCGATAATATTGAAATGGAAGGAGTATCAGACCACTGCAAATCTATGAAGACCTGGCCGTCCCTCTAAACTTTCAGCTCATACAAGGAGAAGACTGATCAGAGATGCAGCCAAGAGGCCCATGATCACTCTGGATGAACTGCAGAGATCTACAGCTGAGGTGGGAGACTCTGTCCATAGGACAACAATCAGTCGTATACTGCACAAATCTGGCCTTTATGGAAGAGTGGCAAGAAGAAAGTCATTTCTAAGGCTCCATGTACACGGGACGCTGGAAATGGTCGTTTAGGAGCAGTTGGGCGTTTTTTTCAGAAGCCCCTGAACCCATCTACATTTTATCTTATCTGTCCATGTACACCAGGTCGTTTACAGTCATTTGCAGGCAGTTGCGTTCAGGGACTTTTTTAAGAACGCAATTATTTGCGTTCGAACGTGTGTTTCCCGGCGTTTCAAACGCACAAACGCGTCCGAACGCGTCTAAACGCGTCCGAACGCGTCTGAACGCGATGACCCGCGTTTAGCGTTCACGTTTTTCCATTTTAAAGGGGAATAATTTTTTTGACCTCTAGGAACGATTCTAAACGCAAACGCCCCTAAACGCCGCTAAACGCCAGCTAAACGCGGGTACAAACGCGGCCGAATGGACGTTTCAAACGTCCTAAAAATTCCAGCATTCAAAGGGACTTTTAACAACGTCCCGTGTACATGGAGCCTTAAAGATATCCATAAAAAGTGTTGTTTAAAGTTTGCCACAAGCCACCTGGGAGACACCAAACATGTGGAAGAAGGTGCTCTGGTCAGATGAAACCAAAATCTAACTTTTTGGCAACAACTCAAAACGTTATGTTTGGCGTAAAAGCAACACAGCTCATCACCCTGAACACACCATCCCCACTGTCAAACATGGTGGTGGCAGCATCATGGTTTGGGCCTGCTTTTCTTCAGCAGGGACAGGGAAGATGGTTAAAATTAATGGGAAGATGGATGGAGCCAAATACAGGACCATTCTGGAAGAAAACCTGATGGAGTCTGCAAAAGACCTGAGACTGCGACGGAGATTTGTCTTCCAACAAGACAATAATCCAAAACATAAAGCAAAATCTACAATGGAATGGTTCACAAATAAACATATCCAGGTGTTAGAATGGCCAAGTCAAAGTCCAGACCTGAATCCAATCGAGAATCTGTGGAAAGAACTGAAAACTGCTGTTCACAAACGCTCTCCATCCAACCTCACTGAGCTCGAGCTGTTTTGCAAGGAGGAATGGGCAAAAAATTCAATCTCTGGATGTGCAAAACTGATAGAGACATACCCCAAGCGACTTACAGCTGTAATCGCAGCAAAAGGTGGCGCTGCAAAGTATTAACTTAAGGGGGCTGAATAATTTTGCACGCCCAATTTTTCAGTTTTTTATTTATTAAAAAAGTTTGAAATATTCAATAAATTTCGTTCCACTTCATGATTGTGTCCCACTTGTTGTTGATTCTTCACAAAAAATTACAGTTTTATATCTTTATGTTTGAAGCCTGAAATGTGGCAAAAGGTCGCAAAGTTCAAGGGGGCCGAATACTTTCGCAAGGCATTGTATCTCCTCCCTTCCACTTAATAAATCTCCAGGCCCTGATGGGTATTCCTCGGAGTACTATAAAAAATTTGCAAATACTCTATCTCCAATATTGCAAAAAGTATTCCATAATGCTGCCTCCTTAGCCTCATTACCATCCGAAATGTTGGATGCCACAGTTATTACACTCCCAAAATGAGGGAAAGAGCCGGATAGAGCGCAGAATTTCAGGCCTATATTCTCTACTGAACGTAGACCTAAAAATCTTTGCGAAACTTCTGGCCAATAGATTGGCACCTTTCCTTCCTACTTTAAGCAAGCAGGATCAAGTGGGTTTTGTAGCGGGTCAACAAGTCACAGATGCTACTAGGAGAATACTAAATATAATCCACTCAGCTGAAAACAACAAACAACCCTCCGAGCTTCTGTCATTAGATGCCGAAAAAGGCTTTTGATAGGATTCATTTGGGATATCTGTCACAGGTTCTACTAAAATTCGGTTTCAAGGGTCGCATTTACTCAATGCCATTTCAGCATTGTATTCAACCCCTTCTTCATGCGTATTCACCGACGACATATTCTCTGAGAAATTCCCTATAACCAATGGTACGAGGTAGGGATGCCCACTAACCCCTCTGATCTTTGCCCTTTTAATGGAACCTTTGGCCGAAAAAATTAGATCTCATCCCCAAATTGAAGGAATAAGCATAGGTAAAGAGGTACACACCATATGGTTATTTGGGGATGACGTGTTTCTATCGCTCTCTAATCCGGCTCTATCCCTTAGAGTGGCTCAAGAGGTTCTACAAATGTTTAACACAGTGTCATACTATAAAGTTTATAAAAAATACAAAATATTGCGCTAGAAAATAGTAAATGAGCACAGTGCTGTATCTTGGCCTAGGCCAACAAGACCCAGGCCTAGGGCGGCACTTTGCAGGGGGGGGGGGGGGGCAGCAAAAAGCTGCACCATCCACGAAAAAAAAAACAGCCTCCTCCCGTCACGAAAAGGGTCCCTGTCGGCTTGCACTACACTTTTTGTATAGTGCCAGTCTTATGTGGTGAATTGGGCCAGAGGGCAGGGTCCAGGAGGCAAATCAGTCTGGTACCCCCATAAAGCGGTCACACTGCTACTTATCAGTATGATAATACCGGCCGGTAAGGACATTCGGACAGACCGCAGGCCGCCGACCACACTTAATACAACTGGCCCGACGGCCGCCAATGTTAATAGGTGTTACACTGCAGCAAAATTATGCTCTGCCTACTCTCCTCTACCCCCAGGTACTGATGGGCACTCATATGCTGCACTGATGGGCGCTAATAGGCTGTACTGATGGGCACTAATATGCTGCTTTGATGGCCACTGATGAGGCAGCAATGATGGGTACTGATAAACTGCACTGATGGGCACTAATGAGGCTGCACTGATAAGGCAGCACTGATATGCTGCACTGATGGGCTCTGATGAGGCTGCTCTGATGGGCACTGATGAGGCTGAACTTATGGGAACTAATGAGGCTGCACTTATAGACTGTGGTTGTGGTCTGCGGTTTACAGATGACAGGGCGGGTCATAAACAGAAAGGGGTGTGACCTTTACAGGAAGGGGTGGGTCATATTTAAATTAGGGGGTGCACAAGTTTAGTCAGGCCTAGGGCAGCACAAAACCTAAATACACCACTGAATGAGCGTACGAATGATAAATATGAGTCCAATAAACGGATTTTGAGCTGCTAGCACAACACCCTATCGGTAAGGGACAGTTCAAAATGTTCACATAAAAAAGCAGGGCTCAAAGTGTAGTGCTCCAGAAGTGTTCCTCCCGTGAAATAAACAGATACTGTGAAAGAACTCCAATAGGTCCACCACCAAGAGAAGCCACACAAATAGCCTCTTACCAGATGTATATGGGTAACAGAGCCGTCAAACAAGCATATTTCTATCGTCTGGTCAGTGGATCCATTATTTGTATAACACATCAGCCCAAATCCTCAAGGTATATTCCAAGAAAAGTGAAAGAACAATCATTGCACAGACATCCTTTAAAACGTTTATTAAAACACCAGAAAAGCTGCAAACAAGGTACTCCCATTTTCTTTAGCAAATAGAGCATACAAACATGGCAGGGATGCGATGTGGATTTGTTTCCAACCAAGAAAATGGCCGACCTCCAATGGTACTCAGCACCAGCATCGTGTGGCTCAGCTCCTCCCGGCGCGTTTCGTCATATCTGACATCATTAGCCCCTGAACCCATCATACAGCTACTATTCTTAGAGCTGGAAACTTGAGACAGTGGATCTCTAATGTTTGAATTTTAATATACATAAAGCCCAATAAAAAGTCAGTACCGTGCAGTACTCCTCCTCTTAAGGCTCCATTCACACCTGAGTGTATCGTTTTCAGGCGTTTTTTGCAGGTGTTTGGAGGCAGGCATTGACATCTAACAAAAATGCTTGTAATCTCCAAAAAAGAAGCTCATGTACTTTTTTGAGCTTCAGGCGTTTTGCTTCAGGCGACAAAACGCTCATATGTGAACAGGGGCCATTAAAATGAATGGGATTTTGCTTGTTGAGCATTTTGAGACTTTAGAGATGAGCGTTTTACGAGCTGAAAAACGCTCAGGTGTGAACAGGGCCTAAGAGTCCTGGTGCAAGCAGTGAGCTGGCTCTTAGGAGGAGTTATGCAAATACCAGAATGCCTTGAGGGTTGGTTGTTATACCATACCTGTATTATTTGTATAAAAATGCCTACATGTGAAGCTGAGCCTCCACGATTTAAATCCATTGAATGAAAGGGATGGGCCAGGGGTGGTCAGGCTGGGGAGGAAAGCACTAGATGATGCGGGATGTTCTCCAGACAGGAAATGAGGCGGGGCTCTATCTGACTTGCTGCAGATTCTAATGCACATGGTGAGAAGCTCACAGTCTGCAGTGAAATCAGAGGAAGCCATTTCAGTACCAGAGAGGAGCCGCTACAACTGTGCAAGACTGAAGGGAAGGCCAGAGGGAGGATTTAATTTAAATCTGAGTATTAGGCAAACAAACATTTTCAAGTCCAAACTCATGCATTATATGAACTGAGCATGTGTTGGCCTCATTCTACACCAGTGGCGGCTCGTTCATTGGGGGCGCAGGTGCGCCGCCTCCCTATCCATGCGTCCGGCCCCCTGATCTACATGCAAGGCGCCGGACACATAGATTCCAATGAGGGTTTTTTTTTTTGAAGCACGTGATCAGAGCCAGAGGCTCTAATAGGCTTCAAAAAAGGATGGGATCGGGGCGCAGAGCACTACGCCCTAAGTCCACCCAGTTGTGTGACATTATCGAATGAATATTCGCTATTGTCACACAGATCCTCCTCCTGGCCAATCAGGAAGCGGGTCCTGAGACCTTGTTTCCCGATTGGCCGAAAGGAGGAGCTGTGCTATTGGTCAAGGAGGAGGAGGAGACCCAGGAGACTGAAGGGGAAGCTGCTGTTGCCTGCCTGCCCTCCCAATGTCCAGGGTGAGTAAGCCGGTGACCGAGGGGGGGGGGGTATGGTGTGCGGGCTGGTTTGGTCTGGGGGGGGGGGATGGTGTGGTCCATCTGACGCTCCCCCCCCCAGCCCATGGAGCACCAGCCGCCACTCTATCACACCTAACACAATCGCATTCCCTTTACGTATTTCCTTTTGCGTCCCATAAAACAGAAAGTCGTTTTGGTTTTATTCAATTTGCAACTGAGATTTTCCATTGGCTTCCAAGGTAACTTTGAAGAGTTTTGAGACTTCCGATTTTGGATGGATTTCAAGCAGCATGGAAGCCATTTAAAGGATTTCTATTTAATATTGCTGTCTCCTATTTCATTTCATCCTCCGTGCTGGAGAACCGGTATAAAAAGCCATCAGCCAGTTAGAAAAATTTAAACATTTATTAAACTTTGTTGCTTTCTCTGGTTTCCCGATGAGGCCGAGCTGCCTGGTATAATGATTCACCCGCGGGGATAATCGTGTTGTAGCTGCGGAGATCATTGTACGCGGAGATAGGGAGCCCCGCTGTCACCCCTTCACATATCAATAGTCATTCTGCTGGAGAGATGCCATTTATTAATGTATTATGGCTGATTGGTGATTGTACGACGACCTTCCCGCGTGCCGAGTATTGTCCATCCCAAGCCGCTTGATTGACTATGAAATCGATGCGCAGTTTGATGCGTCTGGAGAGCAAACGCCAATCCTCAACCACCGTCATTATGTTATAAGCAGGCAATGGGTGAATGCTGTACCGCCAATCATTCCCAATGGAGAGGCTCCTCCTGATATTATGAGGAGAGGTTATCACGGCGGAATCAGAGCAATCAAGAGGCCTGCTATTTACTAAGGGGAGGGGGGCGACAAAAGAAGATAAGAACATGATTATGGAGGAATAATCTCCCATCTCTCAGATCTTCCTTCCCTCTTTCATTCTCCCTTCCTTCCTTCCTTCCTTCCTTTTCTCACATCTACCATTCTTTCCCTCTCCCTTCCTATTTTTCCTTCTTTTATGCGTTTCTTCTCCCCCCTTCCTTCCTTCCTTCCTTCCCCCTTCCTTCCTTTCTTCCCTCCTTCCTTTTCTCAGTTCTACCTTTCTCTCCCTCTCCCTTCCTATTTTTTCCTTCTTTTATGCCTTTCTTCTCCATCTTCTCTCTCTCTTCCTTCCTTCCTTTCCCCTTCCTTCCTTCCTTCCTTCCTTCCTTCCTTCCTTCCTTCCTTCCTTCCTTCCTTCCTTCCTTCCTTCTTCCTTCCTTTCTTTCCGCCCTTCTTTTCTCAGTTCTACCTTTCTCTCCCTCTCCCTTCCTATTTTTTCCTTCTTTTATGCCTTTCTTCTCCATCTTCTCTCTCTCTTCCTTCCTTCCTTTCCCCTTCCTTCCTTCCTTCCTTCCTTCCTTCCTTCCTTCCTTCCTTCCTTCCTTCCTTCCTTCCTTCCTTCCTTCCTTCCTTCCTCCCTCCCTTCCTTCTCCCCCTTCTCTCTTCTTTCCTTCCTTCCTTCCTTTGTTCCCTCCTTCCTTTTCTCAGATCTACCTTTCTCTCCCTCTCCATTCCTATTTTTCCTTCTTTTATGCATTTCTTCTCCCTCTTCTCTCTTCCTTCCTTCCTTCTCCCCCTTCTCTCTTCTCTCCTTCCTTCCTTTTTTCCTTCCTTCCATGGTTCCCACCTTCCTTTTCTCAGATCTACCTTTCTCTCCCTCTCCCTTCCTATTTTTCCTTCTTTTATGCGTTTCTTCTCCCCCTTCCTTCCTTCCTTCCTTCCTTCCTTCCTTCCTTCCTTCCTTCCTTCCTTCCTTCCTTCCTTCCTTCCTTCCTTCCTTCCTTCCTTCCTTCCTTCCTTTCTTCCCTCCTTCATTTTCTCAGATCTACCTTTCTCTCCCTCTCCCTTCCTATTTTTCCTTCTTTTATGCCTCCCCCCCCCCTTACTTCTTTCATTCTTCTTTTCCTAACTCACTCTTTGCTTTCTTCCTACTTTCTTCCGTCCTTCCTTCTGGTTTTCCCTCCCACCATCCTTTGCTTATTTCTTTCCTGCACCATTTTTCTAATATTTTCTTTCCTTTCGCCTTTTCTTTCTTCCCTCTCTCCAACCTCCCTTCCACACATTCTTCCCTCACTTCATTTCGCTGCACTTCCTCTCTTCCTTTCTTTCTTCCCTCTTTTAGAACTGCCCTTCTCTATTTCTCTTTCTTTTTCCTCCTTATTTTTCTTCCTTTCTCCTTTTTTCTTCTTTACTTCTTCCTCGATGCTTTCCCCTCCTACCATGATCTTTTCTCCCCCCCCCTTCCTTCCATCTTCCATCCTCTACTTCCTTTTTTTCTTTCTTCCTTCCTTCCTTTTTTTTCCAGACCTACATTTCTCCCCATTTCCCTTTTTATTTTTCTTCTTTTCTGCCTTTCTCTTTTTTCTTTTCTTTCCTCTTTCCTTCCTTCCTACCTCTTCTTCCTTTTGTAACTCACTCCTTTCTCCCTTTCTTTTGTCATCCCTTCTTGTTTTCCTTCCCTCCTTAATTTGCATCTTTCTTTTCATCCTTCCTTCACTTTTTTCCTCACTTCATTCTATCTTTGCTTTCTTCCTATTATCCTTCCTTTCTTCCTTCCAACCTCCCTTCCACACATTTTTCACTCACTCAATATTCTTCACCTGTCTTCTGCTTTTCACCTTTTTTTTTTCTTCATTCTTGTTTTTCTAATTTCACTTTATCCCTCCTTCCTTCTCCTTCCTGCTTTTCTTCCATCCTAGCTTATTTCTTACCTACCTTCCTTCCATGCTTCTTTTCTCCCTCCTTTCTTTCTTCCTCTTCTTCTTCCTTCTCTCTCCCTTTGTCTTCCTTCCTTCTGAACAATCTTTTTATCCCTCCACTTTTCTTTCTCCCTTCTTATGTTTCTTCTTTTCTGACTTTTATCCTTTTAATTTTTTCCTTCCTTCCTTCCTTCCTTCCTTCCTTCCTTCCTTCCTTCCTTCCTTCCTTCCTTCCTTCCTTCCTTCCTTCCTTCCTTCCTTCCTCCCTTCCTTCCTCCCTCCCTTCCTTCCTCCCTTCCTTCCTCCCTTCCTTCCTTCCTCTCTCAGACCTATCTTTCTCCCTGCTTATTTTTCCTCTTATATCCTTTTGATTTTTCCTTCTGTCCTACCTCGTTTCTTACCTAACTTCCTTCCTTGTATCTTTTCTCCCGCCTTCCTTTCTTCCTCCTCCTCTTTCCTTCTCTCTCCCTTTGTATTCCTTCCTTCCTACCTTCCTTCCTTCCTTCCTTCCTTCCTCTCTCAGACCTATGTTTCTCGCTGCTTATTTTTCCTCTTGTATTCTTTTTATTTACCCTTCTGTCCTACCTTATTTCTTACCTACCTTCCTTTTATGCTTCTTTTCTTCCTCCTTCCTTTCTTCCTCTTCTGCTTCCTTCTCTCTCCCTTTGTCTTCCTTCCTTCTTCCTTCCTTCCGATCTATCTTTTTATCTCTCTATTTTTCTTTCTCCCTTATGTTTCTTCTTTTCTGACTTTTATCCTTTTGATTTTTTCCTTCTATATTTCCTTCCTTCCTTCCTTCCTTCCTTCCTTCCTTCCTTCCTTCCTTCCTTCCTTCCTTCCTTCCTTCCTTCTTCTCTCAGACTTATCATTCTCCATGCTAATTTTTCCTCTTGTATCCTTTTGATTTTTCCTTCCATCCCACCTAATGTCTTACCTACCTTCCTTCCATGCTTCTTTTCTCTCTCCTTCCTTTCTTCCTCTCCTTCTTCCTTTTCTCTCCCTTTTTCTTCCTTCCGATCTATCTTTTTATCTCTCCATTTTTCTTTCTCCCTTCTTACGTTTCTTCTTTTCTGCCTTCTATCCTTTTGATTTTTTCCTTCTATCTTACCTTATTTCTTATTGTTCTTCCTTCCTTCCTTCCTTCCTCCCTTCCTTCCTCTCTCAGACCTATCTTTCTCCCTGCTTATTTTTCCTCTTGTATCCTTTTGATTTTTCCTTCTGTCCTACCTAATTTCTTACTTACCTACCTTCCTTCCTTGCTTCTTTTCTCCCTCCTCCCTTTCTTCCTCTTCTTCTTCCTTCTCTCTCCATTTGTCTTCCTTCCTTCTTCCTTCCCTCTGATCTATCTTTTTATCACTCTATTTTTCTTTCTCCCTTCTTATGTTTCTTCTTTTCTGCCTTTTATCCTTTTGTTTTTTTGCTTCTATCTTATCTTATTTCTTATCATCCTTCCTTCCTTCCTTCCTTCCTTCCTTCCTTCCTTCCTTCCTTCCTTCCTTCCTTCCTTCCTTCCTTCCTTCCTTCCTTCCTTCCTTCCTTCCTTCCTTCCTTCCTTCCTTCCTTCCTTCCTCTCTCAGACCTATCTTATTACCTGCTTATTTTTCCTCTTGTATCCTTTTGATTTTTCCTTCTGTCCTACCTTATTTCTTACCTACCTTCCTTCCTTGCTTCTTATTTCCCTCCTTCCTTTGTTCCTCTTTTTCTTCCTTCTCTCTCCCTTTGTCTTCCTTCCTTCCGAACTATCTTTTTATCTCTCCATTTTTTTTTCTCCATTCAGAGGGTCTTGGCAATCTTCTTATAGCCTAGGCCATCTTTATGTAGAGCAACATTTCTTTTTTTCAGAACCTCACAGAGTTCTTTGCCATGAGGTTCCATGTTGAACTTCCAGTGACCAGTATGAGAGAGTGAGAGCGATAACACCAAATGTAACACACCTGCTCCCCATTCACACCTGAGACCTTGTAACGCTAACGAGTCACATGACACCTGGGAGGGAAAATGGCTAATTGGGCCCAAGTTGGACAGTTTGACTTAGGGGTGTACTCACTTTTGTTGCCAGTGGTTTAGACATTAATGGCTGTGTGTTGAGTTATTTTGAGTGGACAGCAAATTTACACTGTTATACAAGCTGTACACTCACTACTTTACATTGTAGCAAAGTGTCATTTCTTCAGTGTTGTCACATGAAAAGATAGAATAAAATATTTACAAAAATGTGAGGGGTGTACTCACTTTTGTGAGCTACTGTACATTTTATTGTGTTCCACTAAAATTTTCTCTTTGCCTCATTGGCTCTGTTTATATAAAACCCACCAAAGAAACATTAGCAAAAATGTAAAATAAAAAATGTAATATGCGTACAGCATAAGCAGAAAATGTAATCGAAGCCACTTCACTGGCTAAATTTGTTCCGTTCATCAACATTAACCATGGCCCGACATTTCCTACCCAGCAATATCAACCAATTTAGAAAGATCTCAATAAATTAGACTGGTGGGCGTACAAAGGCATCACGCAGAAGGAAAAGTATTCACTAAATAATGAGGACGAATAACCAAAAATAAGCATCTTGGGAAAACGCGCAAATCTAGAGAAGGGAGCCAGGCCAATGAAAATAATTACAGGAACGTCAGGATGTCTTAATGCTATGTGTCAGCTTCCCGAGAGCCGGATCTTGTTATGGAGAAGAGCGCTCCTGCCGCATGTCACAAGCTGTATGTTCCTCGCCTTCAATTTAAACCTTGTTTCATAATTATTTACTTTCTTCAAAATTATTCCGGGTCCCATGACAGCTCCCAAGCGGCGGGGCTGTCTGAAACGTAATCCAGTCAGAGGGATGACAGTTCTAATCTCCAGCCAACAAGAGGCTTGTGATAAACTATTCACAAATAAAATAAGAGCTTCCGCGCACAACCGCTGCCGGTATCACCGGGTGCCAGGGAATAGGAAACGCTCACAAAATACAGGATTGGGATGGCAGAGGTGTGTGATTACTTAGCGGTGTCTCCTAAATTATTATATAGCTCTCTGGACCATTTCTAGGAATGGAAAATAGGTGGGGGGGGGGGGGAGAAGGGAGGTAAAAATGGTGGAAGGAATGAACGGTAAAGTAGGAAGGTAAGAAATTAGGTAAGGTAGAAGGAAAAAAGCAAAAGGATAAAAGGCAGAAAAGAAGAAACATAAGAAAGGAGAAAGAAGAATGGAGAGATAAAGAGATAGATTGGAAGGAAGGAAGGAAAACAGAGGGAGAGAGAAGGAAAAAGAAGAGGAAGA
This sequence comes from Pelophylax lessonae, assembly GCF_965119305.1. Lineage (NCBI taxonomy): Eukaryota > Metazoa > Chordata > Amphibia > Anura > Ranidae > Pelophylax > Pelophylax lessonae. The sequence goes on along the minus strand of NC_138770.1, from coordinate 674,011,499 downwards.
TAGGAAAGAGGGAGAAAAGAAGCAAGGAAGGAAGGTAGGTAAGAAATAAGGTGGGATGGAAGGAAAAATCAAAAGGATACAAGAGGAAAAATAAGCAGGGAGAATGATAGGTCTGAGAGAGGAAGAAAGGAAGGAAGGAAGGAAGGAAGGAAGGAAGGAAGGAAGGAAGGAAGGAAGGAAGGAAGGAAGGAAGGACGAAAAAAGCTAAGGTAAGATAGAAGGAAAAAATAAAAAGGATAAAAGGGAGAAAAGAAGAAACATAAGAAGAGAGAAAGAAAAATAGAGAAATGAAAAGATAGATCGGAAAGGAGGAAGAAGGAAGAAAGACAAAGGGAGAGAGAAGGAAGAAGAAGAGGAAGAAAGGAAGGAGGGAAGGAAGGAAGGAAGGAAGGAAGGAAGGAAGGAAGGGAGGAAGGAAGGGTGAAAGGAAGGGAGATAAGAAATAAGGTAAGATAGAAGAAAAAAAATCAAAAGGATAAAATTCAGAAAAGAAGAAACATAAGAAGGAAGAAAGAAAATTGGAGAGATAAAAAGATAGATCGGAAGGAAGGAAGAAGGAAGAAAGACAAAGGGAGAGAGGAGGAAGAAGAAGAGGAAGAAAGGAAGGAGGGAAGGAGGGAAGGAAGGAAGGAAGGAAGGAAGGAAGGAAGGAAGGAAGGAAGGAAGGAAGGAAGGAAGGAAGGAAGGGAGGAAGGGAGGAAGGAAGGGTGGAAGGAAGGGAGATAAGAAATAAGGTAAGATAGAAGGAAAAAAATCAAAAGGATAAAATTCAGAAAAGAAGAAACATAAGAAGGAAGAAAGAAAATTGGAGAGATAAAAAGATAGATCGGAAGGAAGGAAGAAGGAAGAAAGACAAAGGGAGAGAGAAGGAAGAAGAAGAGGAAGAAAGAGGGGAGGGAGAAAAGAAGGAAGGAAGGTAGGTTAGAAATAAGGTAGGACAGAAGGAAAAATCTAAAGGATACAAGAGGAAAAATAAGCAGGGAGAAAGATAGATCTGAGAGAAGAAGGATGGAAGGAAGGAAGGAAGGTAAGAAATAAGGTAAGATAGAAGGAAAAAATCAAAAGGATAAAAGGCAGAAAAGAAGAAACATAAGAAGGGAGAAAGAAGAAGACCCTAGTGTTCCAAAGCTCAGACTATTTTACATATGCTTCTCCAGCCACCTACTGGGCACACCTCCCCACGGATTGGCTGAAGCACAATAAATATTCAGGTTGCCCATTTGCCTTGCCCAACCTTCTAGGTTCCAGAAGCCTCTAGAAAGCAGGGAAGAGCAATCAAATCAGCAGCCTGTGAGATCCCGAACAGCCAAAAGCAATCGACAACTGCTCCATTGATTACAGAGAAGCCAAAAAGAACATCCTTGCAACCTTACTAGGAGGGTACTACAGATGCCCTACCACAAAACCTGTGAAAAGCTCCCCCGGAGGTGCAACCTGCCAAAAGAAGTCCATTAAAGGCTGTCCAGTTTTCAGGCCCCCGAGTCTGGGGAATGGGGGTTCTGGGAGGATGGTGGTGATGGGGGAGGGCGGCAAAATGCACCTTCCCCTAAGTAAGCAAAAATCCTGTTTCAGACTCTTTCTGTCCTAGCATCCATGTTCCTGTTGGAGATGCGGAACCCAGGTCGGTACTGTATTTCATATCCTTAAGGATTGTCCCAATATTTAGCTTTTTTGGCCACAAGTCCTGCAAGTTGTACATAAACTAACGGATTTCTCCCTTTTGACAACCCTTCTGCAGTACTTCTCAACCTAACTCCTATGTCCAGAGATGTGTAGTAACTAAGTAGAACTACTTCACTACTGTACTTAAGTACGGAAAGGCGGTATCTGTACTTTCCTGGAGTAGAATTTTTTTCTCCTACTTCCACTTTTACTTCACTACATTTTTTTCGATGATTTCAATACTTCTACTCCGATATTTTTTTTTTGTGCTGCATAGTTACTCGTTACTATTATAAAAATTACCACTGCCAGAACAGTAGATGGCAGGTTTCATGAAGTTAAAGAAAAATGTGTATAATGTCATGTGTAAATCAGCGCATAAGAAAATAAATGTTACTGTATGTACAAATAAAATGGTCTACATATCTGCTGTTAAGGGGAAAGAGAATCTCCCCCAACCAAGGAGAGTCACAAGCGTACATAGACCTTTTTTCTGGTAAGAGGCTGATTTTGCTTTTTTCACTGGAAGTTGAGAGCACAGGTTTTGCAGTTTTGTTTCACTGGAAGAGTCTATTTGGATATTATTTTGCACTTACCTTCATCCGCCGGGTAAGGGGAAAATCCACAAGGTGGTGGGAGGAGTCTGCACCTATTATTTGGAATAGCACCTGTTTGATTCCTGCACCTTTGAAAATATATTCATCTTGTTTTGTCACACATATATATGGTATTATGGCATTATATATATGGACTTTTTATTGACTTTGATTTCATACACTCTTCCTTTATTTCATTATTGGAATATATTGTTGTATATCACATTGGTTTATATATGATTTTGCGCACCAATAAGCTGTGGAGAAAAAAAACATGCAGGGAAGAGAAGGAGGGATGCTTTAAAGGGGGAAGGGAGGGACATACTTTATCTGTTTTTCTTTACAAAAAGTTACAGCCAAAGGAATTGTGATTGTCCTTTAGGTTAATCATTTGAAATAATAAAAAACAATATGATGTTCAAACTTTTGACTTCTTTCTTAATAACTACATAACACAGTACTTGTACTTTTACTTTCAGTACTTGAGTAGCAAAATTAAAAAAAAAAAAACTACTTGCAATACTTAAGTACAAAAAATGTTGAATACTTTAGTACTTCTACTCAAGTCACTTTTTGATAGAGCACTTCCACTTCTACTCAAGTATGGGTTTCGAGTACTTTATACAAGCGTGCCTATGTCCAGTAAGAGATACTGTAAGTCACTATTCAAGGATATACTGAATGCTGCCAGGGCCTACATTCCCAGTATGTGAAAAAAACAATCTCCACCTACTATCTCTTAATGGTTCACTAGGGTGAAGGACATCAACACATTAAGAACTTGACCGCCTCTCTTAGAAATGTAGCACCCTCTTAGGTAGGTTCTAGAAGAGAGAGTAAAGTTTTCGGGTCTTTCTGCTTACCTAAGAGATAGCCAGGTACATTTATATTGCTCGCTGCCTACCAGAAAGCAGGCTCCATTGGTAGGGTCTGCTCATGGTGCTCAGGAGCAGCTCAGCTTGTCTGAAATGTTTCACACTGGTCGAATAGGGAGGCATATTGGATAGTGGGAGGAAACCTGACAGTTGAGGGCACAGGCATTGTTACAGCCCTGGTGATTGGCAGAGGAAAGTGCGTCGTGCATGCTGGGATACTGTGCCAGGGGCACATGTGCTCGGGGTTTTTGGCTGGAAAGCTGGGTCCCAGAGGAAGGGGGCGGCTGCCCCTCCTCCGTAGGAGCTGCCATGCAGCCTCGGGTGGTCAAACTAAGGGCCTGAATGTTAGAGAGGAGCTGAAACCAGAATTCCTGCAGAGATGACTTAAAGGGACACTGGAAAGGAAAGGATTTGAATTGGCCTACAGTGAGTACAGATCTGTGTCATGGGGCCTGTCCTGTGAGGGCCATCCCTTCAGTGGAAGAGTCAGTGGACAGGTGTCAGTAAAGGGAATGCTAGAGAGTATGCTGAAGATAATGTAGTTTGCTTCAAGTCTGCTGCTAGAGAAAGCAAGAGGACTTTATTCTTCCATACAACTGGAAGTATGGTTAAAGCGGTGTGTCTGCTTCCACAAATAATCTGGTGATGCCGAGTGAGAGTTGTCCTTATCCACTGTGAATAGTTCAGTTGGAGTATCCCACTATTCCCTTCTCCCATCCAAGTTCCACAATAAATAAGAAATTAAATACCCTGGACTGTTTATTGAATAACGAGCAAACGGGAGTAAGGTTAGATGTGTGAACAATCCCTTAGTGACTGTCTGCTGGTAATCAGAGGGAGACCCAAGAAGTCAACACATAGCAAGCCCTATGGGGACAGTGCTACAGAAACAAACTAAAGGAGCATTACACGCAATGGCTTTACTGGGACTTGTTTTTACTATTTAGATGAATACTTATCGCTATCCTAACCTGCAAGCATTTACGGCATTGGATTTGATTTGAGGTTCCGCCGCCCCCACCGTGGACCCCTGCCCTCCCATTCGCCCTCTTATCCCGATTCTTCCTTTACCGTTCTTTTTTCTCTTCTCTCTTTTCTCACCTTCCCTCTCCCCTTAGACACCCAGGAGTGTCACTCTCCCCATTTTCAAAAAAATATTCTAAAAATGCTTTTTGGTGTGCATTGACACGTTGGGTATGACTGCTTGCAGGCCTGGTGTACAGGCTCTGAACTTATTACACCGGAAATTTTTTCACTAGTCCCTATTTTGAGGTGTATGTACATGGGATTTAATGAGGATTAATGGGTTTTAATGAGGTCTAACACCTTTTATCTTCATGGTAGTTTTGATTTGGAAACTTACCTTTATAGTGCTAGTGACTTATTTTTACTGCAGTGCAATTTTTTGTACACTCTTCTTTTATGGTTTTCAAAAATTGTGTTGATGTTGTGTGTTCTTCATGGCCTATTTGTACCCATTCATATTGTCTTGTTATGTTGTAATTTTTTGATGCATACCAATAAATAAAGAATTAAAAAATAAAAAAGTCCTTGCACGGGCCCTGAGTAAGCCCATTAAGGTAATGACATGCCCAGTCCCATCATATGACCTCTCTAGGCTATCTACTCTCTAGCTATTACCCAGTAGTGGCGGCCCGTCCATTGGGGGCACAGGGGCGCCGCCCCCCCATCCATGCATCCGGCCCCCTAATCTACATGCAGGGCACCAGATGCCTAGATTCCAATGGGTTTTTTTTTTTTAAGCACGTGATTAGAGCCAGAGGCTCTAATAGGCTTCAAAAAAGGGTGGGCTGGGGGCGCAGAGCACTGCACCATGAGCCCATCCAGTTGTATGACAATAGCAAATGGATATTCACTATTATCACACTGATTCTCCTCCCAGCCAATCAGGAAGCGGGTCGTGAGACCCCTTTCCCGATTGGCTGAAAAGAGAAGTGATTTCACTGGCCATTGGCCAGGCGGAGGGAGGAGACGCACGGCCGGCCGGAAGAAAATCACAGCCACTCAGCCATCTGGGAAGGAGGTAAGAATGCTGGCTGTCCGGGGGGTGGATTCTCCTGACGGCTGGCCAGCTGTCCGTCCGTCCATCCCAAATTATCATGGACCAGCCGCAAATGTTACCCAGCTACCAAAAATGCCTTTCAGAGGATATAGGAGGACAACATTGGACAGCAGTACCGTTAGCATGCATTATATGTATGTTCTACAATTACGGCAGGGGTTCAATTCCAGGATGGATGCTGGCTTAGGTCTAGACTATGTCTTCACTATAAATATTGCTTTATGTAGTCATTCGAAATCAGAGTTTGTTTTCTCTTCTGAGCCTTTTTCATCCATTACGTCTAGAGTTGGGCCCCCTGCTTCGGGCCGGGCGCAGAGTATAATACACTGATAAGAGAAGACGGACTCTTTGTCTACTTTTTATCTTCTCTTTATCTCAGAATCCACAGTCATTGTCTCGGCGGTGGATGTGTGCTCTGTACCATCGTAGGAAGACTTAGGGAACTTCTGTCAGCGCTCCCACATCCCTTGTTTCATCATTGATCTAAACATCTCTGTTTGTATTTTCATGACAATGTGTATTGAGCCAAAGCCGGTGGAACACAAAGCCTCAGAAAAGCACTCTTCAGCGAGGTGACCCGGTTGACCTCCCCCAGCCGGCCCTTGCTGACCCAACTTCTTCAGCTGCTTAATACAACAATTGTGCGTCTGTGGCTGCTCAGGAGAAGAGTCTGAAAACATAACAACGTGATATTATAGCCATTGTGATTGAAAGATTATCAATGGGCGGGAGGCGCTTGGGTTACGGGATGTGAGAATGCTTGCAAAGGAAGAGCGGGAATCTCTAAAGGGCCTATTTATAAAGGTTAAAATCAATACGTCTTCTTTTTTTCTGTGTGTAATAAGGATTCTGACAACTTTGCCTCTGGGTAATGTCTTCATTCATTTTCACTGTATTTCAACAAAAGGGGAATTAATCCGGCAAAATCTCTTTAGCCAGGAAATGCTTTTTTTTTTTTTTTTTTTTAGCCCAGTGTATTAACTGTTGTTCCCAATAGAGGCTAGAGATGGAATTTTCCTCATATGTTATTATTTCTTTATTTTTTTTATATTTGACTTATTTTGCCTTTTTTCGTCTTGTTTGACCAGTATGTATAATTGTTATAATTTCTTAATTCTTAAAGTGGTTCTAAAGGCTGAACGTTTTTTACCTTCATGCATTCTATGCATGAAGATAAAAAAAACCTTCAGCATGCAGTCCCCGTAATACTTACCTAAGCCGATGCCTATTCCGCAATGTGCAGGAGAGCTGAGGCTCTCCCAGGTCTCTCCCTCCTCATTGGCTGAGATGCAGCAGCAGGAGCCATTGGCTTCCGTTGCTGTCAATTACAGACAGTGAGGAGGGAGCTGGGGAGTGGGGGATTTGAGACACGCTCTCTGTGTCTTATGGACACAGACAAGCGGGGCTCAGGACCGAGAATGCACAAGTGCCCCCATAGCAAGCAGCTTGCTATGGGGCCACACGGCAGGGGGAGAGGAGACAGGAGCCAGAAGAGCAGAATCAGGGCTGATCTGTGCAAAACCATTGCACAGAGCAGGTAAGTATGATGACACTTTAAAGTGGAACTATGTGCAAACAAAAAACAAAAAAAAGGCAACACGAGGCGCAGTTAAGCCAGAGATATCCAATCAATAATGCTCACTGAAGTGTTCTAACTTTGACTCAGCAAGGGGTATGTTGAACCTCTGCAGAGAGACTACTTGTTCACATACCCGGTAAAGGCCAAGCTGATGAGCGGGCTCTCCCTTACACCTCCTGACCTGTGTTCCCCCTAAGATGGATGACAGGGTGTGACAAGACATGGAGTGGCACAGGCACCTGTAGAAAGTCCTGAAAATAATCATGCAGTAAAACAGAAGCTGAAGTGCAGGAACTTATGCCGGATGTTGTCACAGGACTTGTGAACACAGGAACATGGCCAGGCAAAAGAGGTTTGGCAACAGTTGGGCAGTGAAGATGTCATGTTCAAGGGTCAGGCTCAGAGACCAGTAGCTACTGTATAGCAGTAGAGAGACTCCCACTGACTAGCAGGATAGGTATGCAAGCAAAGCACCCTGGACTCGTCCAAAGTGCGGGGTCTGAGTACTAACTGGTATTCACCAAAGCTCCTGATGATGGAAATGGGTTTTGAAGTATGTTAGTATCAGGTCGTGGTCGAGGAGCAAGCCAAAGATTGGTAACAAGTCGTAGCAAACATATGGACAGCAGCAGGAGTGACAAGAGATACTGGCTGGAGAGAGCACAATAATCTGGCAAACAGGAAGTGCAAAGACCTGGCTTCAATTGGAAGTTCATGGGAAGAGCAAAAGGTTTAAGGTTCAAGAGAAACAAGACATATGGCAGGGTTGTCTAAGCAATCAGATAGGGAGCTGTCCAGCATCTCAGGTGGCTCAGCAATCAGGCAGGGAGCTGTCCATCATCTCAGGTGGCTCAGCTAGAAGAGTCCCTGCCAAACACAGCAGAGGTTCTGGGTTCAGATCTGGGCCCTGACTGAAGATACAGAATCAGGAGACAAGAATGTAAACAGGAGCATGGGTGGGATCAGTATCACAAGAGCAGGAGACAAAATGATAAGCAGGATGCAGAGTCAAGTAACAAGCCAGAGGTCAGGCAACTGAGGGATCAAGATCAGGGGACATTAGAATGAAAACTGGGTAGAATTCAGAAGCAAGCCGGGTCTGGTCACTGTGGGAGATGGGGAGGTATCAATTTTATTTGCCCTCCATTTTGTATGTTCCCACTCCATTTTCTATGTATCTTAGTTATACAAGCTTTGCAAATGTGTACGTGTTACAGTTATGGCAAGTTTCTGTTTGTGGTTTTTGATGAAATCATGTCAGGCGTTTCTAGCAATAAGCTATATGCCCTATATGGTATTAAGTGTACTCGCTTATTTCCCGAAATGACGCTTGGTTTCCTTAAACTGTTTAACCAATAAGAACGTAACAAGTATCCTATACTTATGCTATATGCCCTTACTCTTTACTATATAAACCCCAACGAGCCTATAATAAACTGAGAGTTGGTTTCACCATACATCTGTGTCCGTCTGTGTTACTTCCTGAAATCACTCTCCCAGGCCTGCAGACACAAACCGAGCATAAGAACAGCGGGACCAGGGGTTCCAGACACTAACAGCTGGGGGCTCGTATGCCGGGATATGAAAGTCATCCCTCGCGGACAACCACGCTCATTCGGTAAGTAGAAAAATCCTTTTCTATACAGCCGATTGTAGTGTGGCTCCGGGGCGGGACACTGACTAAAATCATATCAAAGTGAACCAAGGGGGTTGGTGTGTTCCGGGAACACACGCAACAGACCCATAATTGAAATATTTCAGGGAAATATTTTTAGTCTCAGGGAGACTTAAGAAGTGTTAGAGAAATTGCTCGTTTTGTGTCTGAAAAATCTTTAAGCTTTCCTTCTCTGTCGCATAGAAGTGTAAGATAATTTGTTTGTGTGGCCCAAAAGGTTTAGTTATAGTTATAGTTATAATTATATATGACTTGTAAAAAATTGCGCCTGCGGACTGTTAATATAACACACTGTTCCTGATAGCGACAGTCTCATTATTACTGTAAAAATTGACTGACCGATCGTAAGACAAATCAAGATAAATGTTTATTATGTGCATTGTTTGTTTGTCTATAATGGTAGGAAAACCTTCTTGATAGCCACTATACCTGGGAGTATCAGTCAAGACTCTGAAAAGTTTTTTTTTGGTTGTTCCAAGAGGGGACATTCAGAGTCAAAAAAAAAAAAAAAAAAGTATAAGGTTTAATATACATACACCAAGTGGCTTTTCAGGAGGGTTTTTAACCATAAAAAGGGTCTAAGGACCCAGATACATTTAAGTGATTTTGTGAATGTGTAAATCTTAGAGACATGTTTTGTTAAGTGAGAGAATATTGGATTTTGTTTATGGTTTTGTGAAATTATACTGAAGGTTTAGGTCTGATGCTGGCCATACATGATACAATTTTCTTACAATTTTCAGTGCAGTTTTCTTGAAATTTACCTTCAACTATGTAGTACAAACGTTTGCCTAATTAAAGACAAGTAAATTACAGAAAAAAGAGTTCTGTCCGTCCGCATTCTCTTTCAGTAAATGTTTAGTTGTAATATCTTTAGAATGAGGAAGTATCAAACCAAACAAAACCCATCCCCCCTGATCGAGGCGAGATATGTCGCCTGGGTCTCTGGTGGATGCACATTTATTAACCCTTGGATAGATAACCAAGCAAGATGGTCAGAAAAAAATAGGGAGTTGTAATATAAAGTACATGGAAAAAGCGGGGAGAATTGGAGATGCTAATATAAGTGACAGTTCTTTACCCACAGCAATTGCCTGTAGACCGGTAGACGGGTGAAACTGTTTGGTGGTTTTGGACTCTAGGGCTCCATTTCCACTTTTGCGACTTGTTGTGCGACTTGACACATGTCAAGTCGCATGATAGGTCAAAACCCATTATTTACAAATAGGACCGCTCAAACTGCTGCGACTTGAGTCGCAGCAACTTGAAAAAAGGTTTTTGCACTACTTTTGGGCGACTTCAGGGCAACTTGTCCCTCACAGAAGGAGGTCGCGCTGGGGTCCCCAGAAGTAGCTGCAAACAAATTGCACTACAAACTTGCGCTTGAAGTCGTGTGACTTTGTAGCCGCAATAGTGGAAACATAGCCTTAAAGCTGTGGTTAAGTGTCACTGCGGAGTAGCACAGTCTTAGGATTCAATAATTTGTCGGTAATTTAAAGTCACAGTACATGTTAATTATAAAACAGCACGTTTCTGATTGGGCTACTAAAACCAATATTACCTTACAAATGCCCCTGACCACACCTGCACCCCACGGTTTCGTTTTCCAAGGCAGATGTCGTTTTCTTTGCAGACATTATATTATCTCAAACAAGCAGAAAATGTTTGTGTGTCAGATTCATTTAAAACTAGTAAATTTCCTTCCGTGTGAGAGGAAGTAATGGTCACTTCTGCAATTGCAGCTAGCAGAAGTTTCTAGAAAGAAAAAAAAAGAAAAAAAAAAGTTTTTTTTGAAAATTGGCACTAAGCCAAAAAGTTTTTAGTTCTTTATCTGATCATAGCATGCAAGTGGTATCTGATATGCCATCTCTACTGACAGCCATACCATCCGATGTTACCCACTTTACAGTGATTGGTTTAAGTAGTGTGTTTTTTTTTAAGTGTCCTATTGGACGAGGAGACACAGCCATCTTTGTTTCTTATTTTTCAGTCAAGGTAACTTACCTGGTGTAGAAATGCCTTAGGGATAAGTAGACAATTCAATTGTCCGCTCTATAGTTCTCCAGACCATGCAAGAGGGGATGGACACCTGCTCATGGTTCAGTCCCGCTACAATATGTATATGACATATGTAGTCACTCTGTGGAGGCCAGTCAGAGCGAGTGAGTTTATTGAAATGTACATGTATGTGGACACGGAAAGTGTCACAGGAATTATGACAGCGGTGTCAGGAAAGTGTTGTTCACCTTGGTTTTGTTCTCACAGAGAGTGATAGTAGAGTCAGTCACATAAGAGCTGCTGCTCTAGTGGGTCTTGCCAGCCCACAGTGGGTCTTGCCCACCCACAGGATCATTGATTGTTATGGATCCGGACTGCTCCTATCTATAATAACATTTTGAGACAAACCACAGGTCCAGAAATGTCACAAGTAATGTTGAATGCGTTTATATATCTGAAAACTGCTATGGTTGTAGCGCCTGCACTGGGCCTCCCAAATCATGGAAAAATGTTTTGTGTTTATGCAAGGGACAATTGTAAGACCATGACAGGTGTACTTGCCCAGGAGTATGGTGGTAAACTTTGCCCTATAAGTTTTTATCCAAAGATGGTCGCAGTCCAGGCCTAAAGGCATGCCTGAAGTGACTCTGAACATAGCACATAGCATCTTGTGAGATGGTAATAGGGATGGCCACATCATTTGCCCTAGGTAGGCCCCAGTTTTAAATGGGCTACTGGTAATAAACGTTATGTTACACCACAACATGCTACAGAACAGGTTTTAAGGACTTGGGTGATGTTTTAGAAAAAGTTGAGAACGGCCTTTTTCTAAAAGAGGGGAGATCTTGTATCCCCGCAGCTAGCGCCCCACTGTTTATTGCCTAGTATTATGGAATAGGACACAGGGGGTGGGAAAGAACATATACAGTATTACTGGCAGTTTTTTTATTTGCAAGCCCATCTAAATTCATGAAAGCATATGTTGCTAGATGCATCACCTGTATTAGGTACAAACAATCCAAACATATACGGCCAAACATGAGCATCTCCAATACCCATCAACCCCATTCACACATCTACAAATAGGTTTTTACATATAGGCCCAAAGCAGGGAAGAAATAAGAGTTCCTTTTAGTCAATAGTAGATGGATTCAGCAGATGATATGGGCCAAGAACCGCATGACTGCCTAGAAACTATTGAAAGTGTCACTTCACCCCGTGCAGACATGATGAAAGAGCTCATCACCAACCTTCTTCAGGCTATGTTGTTACCCTCAGAGTTAGCTATCATTCACTGTAGGGCACATACCAGAGGTACTGATGACATCTCCAAGGGCAACGCACTAGCAGACAAAATAGCAAAAGCAGCCGCACAACAGTTACCTTTAGGAGCCCTAAAACAAATGCCTGTCCTAACCCCCATCCTCCCCGATGATGCCCAGTTGATCACAGATCTACAAGCCTCAGCCACTGCTGAGGAATTGGAGGACTGGGGTTATCCTGTCTTGCAAAAGAATCCTATAACAGGATTAATTTGCAAAGAGGGGAAACCATGTATACCCCGTAATAGTGCTCCTATTTGCATTGCCCAGAATTCAGGTACAGTGGAAAGGATAAATAGGACAATCAAAGACGAGTTGAGAAAAAGTAAATTGGAATTTTGAATCAAGTGGAACGAAAAAGTTGCTCGCACCTTTCTTTTCTTTTCACAGGTATCAACCCATCACTTGAGGGAAGGAGATGAAGTAGCATCACAAGACCAAGGCTGGATTTCGTTTTGGACCAAAAGACAAAGGTAGTCGCAGTGACCAGAATCGCTGTCCTTGTGGAGAACCAACAAGCCTGGATCCATGCTACTCGAGTGAAATTGGTAAAGGAGGCTCCACCCCCAGAAGCAAGTCCAGATCCAGACCCAAGAGAGGTACTAACGGGGGCGGACGGCCCTGACCTTGAACAGGAAGGTCCAGAAGCAAGAGAGGTACTAACGGGAGTGGACGACTCTGACCTCGAACAGGATAGTCAAGAAAAGGGGGTTTTTCAGAGGCAGGCGGCCCTGACCCTGTAGAAAAATGACATTCCCAATAGCACCAGATTCTGGAAAACTTTGGCTACTTATAGGACTCGTATCATTTTCAGTCTTCTCTGTAGTATGGGTTACCACTAACTGTATTTATCATCCAGAAGACCTGGTAGGGCTACAGGCCATTTGCGGAGCTTCCAACACCCCAACACAGAGTAATGCACATAACAGACAAAAGAGAGATGAAAGCTCAAAAAGCCTTACAGATAAAATGTCATTGTTGCAATTTAAATATGCATATGCCCAGAAGTCCGGATATGAAAAATGTTGGATATGTAGTAAACTCCATCCTAGCACAGCTAGAATCCCCCTAGTAGCGATACCTTTAAACTTCACCCCTTTTCTAAATGGTACACCTCCTGTTGTCCTCACCAATGTCACGAGAACACTACTCTAAAATTCTCGATGACATCCTAGATAAGAACTCAGGAGACATTACCAAATTAAATATAGAAGTGAGGGCAATTAAGAAACAACTTGAGCTCCATGACCTAGCCATAGAAAGTATGAGTGCTGCTCTTACTGGGTTATGTGAAGTTACGGAGGGTTATGAATGCTGCACATGGATACACAACACTTCTGTTGAGATCCCTGATTATTATGATATTATTGCACAACACAGGAAGGAAGTAGATAAGCTGCAACAGGAAGCCAGGAATATTGCTAAGACATGGAGTCCTTTTAGTAATGTAGAGTTTGGAGTCGGAGGAATATTTTCCTGGTTGAAAAATATTGCTATGACTGTTATAATGGTTCTGCTCTTTTTGTTATTCCTATATGCATGCTTCAAGCTGGTAATGTGTATTATTGCTAGAGCTTCCAGGCCAAAGGTGAAGAATATTTCAATGCTATCCCACCAAATTGCAGGCTGCAAGAAACCCCCAACTAACAGCCCTAATGAATATACTAAGTATGTCAAGAGTCACAAACAAAAGGGAAAGAGTAACCTTACTATCTAGGGAGTGACACAGGGTTTTTTTTTCTGGGAAAATCAATTGGGAAGATTATTGATTTTAAGAGGGGATTGTGGGAGATGGGGAGGTATCAATTTTATTTGCCCTCCATTTTGTATGTTCCCACTCCATTTTCTATGTATCTTAGTTATACAAGCTTTGCAAATGTGTACGTGTTACAGTTATGGCAAGTTTCTGTTTGTGGTTTTTGATGAAATCATGTCAGGCGTTTCTAGCAATAAGCTATATGCCCTATATGGTATTAAGTGTACTCGCTTATTTCCCGAAATGACGCTTGGTTTCCTTAAACTGTTTAACCAATAAGAACGTAACAAGTATCCTATACTTATGCTATATGCCCTTACTCTTTACTATATAAACCCCAACGAGCCTATAATAAACTGAGAGTTGGTTTCACCATACATCTGTGTCCGTCTGTGTTACTTCCTGAAATCACTCTCCCAGGCCTGCAGACACAAACCGAGCATAAGAACAGCGGGACCAGGGGTTCCAGACACTAACAGTCACAGGAGCTGATGATCACTCAGCAATGGTCTTGTGCTTTAAATAGGCCACTGGGAGCCAAGAGTCAATGCAAACATGCATACAAATGCACAAATTGCCCTGGTCCTGTGGACAAGTCTGTGGATCTTTCAGTGCAAATGCACAGACCTTCAGGCATGAACTTGTTTTTTCTTGACACCACTGCTTCCACGCTGGGAGCAAGGTCCTTCTCTGCAGCATGCTGGCAGGGGACAGGCTTTTCTAATCAGGCTGTAGCTGTTTTATAAAGAAGCCAAACTGCTATACTTGCACAACTTTTGTTTCAATGCCCCTGGAATCTATTTAGCTGATTTAAACTGAAAGTTAGGTTGGGTTGTAACCAGGCCGGGACTGGGACAAAAAATAGGCCTGGGCAATTTAGACTGAACAGCCAAGATCCCCTGCATGATTTCTTGGGAAGGGGGAACCCAACCCAGCAGAGCTGCGGGGGAGGAGAAGGGGCGGGAGGGAGAACATAGGGGCCCAGGGAGAGTAGAGGGGCCCGGGGGGCAGCAGAAAGAACATGGATACGAGCAAAGGCGTAACTAGAACCTTCAGGGCCTTGGTGCACGAAACCATTATGATCTCCCCTGATCTCTGGTCCTGGGGTCCTTCCCACTGCTCCTGGGGCCCTTTATTCCTATTGCGGGTCCCTTCATTAAGGATCAGATGCAGGACCTTTTTACATGTTCTGCAGCGGGCCCCCCCACGATGGTGGGATTCCAGAGCCAAGTTGCAAGTGTGACCTTTCGACCCTGGTAGTTCTGCCAATGGGTGATAGCACTATTTTTGGGGGTTCTGTAGCACACCCCGGTGCCTCCCCAAGTGACAGGGAGGCTGCATGGTCGGGTGTTGCCATAGAAGCATTATACATCAGTTTACAGTATGGGGGCAAGCAATATACAGTGGGGGAAAGCAGTGGGCAGTTTACAGTGGGGGGGGGGGGGGGCAGTGAGCAGTATACAG
Source organism: Pelophylax lessonae (assembly GCF_965119305.1). NCBI lineage: Eukaryota > Metazoa > Chordata > Amphibia > Anura > Ranidae > Pelophylax > Pelophylax lessonae. The sequence goes on along the minus strand of NC_138770.1, from coordinate 673,996,489 downwards.
GGGGGCAGCATACAGTGTGGAGGGAGAAGAGTATACAGTGGAGGGGGAGCAGTCAGCAGTACACGGAGCTGTAGGAATATTTTTGGGGGTTCTGTAGCACAACCCGGTGCCACCCCTAGTGAAAGGGAGGCTGCATGGGCCCCCTGCATCATGGTCGGGGGTTGCCATAGTCTAGAAGCATTATACATCAGTTTACAGTATGGGAGCAAGCAATATACAGTGAGGGAAAGCAGTGGGCAGTATACAGTGGGGGGGGGGGGGGGGGAGCAGTGAGCAGTATACAGGGGGGCAGCATACAGTGTGGAGGGAGAGCAGTATACAGTGAAGGGGGAGCAGTCAGCAGTATACGGAGGTGTAGCAATATTTTTGGGGGTTCTGTAGCACCCCCCTGGTGCCACCCCTAGTGAAAGGGAGGCTGCATAGCCCCCCTGCAGCATGGTCGGGGGTCAAATTTGTGACCTCTGAAGCTACACCAGTGAAGCATTATACAGTGGGGGGGGGGGGGGCAGTGAGCAGTATACAGGGGGGCAGCATAAGTGTGGAGGGAGAAGAGTATACAATGGAGGGGGAGCAGTCTGCAGTATACGAAGGTGCAGCAATATTTTTGGGGGTTCTGTAGCACCCCCCTGGTGCCACCCCTAGTGACAGGGAGGCTGCATGGCCCCCCTGCAGCATGGTCAGGGGTCAAAATGGTGACCTCTGATGCTACACCAGTGAATCATTATACAGTGGGGGAGCAGTGAGCAGTATACAGTATGGGGGAAGCAATATACAGTGAGGGGGAGCAGTTGGCAATATACATAGCCTATCCGGTAACCTACCTGGGTGGGTGCTACAGTAAGGAGATAGAAAATGTTGGTGACCAAGCTGTATTGCTTAGCTTAAGCAGAAGAAAGTGAGGTCACTGACTTGCTTGAACTGTGTAGCAGGGATACCTGGATCACAGAACTGGCTGAACTGAATCACACATTTGTCAGCTGGCAAAACAATTTCCCATAGACGGATTTCAACTACATATCTTGTCGTTTGCCTGGATTTTTTCTTTAATTAAACACAAAAGCCTTAGACATCTTCTGAGAATTGTTTTCATGTTTTGCTTGTACAATCCCTTTAAATGCCACTTCACGTCTTGGCAGATTGTGGTTTTTCTTGACATGGTTCCAACTTGAACCTCATTAGCATATATGCATTTTATGTAGCCTGTCATGTCTGATATAAGAGGAGTGGAAAAAAAAGGGTGAATTATTCTTCATCTCTGGTGTAATTATCTCAGGTTTCATCACAATTTCCATTTAGCCTCCAATAAGCGCAGACTTGTCTCTTTCGCAGTGTTCATGATGTTAATACGCTGTAATGGCTGACCGCAGAGAGGATGAACTCAGTTTTTAGAGCTTTTCAGACAATTATTGCTTCCACAACCCCCCAAAAAAGTTGTATATTTTTGCATTATTTTACTTTTTATGGTGCCTCAATGAATTTCACTGCCAAATCAAATAGAAAAAAATATATACATTTTTAGTAATTTATTGATACATTATAGCAGAGAGGGTTTGAACAAGAACAGTACAGCCTTGCATGGGATATGCTGTAACACAGCATGCTGCACTGGGGGTATGGTGTGCAATAGAGTTGGGTAAAGATAAAGACACTGATTTTGATTTAGTTTAATTTGTTGTAAAATTGGCCATAGTGTTGCAAATGGGCCGGCCCCCAGCACTATGGAAATTATGCTTATTAGGGGAGAGGGGTGGCGCGTTCAAAGTAGCTGCATTGAAGAGCAGAAGGTAGGCTCTCCTTAGTCAAAAGGAAAGAGGAAACCTGAGCAATCTGAAGCAAAGGGGTGGGGAGGGGGGACCGAGGACTCCTATGTAAAGTGAACATGGGGGGGGGGGGGGACTGAAGACTCGGATGTGAAAGGATGGGTGGGGGGAACTGAGGACTTGGATCTGAAAGGAAGGGGGGGCTGAGGATTCGGATGTGAAAAGGGGGAAATGGAGGACTCTGATGCAGAAGAATGGGGGAAGGGGACTGAGGACTTTCATGTAAAAATATTTGGGGGGGGGGGGCGATGAAGACTCTGATGTGAAAGAAAGGATGAGGGGGTGGCTGAGAACTCTGATGTAAAAAGAGGAACTGAGAACTCTGATGTGAAAGTGTGAAGAGCCAATGGAGGATTCTAACGTGAAAAGGGAAAAAGAGGGAAATGGAGGACTTTAAGGTGAAAGGGGGTGGGGGGAGGGGGAGGGGGACTCAGGACTCCGATGTAATATAGGGTGACTCAGGACTCTAATGAGAAAGGGAGTACTGAGAACTCTGATGTAAATGGGGGAGGGGGGGCTGGGAACTCGGATATGAAAGAGGGGGGGTACTCTGATGTAATATTGGGGGAGATTGAGGACTCTAATGTGAAGGGGGAGGGCGGAAATTGAGGAATCAGATGTGAAAGGTAGGAAAACGGAAGACTCTGATAAAATATGTTGGGAATGAGGACGCACTTGTGAAAAAGGGGGGGGTGACTGAGGACTCTGATGTAATATGAGGAATATGAGGGAACTGTGATCTCTAATGTAAAAAGGGGGGGGATTGAGGATTTAGATGTGAAAGGGGGAAAACTGATGACTCTGGTGTAATATGGGGGAGGCTGAGGATTGGGGGACTGAGGACTCAGATGTAAAGGGGACAGGGCAGAGAACTTGGATGTGAATGATGGGGGGGGGGGGGGGTTAACCGGAGGACTCTGATATATTTTGGTTGGGCTGTGAAACACACTTGTAAAAGGGGGATGACTGAGCACTCTGTTTTAATATGGGTGGGGGGGCACTGAGGACTCTAATGTAAAAGTGGGGGGGGGATTGAGGAATCAGATGTGAAAGAAGGAAAACTGATGACTCAGATGTAATATAGGGGGGCACATCTCAGGATAAAACTAGTAGACATAGCATGGATAGACTAGGCTTCTAGACGTAGCATGGATGGACTAGGCTACTAGAAATAGCATGGATGGACTAGGCTACTAGAAATAGCATGGATTATCTAGGCTTCTAGATATAGCATGGATGGACTAGGCTACTAGAAATAGCATGGATGGACTATGGTACTAGACATAACATGGATGGACTAGGCTTCTAGACATAGCATGAATTGACTAGGCTACTAAAAATTGCATGGATGGACTAGGCTACTAGACATAACCTGGATGGACTAGGCTTCTAGATATTGCATGAATTGACTAGGCTACTAGACATAACATGGATGGACTAGGCTTCTAGATATAGCATGGATGGACTAGGTTACTAGAAATAGCATGGATGCACTAGGGTACTAGACATAGCATGGAGGGGCTAGGCTACTAGACAGAGCATGGATGGACTAGACTACTAGACATAGCATGAATTGACTAAGCTACTAGACATAACATGGATGGACTAGGCTACTAGACATAGCATGGATGGACTAGGCTTCTAGACATAGCATGGATGGACTAGGCTACTAGACATTGCATGGATGGACTAGGCTACTAGACATAGCATGGAGGGACTATGCTATTAGACATAGCATGGATGGACTAGGCTACTAGACTGGATGGATTGAGCTACTAGACATAGCATGGATGGACAAGGCTACTAGAAATAGCATGAATGGACTAGGCTACTAGACATAACATGGATGGACTAGGCTTCTAGACATAGCATGGATGGACTAGGCTACTAGAAATAGCATGGATGGACTAGGGTACTAGACATAGCATGGAGGGACTAGGCTACTAGAAATAGCATGGAGGGACTAGGCTTCTAGACATAACATTGATGGACTAGGCTACTAGACATAGCATGGATGGACTAGGCTACTAGACATAGCATGGATGGACTAGGCTACTAGACATGGCATGAATTGACTAAGCTACTAGACATAACATGGATGGACTAGGCTACTAGACTGGATGGATGAGGCTACTAGACATAGCATGGATGGACAAGGCTACTAGAAATAGCATGGATGGACTAGGCTACTAGAAATAGCATGGATTATCTAGGCTTCTAGATATAGCATGGATGGACTAGGCTACTAGAAATAGCATGGATGGACTATGGTACTAGACATAACATGGATGGACTAGGCTTCTAGACATAGCATGAATTGACTAGGCTACTAAAAATTGCATGGATGGACTAGGCTACTAGACATAACCTGGATGGACTAGGCTTCTAGATATTGCATGAATTGACTAGGCTACTAGACATAACATGGATGGACTAGGCTTCTAGATATAGCATGGATGGACTAGGTTACTAGAAATAGCATGGATGCACTAGGGTACTAGACATAGCATGGAGGGGCTAGGCTACTAGACAGAGCATGGATGGACTAGACTACTAGACATAGCATGAATTGACTAAGCTACTAGACATAACATGGATGGACTAGGCTACTAGACATAGCATGGATGGACTAGGCTTCTAGACATAGCATGGATGGACTAGGCTACTAGACATTGCATGGATGGACTAGGCTACTAGACATAGCATGGAGGGACTATGCTATTAGACATAGCATGGATGGACTAGGCTACTAGACTGGATGGATTGAGCTACTAGACATAGCATGGATGGACAAGGCTACTAGAAATAGCATGAATGGACTAGGCTACTAGACATAACATGGATGGACTAGGCTTCTAGACATAGCATGGATGGACTAGGCTACTAGAAATAGCATGGATGGACTAGGGTACTAGACATAGCATGGAGGGACTAGGCTACTAGAAATAGCATGGAGGGACTAGGCTTCTAGACATAACATTGATGGACTAGGCTACTAGACATAGCATGGATGGACTAGGCTACTAGACATAGCATGGATGGACTAGGCTACTAGACATGGCATGAATTGACTAAGCTACTAGACATAACATGGATGGACTAGGCTACTAGACTGGATGGATGAGGCTACTAGACATAGCATGGATGGACAAGGCTACTAGAAATAGCATGGATGGACTAGGCTACTAGAAATAGCATGGATTATCTAGGCTTCTAGATATAGCATGGATGGACTAGGCTACTAGAAATAGCATGGATGGACTATGGTACTAGACATAACATGGATGGACTAGGCTTCTAGACATAGCATGAATTGACTAGGCTACTAAAAATTGCATGGATGGACTAGGCTACTAGACATAACCTGGATGGACTAGGCTTCTAGATATTGCATGAATTGACTAGGCTACTAGACATAACATGGATGGACTAGGCTTCTAGATATAGCATGGATGGACTAGGTTACTAGAAATAGCATGGATGCACTAGGGTACTAGACATAGCATGGAGGGGCTAGGCTACTAGACAGAGCATGGATGGACTAGACTACTAGACATAGCATGAATTGACTAAGCTACTAGACATAACATGGATGGACTAGGCTACTAGACATAGCATGGATGGACTAGGCTTCTAGACATAGCATGGATGGACTAGGCTACTAGACATTGCATGGATGGACTAGGCTACTAGACATAGCATGGAGGGACTATGCTATTAGACATAGCATGGATGGACTAGGCTACTAGACTGGATGGATTGAGCTACTAGACATAGCATGGATGGACAAGGCTACTAGAAATAGCATGAATGGACTAGGCTACTAGACATAACATGGATGGACTAGGCTTCTAGACATAGCATGGATGGACTAGGCTACTAGAAATAGCATGGATGGACTAGGGTACTAGACATAGCATGGAGGGACTAGGCTACTAGAAATAGCACGGAGGGACTAGGCTTCTAGACATAACATTGATGGACTAGGCTACTAGACATAGCATGGATGGACTAGGCTACTAGACATAGCATGGATGGACTAGGCTACTAGACATGGCATGAATTGACTAAGCTACTAGACATAACATGGATGGACTAGGCTACTAGACTGGATGGATGAGGCTACTAGACATAGCATGGATGGACAAGGCTACTAGAAATAGCATGGATGGACTAAGCTACTAGACATAACACGGATGGACTAGGCTTCTAGACATAGCATGAATGGACTAGGCTACTAGACATAGCATGGGTGGACTAAACAGCAAGCAGGAGCCGGGATGAATGAGTGTCCTCTACTGCCTACAAAAAGGCCAACTTTTTCAATGTCAGTACAGACAGGTCTGTGATGACAGTCAGGTGTGGAGAGAATGGAGAAGCGGTAATGAACCTAATGTCACCTTCATTTTTCCCAAAATTCCCAAGTCGGTAACAAGGCAGTCAGATCAATATCTCCTGTCGGTGCGAGGCATTCATGCAGGTTGACACATTTGTCACAACACTCCAGCTGGGAGGAATGCAGAGATATCATAAACCTCAACTAGCTGGGGTCTTCAAAAAACTTCTGATGAGGTTGTGTTGGGAATGGTCAAGTTGGTGGTTTAAAGTGCAATTGAAAGCTGAAGTTTAGTTACATTTATTTTTTTGGTTACGATCTGTTTTTGGGGGAGGGGATTCTGTCCACCCCTACCCTTAATAGAACATGTTACATTCTGTGAAAACAATGCAAGGACATTTATCAGTGAAGGAGAGGACAGAAATAGGTGGTTAGGGACCTTCTTAAATGTACCAAAGCTTTTAGCCCCCACATCACTGGACGGTAAGATTTATGAAGAAGACCAGGCATTGCTGAAGAGAAGATTTCCATGGGAACCATCAGCCTGTAGGACGTGGGATACACTTCATTACAGGTAAGTGACTGAACCTGTAGCAAAAAAAAAAAAACTAAACTTAAAGTATAACTAAAGGCAAAACTTTTTTTTTTTTTTTTTTTTTTTTAGCTTTGAGTGTGGAGAGAGTATAACACTTATCCGTTTTTATTGCTGTCTGTGACCCCGTTAGAGAGATTCCCCCTCTCTATCTGTCCTGTTTACTATTATCTTTGAAAGTGAAAGTAAAAGAAAACTCCAAATGTTGGGTTGTCCCCAGAAAAGTAATAGAGGGGAAATCCCCCAATGGGGACACTAATTCTGGTGACCTGGGTGGTCCCCAAGGAATTCCCTTCATTTGCAGGGATTTTTTCTTACTTCCCGTCTATTGGACAGGAAGTGAGGGTAAATCTCCGCAATGGGACACAGAGGGTGAAAAAAAAATCTGACAGGAGTTATAACCTTCCCTTGCTCTATCCAAAATGAAAAAAAAAAAAAAAGTTTGGGCTATAGTTCTACTTTAAGCTTTAAGGAATATACATCTGTCAGACTGGAGTAGTGGACTATATTGACCTATAGCTTAACTCTCATACATCTCAAACTCTAAGTTTAATTTCATATTCCATAACTCCTAATGTAATGGAATTACCTTCCTAAAAAAAAATGCTACACTATTGTAGAAGAAGATACCACTCAGACTAGGGATTGACCGATTATCGGCAAAGCCAATACAGTATATCGGGGGCCGATATGCACTTTCCCCGATATATCGTAATTGGCCCCTGAGGTTACTGATATTGCCGATATTCCAGGAAAGTGCTGTACCGGAGTGATGCTTGCAGCTAGAGGCATCCCCCCGGTACTGGCGTCCATAGCCGAGTCAGTCAGCTGTCTTTTAATGACAACCGATGCGGCTGAGAAGCTGCTCGGCTGTCATTACAAGGAGCGGGAGGGGACATCCCCCCCTCCCACCGCCTTCCGCGGCTCGCCTGGGTCTCCTGTCCCACCGGGAGACCCGGGCATCCTACCTTCACCGCTGCCGTCTGACCGGGTCTCCATCTGTACCGCCGCCGTCTGACCGGGTCTCCATCTGCACCGTAAAAACGTCTGACCGGGTCTCCATCTGCACCGCCGCCTTCTGACCGGGTCTCCATCTGCACCACAAACGTCTGACCGGGTCTCCATCTGCACCGCCGCCTTCTGACCGGGTCTCCATCTGCACCGCCGCCGTCTGACCGGGTCTCCATCTGCACCGCCGCCGTCTGACCGGGTCTCCATTTCTTTGAATTCCGCGCCGCCGAGTACCCGGAAGTGATGTCACTTCCGGGTACTGGCGGAGCCGAATTAAAAAAACGTACAGCATTCGAAACAGCCAAACTTGACGTTTTGAATGCTTTTAAGTGCAGAGGAGGGGTTTGGGGTCTTTTAGACCCCAGATCCCTCCACCACAGTACCTGTAGACATTAAAAAAAAAAAAAAGAAAAAAATTTTTAATGTCCAAAAATGTAGGCCAATATTGGCCGATACCGATATCCGATGACCAAAATATCGGTATCGGCACAAAAAAAACGATATCGGTCGATTACTAACTCAGACAGATATCAAACATGCCTGTATTAGAAAGTAGAGAAAGCCAGTAAGACCTGATGAAGTCATGTGGTGCATGACCCAATGCGTAGGGCGGAGCCTGTAGGAGCATGGACCGGAAGTGATGTCATACCAGAAGGAACGATACCCCCATTATGCATGTTTATTTTATACTTAAGCAGTATTTGAAAGAGTAAAAAGTGGTTTATAAGCATACTACACTATTAGGCTACCCTCCATTTCCCCACATGTCATATGAGTAGCTACCAGTACATGGGCCATACATTCTAAAAAGGGACCACCACCCCATTACCAAGGAGGAGAACCTGAGTGGACAAGAGCACCCTAGGGAGCAGGAGCCCATACTACAGAGATATTTGGATTCTATATAAAAAAATCAGTGCAGCGCTAAAAAACAGACTACAAAATAATGTAAGGAAGAAACAGAACAGTCCCAATGGGTGATGTGTGGTGTCAAATGGAATAGACAACTTGTTGGTGACACAGTGCCAAAATCCTCAACCACAGATTTCTCAAGCACACTTTTCCTCTCCAGGGATGGAGATTTAGGTGTCTCCTACACACATCCACCAAAATCAGGAATATTCAGAAAACTTGCGGTAATAGAAGGGACAAAACTTGTCTCTCAATGGATATCAATTCCAGACTCCTCAGGAATTAGCATATGAAAAGATAGAGCATATACATAGTGCTATCTGCTAAAAACTTCTCATTTATTTAGCTAAAGAATCAAACTTACAAAGATAGCACTGTGACCCAGTGCTCAGTATTCAAAGCATAAACAGTAACAATGATTCATGTGCATAAACAGTTCACACTTGGAGGATGACCGTGGGTGCTGTCACGTAGCTCCTCCCCTTCCTCTGTACGCGTTACGTCCCATGGACGGGACTTCTTCAGCGGAAACAGAGGCACATTGGGAACCCGCTTGAGACAGACCCAGGCACAATCATCATAGGTCAGATATTAACCATCTCCATGGTAACCCATGGAGCACTTGGGGGTAAGAATGTGCATTCATCACACATACTAGGGGGAGTAGAACTGGGGGAATCCATAGCAGAGAAGGATCTGGGTGTTCTGGTAGATCCTAAGCTTAATAATAGCATGCAATGCCAAGCTGCGGTTTCCAAAGCAAGCAAAGTCCTTTCTTGTATTAGGAGAGGCATGGACTCCAGAGAGAGAGATATCATTTTGCCCCTGTACAAATCATTAGTAAGACCTCATCTGGAATATGCAGTTCAGTTTTGGGCACCAGTAAAAAGGATATCGGGGAACTGGAGAAAGGGCAGAGAAGGGCAACCAAACTGATAAGAGGCATGGAGGAGCTCAGCTATGAGGAAAGATTAGAGGAACTGAATTTATTCTCTCTTGAGAAGAGGAGATTAAGGGGGGATATGATCAACATGTATAAATACATAAGGGGTCCTTGTAGTGAACTTGGTGTTGAGTTGTTCACTTTAAGGTCATGACAGAGGACAAGGGGGCACTCGTTACGTCTAGAAGAAAACAGCAACGATTCTGATGGCTCTTTCTGGCACATCGCTCCGTTGGAAATTCTGAAGAATCATTTGATATGCTTCCCAAATTCCACAAGCGATGTGCCAGAAAGAGACTTCAGAATCCTCGCTGTCCTCACTTTCCGTACCTGATGACCAATTTTCCCACCAATCGCTATTGCTCAGTTCTTCAAGTAACTCCAGTTCGTCTAAAAGCACTCTTGCGCAAAAAGAAAGCTTTTTGGACACCGTGGTCGTTCAAAATTTTCCAGGCACAAAGAACTGGGAAAGCACAGGCAGGGCACTGGAAAAGTCATCAGGTGAAATCCAGTAGTGAAATGGGATGATACAGTGTAATCCGTTAGGATCACAGCTTTCTATCATCTCATTTGGTGTATTTACACTTTTGAATTTGCCGCCGGTTCCACCCCCCTGCGTCGCAACGCTCGCAGGGAAGGGAACCGGAAGGCAAGTGCTGGCAATTGGCCGTGCACAGAGCGGGGAGAGACAGCGAGGATGCTGGGGAGGATGGCGGGGGAGCGCAGGGAAGGTGAGTAACATTGCGGGGTAATCCCAAGTGTGGCTCGAGTTACCGCTTTTGGTACTGACAGTTAACCCAGATCCACACTCGGGAATACCGCTAAGGAGGTTAATATTTAATGTTGGTAGCATATTCAGGTAATATGTGCAATGGCATTACAGCCAATAGAGTTTACAGTTTATATATATTTTTTTTTGTTACATCTGTTTGTCAAAAAGTAATATTTTAGTTTTTTTTATAAAGACATTATATATCATAATGTCTAAATCTGTGTCTGTAGTACATGTTCCAACCTTAATACCAGAAATGTTATTTCTTATTATATTATTTTTTTTCAGGTACTTATATAGCGCTGTCAATTTACGCAGCGATTTACATATACATTGTACATTCACATCAGTCCCTGCCCTCAAGGAGCTTACAATCTAAGGTCCCTAACTCACATTCATATATACACATAGTTGGGCCAATTTAGACAGTAGCCAATTAACCTATCAGCATGTCTTTGGAGGGTGGGAGGAAACCGGAGTACCCGGAGGAAACCCACGCAGGCACAGGGAGAACATGCAAACTCCAGGCAGGTAGTGTCATGGTTGGGATTTGAACCAGCAACCCTTTTGCTGCTAGGCAAAAAGTGCTAACCACTGTGCCACTGTCCTGCCCGTTAGATTTTTACTTCAGGAGAATATCATGAGTTTGTTATTTCTACAGAAAGGCTTAAATAATACATTACAATTTAACTAAACCCATTTGATTTTAGTCAACTAAAACGTACCGGAGATGTTAGTCGACTAAAATACAACTAAAACAAAAACACTTTAAAAGACTAAAATACGACTAAAACTAAAATGGGATTGACCAAAAGACTATGACTAAAGCTAAAGCAAAATTTGACGTAAAAATTGACACTGTTGGCCACAAGGCAAGGTACTGTAAGGACCTCAGATGGTGCCGCATGGGTGCCTTAGAGGCATTTGGGGGGTGCTTGCTTATCTTATAGCAAAATTCCCTTAATCAGCCTTTGCACCCCCATTACCAGATCAGGCACCAAACACTGTTGGTCGGTTGTCTAACGTCAAGTGGCCCACTTGCTACAGGACATAGTAAGAACCCCACCTCAGATGCTGCCACAGTGGTGCACTGGGGGGCCTTCAGGAGTGGTGCTGTGGGGGGGGGGGAGTTGCTTGTTCTATAGCAAAATTCTCTTAATTGCCCTCTAGCACCCGTACCACCAGATCAGGCACCAAACACTGTTGGTAGGTTGTCTAGCATCAAGGGGCCAAATTGCCACAAGGCAAGGTGAGAACCCAACCTCAGATGGTGCCACATAAGTACACTGGGGGCCTTCAGGGGTGGTAACAGGCAGAAGGGTTCCTTGCTCATGCTATAGCAAAATTCTCTTAATTGCCCCTGTAGCACCCCCACCACCAGACTAGGCACCAAACACTGTTGGTCGGTTGTCTAGCATCAAGGGGCCAAACTGCCACAAACCAAGGTAAGAACCCCACTTCAGATGGTGCTACAGTGGTGCACTGGGGGCCTTCAGAAGTGGTGCCGGGGGTGGGGGGGGGAATTCCTCGCTTGTGCTATAGCAAGTCTATCTTAATTGCCCTCTAGCACCCCCACAACCAGATCAGGCACCAAACACTGTTGGTAGGTTGTCTAGCATCAAGGGGCCAAACTGCCACAAGGCAAGGTAAGAACCCAACCTCAGATGGTGCCACATAGGTGCACTGGGGCGGCCTTCAGGGGTGGTGGTGGGGGTGGGGGGGTTCCTTGCTTGTGCTATAGCAAATTATCTTAATCACCTTGTAGTACCCCACTACCAGCACCACATCACATCACACAGTATTACAATGTTTGCCTCAAGCAGCCAAAGAGCTAGGTTCACCACTGCTTGTTGAACAAATACCATTGCCCAGTACGAGGTTGGGCTGCCACCCTGTAGGTAGAATATGCCAGCTTTTGGTGTCTGCTATGTATCTGCTGCCCTAGTTTATATTATATGCTTCAGGGCTACTTTTGAAAAATGTTCCTGTTTAACACAAGGTTTAATTTCTTCCTTCTTTAATATGTGTTCAAAACCTGGTAAAAAAAAATTAAATAAAATTTCCATTTACTACTCCAGCGTTTTACAGCCATCATATGTCTCGTTTAGGGTGAGACAAGACAATTCTGTAAAAAGAATGGAAAGGAAGAGTGTCTTTACTTCTTAATAGAAAGAATATTAAAATATATTTGACGTGCACCTTCATTATCCCCTTGTGCTGACACTAATTAGCCCTTCCACTAACCTAATAGCCTTCGATTAATGACAGTAGCAGATCAACTCTCTCGGCCTTTGTAAAGATCACCCGGTGAGGTCAATGATCAAACTTCTGAGAGCTCAACCTGCACAGCAAAGGTCAATTACTTCTTTTCTGGGCCAATGCGTTCATTCTGGAGTAACAAGTCGGCATTAACTCCAAACCTTGCCACATTTGTAGTGAAATGGGCGAGCAGACACCGCAATTAGAGCTTGTGTACACAGGCTTTGGTCTCAGGAGGAAGAACATAGCTATCAGAGAGAGCTTTCAGGAAAAAAAGGAACTGCATTTAAAATGTCTCTTAAGCCAAATTTTTTTTTGGATTGCACAGTGATGAGCTCATATATGTTCAGACTAGAACCCATGCGTGCGAGCCCACCAGTAAGCTGTCACCTGTACGGGCCATATGCAAAGAGACATCTGCATTGTTGGGTGATCATCAGCCATGGACTGAAGAATTGAATTCCCGATGTGGTATGTAACGGATCCCCGATACTCTGGCTGAGTATATCCATTGTAAGTCTCCAAACTCCCAAGTGATGTAGTGAGGATAGCTCCCAGTTCCCCAAATATCAGCCTAGACTTGATGAAGGGTAAAACAAATCTATTTATTGAACAAGAATACAGGCTTTTTATACACTTGAGAAGTATGTCAGTGACCAGCCAAATATTTACCCAAAACATCACACACAGGTCAGGTGAGCCTGATTACATTATCATATGCAGATCAAATTGTATACAGAAAAATAATTAACCTGAGCTAATTAACTAGCCATCTGGACAGAAACAATGAATGGGAATCCAGACCTAAACAATGTTATAATTACCATGCTAATTAACTCAGCACTGCAACAAGGCCAAAACAAAGCACATTACACATTATCCTAAGTATAAACACAGAACACTTTATTAAACAGACAATAGCAGAAGACCCCAGTAGCAGACTGTCCGTCTACCACATTGAAGCACCTGGAATCCACATCCAAGCAACGCTCCGACCATTCAGAAGTCACAGACTTCATGGCAACAGTCTACAACAGTCTATGAGGCAAAGCTCATACAATGTATAAGTGGAATTAATGTATAATAGATTTCTTGAGGGATATTGTGGTCAAATATCACTCTCATTTTAAACAATCAAAACCACATTCTCAGTGTCCACCAAGTAGTTGTCCATCATTTTCTCGGTCACCCTGTACCCCTAATAGACACAGGGTGACTTACACATAAGAGGGGCCTAGGGAGCTGAGAGAGGGATTTCTCAACCTCTCTAAGGTAAGCTGTGTTCAACAGGCCCCCCAACCAAATTGACCGTCGTCAGATCTTATGAGCCTGTTCCATGGCCCAAAGTCAGTGGGTAGGGGGCTAGCCTCCACACTCCTCCAGGAGCCCGTGGCGAACAACCAGGCAAAGGGGCGTTCGTCACATGGTATTAAAGGGCATCACGGATAACCACCTTTCTTCTCTGTGTGATCTACATATATTCTTGTTTGGAAGTTGAGGGTGTATATTTTGTATATCGTAAGTGTGTAGCACCCAGTGTGGGGACAAGGTCATCTAGAGCCCTGGGCCAACATGCCAAACTGTGCCCCCCCAATAAAAAAAAATTGAGCGCTAATCTGCATGCTTTACCCCCTAAGCATAAAATTACCCCTTCTCCCAGGACAAATCCACCCCCCTGATGAAACCCTCCCTTGCCAGCACAAATCTTTGCCACCCCATTCCCCCCCCCCAGCTTAAATTCTCTCTCTCCGAATTCCCCCCCCCCGCACATATCAACCCCACAAAAAAATCACTCCTATAAGCTCAAATTCTCTACCCTTCAAATGTCCCCTCTCAATATACACCTCTCCATTCCAAATCCCCCCTCCCAGCAAAAATTCCCCCCATCCACTCTTGTAGCACAACCCCCCCCAATTCCCCCTCCTAGCATAGATACCCCTCAATCATCACTACTAGCAAAAATCCCTGCCCCCCACAATCATTTTCCCCTCCTAGCACAAATCTCCTCCACCAAACCCCGTAAATCCCCCCTTCTAGCACAAATTATCTTCCCCCCATCCTCCTCCCAACACAACCTTCCCCCGCCAGAAAATCACAGCTACTAGCATCCCCCCAAGTTTCCCTTCCTTTAAAAATTCATACCCCCTGCTGCCCCCCAAATCTACCCTGCCAACACAAATCCCCTCCCCCAATCTCCATGCTGCCTTCCCCTCCCACCACTCACGATACCACAGTGCCCAGGGCAGCCGCCCCTCCTGCTCATCCCTTGTCCAGGGCCTGATAGCATTCTCCTAGTTAGGTTTCTAGTTAAATTTAGGTTTTTGGCATTGCAGTAGTAAGGGGAGTGGTTGTTGATTGTTTTGGTCTAATCAGGGTTCCTGAGCCTAGGGTTGGATTGCTTTCCTCTGCCTCTGGAGGAAGCTTGGGAGGTGATAAATAGACAGGAGCATACCTTACAACTGTCCCTGATTCGCCAGGACCGTCCCAGAAAATGGTCCCTGTCCCAGCGAGTCAGGGCTGAGTCCTGGAAGGCCCACGGCGGTGTGGGGCGGCTTGGTTCCCGCACGTTGTGAGCAACACATGGCAGCCAGCATTTATCCCTGGCTGCCTCTGACAAACAGTGCAGAGCTGAGTGCACTGAACCCACCCACAGTGGGGCAGGGAGTAGCACACCACTCTGCAGAATGGGGCTGATCTAAAGGTATGTGATTATTTCTGTGTACATTAAACTTGCAGTGGAGGGAGGCATGGGGAAGAGGGTGAGAGGGGGATGGATGGAGCTGGGATGGGTGTGGGGGGGATGGATGGAGCTGGTATGGATGAGGGGGGAATGGATGGAGCTGGTATAGGGTGAGGGGGATGGATGGAGCTAGGATGGGTGTGGGGGATGGATGGAGCTGGTATGAGTGAGGGGGGAAGGATGTAGCTGGTATGGGTGAGGGGATTGACTGGAGCTGGGATGAGTATGGAGGATGGATGGAGCTGGGATGGGTGTGGGAGATGGGTGGAGCTGGTATGGGATCAGGGTAATGGATGGAGCTGGTATGGGATCAGGGGGATGGATGGAGCTGGTATGGGATCAGGGGGAAGGAAGGAGCTGGGATGGGTGTGGGGGATGGATGGAGCCGGAATGGGATCAGGGGAAGGATGGAGCTGGGATAGGTGTGGGGGATGGATGGAGCTGGGATGGGATTGGGGGATAGATCCAGGATTGGATCAGGGTGGTGGATGGAGCAAGGATTGGATCGGGGTGGTAGATGGAGCTGGAATGGGATCAGGGTGGTAGATGGAAAGGATCAGGGGCAATAGATGGAGCTGCCCCCTGCATTCTGTACATTACACACTCCAGCACCCTGCATTCTGTACATTACACACTCTTGTCCCCTGCATTCTGTATATTATATACCCCTGTCCCCTATATCCTGTACATTACACACTCCTGTCCCCTGCATTCTGTACATTGCATACCCCTGTCCTCTGAATTCTGTATATTACACACTCCTGTCCCCTGCATTCTGTACATTACATACTCCTGTCCCCTGCATCCTGTACATTACATACTCCTGTCCCCTTCATCCTGAACATTACATACTCCTGTCCCCTTCAATCTGTACATTACAAACTCCTGTACCCTGCAGTCTATACATTACATCCTCCTGTCCCCTGCATTCTGTATGTAGCACTGCCCCGTAAGGACTGCCAAATTCCTACTTTACGGGTCCCCCTGAGTTACCAGCATACCATAATGTCAGTTTCTAATTCTTTCTTTCTCCTCCCTTGGCTCGTTCCAATAATCAGTCCAGGGTTTTTTTGGTTGTTTTGTGTTTATTATAAGTTAGGGATAGGAGAAGGGAATAGTGGAATACACCAAATTAACTATGCACAAGCGGTTGAGGACTCCTATCTTCAGGTACAGCCAGGCTGTTGATTCACCCTGCCACTATGGGTTAATTTGGGAATTTAGTCTCTTTTCCTAAGACGACTTGGTGGACTAGCAATTATCTTCAGGACACTCTCACTAGCATCCCCTTTCTCTTCACTGCTGACACCCATCTACTGACTATCCTACACATGGGGTGGCCCCCCTCAGGTAAGGCCCCTTGACACAAGTCTCTGTACTCACGATACTGTGGTCCCAGGGTCTCCAGTGTCTCCCCCTCAATCAGCTCTCCTGGACCTCCGGGTTCAGCTCCTCTCATCCATTCCTCTGGCCCTCAGGACGACCTCCATGCAACTGCTAAAGAGGAGGAGGCAGCGCCCCCCTCCCTCTGGGACTCTGCTCTCCAGCCAAAGACCACGCAGCACATTTGCTCCTGGCTTTTATACAGTATCCCAGAATGCACTGAGGTGACCTGACCCCTGACAATCACCAGGACTGTATCAAAGCCTATGCATCAATTCGTCAGGCTTCCTCCCATTGTCCAACATGCCTCCCTATTGGACCGGTGTGAAACACTTCTCTAGACACAAAGAATTGCATACTGAGCACATTGAGCAGACCCTACTAACCAATCCTGCTCTCTGGTAGGCAGAGAACAATATGGACTTACCCGCAGTCCCTCTGGTAATCAGACAGAGCTCAAAACTATACTCTCTCACTTGCACCTACCTAGGAGGGTGCTACATGTACACTACATACTCCTGTCCTCTTCTATCTGCACATCACATATTCCTGTCCCCTGCATTCTGTACATTACATACCCCTGTCCCCTGCATTCTGTACATTACACACTCCTATCCCCTGCATTCTGTACATTACTTACTCCTGTCCCTGCATTCTGTACATTACACACTCCTGTCCCCTGCATTCTATACATTACATACTCCTGTCCCCTGCATTCTGTACATTACACACTCCTGTCCCCTGCATTCTGTACATTACATACTCCTGTCCACTGCATTCTGTACATTACATACTCCTGTCCCCTGCATCCTGTACATTACATACTCCTGTCCTCTGCATTCTATACATTACATACTCCTGTCCCCTTCTATCTGTACATTACACACTCCTGTCCCCTGCATTCTGTACATTACATACTCCTGTCCCCTGCATTCTGTACATTACACACTCCTGTCCCCTGCATTCTGTACATTACACACTCCTGTCCCCTGCATTCTGTACATTACACACTCCTGTCCCCTGCATTCTGTACATTATGTACTCCTGTCCCCTGCATCCTGTACATTACATACTCCTGTCCCCTTCTATCTGTACATTACACACTCCTGTCCCCTGCATTCTGTGCATTACATAGTCCTGCACTTTATACACAATACTGTACATTATATACTTCTTACCAAAGTCTTCACTGTCTCAAGAGTTGCTGGTTGCTATGCAGTCCCTGACTATTTTAATGAAGTTCTTCTTTAAGGTAGACTTGGACAAAGCAATCTCAAAACATATTTTATAGGTACAAGGAGGCCTCGGTTTTGTTTAACCACATCCCTTCAGACCCTCCCGCATGCCGCAGGTCTTGTCCCTCCTCCAGTGTCCCTCATTCTGAAGTTCATGCAGACATAGTGCAGGGGGTGGTAAGAGGCTGTGGACATGGTGCAGGTGGTGATCTGATCAGAGGCTGCGGACATGGTGCAGGGGGTGGTCTGGTCAGAAGCTGTGGACATGGTGCAGGTGGTGAATTGGTCAGAGGCTGCGGACATGGTGCAGGGGGTGATAAAAGGCTGTGGACATGGTGCAGGGGTGGTCTGGTCGGAGGCTGTGGACATGGTGCAGGTGGTGATCTGGTCAGAGGCTGCGGACATGGTGCAGGTGGTGGTAAAAGGCTGTGGACATGGTGCAGGTGGTGGTCTGGTCAGGAGGCTGCGGACATGGTGCAGGGGGTGGTCTGGTCAGAGGCTGTGGACAGGATGCAGGGGGTGGTAAGAGGCTGTTGACATGGTGCAGGTAGTGGTCTGGTCAGAGGCTGCAGACATGGTGCAGGGGGTGGTAAAAGGCTGTGGACTTGGTGCAGATTGTGGTCTGGTCAGAGGCTGCAGACATGGTGCGGGGGGTAGTCAGAGGCTGTGGAGTGGTCCGGGGTCTGGTCTTTTCTGCTGATGTGACAACGAGGTGACGCCGTTGCGCCAAGACCGAGTGCCTCACTTTTACAAATGGTGCCAGGTCAGAGGCTGCGGACATGGTGCAGGGGGTAGTCATAGGCTGCGGAGTGGTCTAGGGTCTGGTCTTATCTGCTGATGTGACAACGAGGCGCCATTGTTGCGCCAAGACTGTGTACCTCACTTTTACAAATGGCACCAGGTGACTCCATTTCGTCACTGCACATGCGCCCTCTCTGCCGAGCATGCATAAGCTTTACCGAGCCTGGCAGGTTTCAGGATTATGGCCCGCAGCCACACTGTTTAGGGGCACCGCTGCGGAAATTTGGCCTTAACAAAAGGGCACTTTGGGCATCAAGGGGCAAAGGGGCTCAAGCACCCTCCGCCCCCCACACATGCCTGTTCTGTAAGGAAGTGAATTACAGGAAAGGCCAACAAATCTATCGTAGACTTTGTGTGTGATCGGAAGCTGCTGCACATTTCGCTCAATGGGTCTTCCTCATTCAGCTTTTATATCCTCATCAGAATATCTGGATAAAAACTCCTACAATCTGTAGAGTTCGCTCATCTCTCACATCAGGCGTGCGCTAAAGTGATTTCAATATATTCACGTCTCTCTCGTGAAGTAATGTCTCTATTCCCACTTTGAATTCCTTCGAGCGTCACCACTAGCATTTTGAACCTTTGCCAGGAACAAGAACAGGCAGAGATTCAAAATATACATTTTTTTTTTTTTTTTGCACAGGACAGAATGAATAAAAGATGGCTTTAATGGAATTTTAACATGAATTTGATATTTTATTAATGCCCGTATGATCTCTGCTTTGCTTCACGTTGATAATGCTTTCAGACGATTTGTCCAATTTTAGTGCCACTCCAAATTTATAAAAAAAATTGTTTCAAAACAACATTTGTGGTTTTATCAGAAGGAGAACATGAACCCAAACACCACCTTCAGCCCACGTTCACATTGGTCTGATCTGACATGTCAAATCAAAGCCAATTGCAATGGCACCATCTGAATCGGTGCGGCACCGCAAAGTTTCTGTACTTCTTTTGGTGACTTCGAGGAAGTAAAGCCCCGTACACACGCAACGATTATCGGCCGACCGATCGTCCGTCTTTTGTCCAGAGTGGTGTTTTGTTGGTTGAAATGTGCCTAGACTGCACATGAATTTTCTCGCCTGACAAAATTCTACTTCAGAAGTGATGTCATGTGTTGGTTTGCTTTCTTTGTGTTCTTTCTTCTCTGAGCATGCCCAGTCTTGCTCATAAGATTTTTCCCTGTCGAAATCTGTACTGACTGCACGAAAATCGGCCGTGTTTTGACGACTGCGGACAAAAATTTTATAGCCTGCACACCAGATTTTTTTCGGCCCGAAAAGTCGGAGTCGGTTGTCGGAAGCATCATACTAACAAGCCGAAAATCGGCAGATCGGTCGTCGGACGAAAATTCCCTGCCAAATTTTGACGCGTGTGTACGGGGCTTAAGCCACACAGATGTCTGTGAAATTTCCCCCAAAGTTGGACTGAAGGCCGGGTTCAAACCGACCTCAGTGTGAACCTACACTCTGATAAACCACCACGGAACCTTCCTGTGAATGAGATGGCCAACTTTATTAGGTACACCAGTTCAATTGCTTGGTAACACAAATTGCTAATCAGCCAATCACATGGCAGCAACTCAATGCATTTAGGCATCTGGAAATGGTGAAGACAAACCGAGCATCAAAATGGGGAAGAAAGGGGATTTGACCACTTTAAGACCGGAAGGATTTGCCCCCTTAATGACCAGGCCCTATTTTGCGATTCGGCACTGCGTTACTTTAACGGACGATTGCGCGGTCGTGCAATGCTGTACCCAAACGAAATTTACGTCCTTTTTTTTCCCCACAAATAGAGCTTTCTTTTGGTGATATTTGATCACCTGTGCGATTTTTATTTTTTGCGTTATAAACAAAAAAAGTGCGACAATTTTGAAAAGAAAAAACATTTTTCACATTCTGCTGTACAACATTCCCCAAAAAAAATTAAAAATCTAAATTTTTTAACATTTTAGGCTAATTTGTTTTCTGCTACATATTTTTGGTAAAAAAAAAAAAAATCGCAATAAGTGTATTTTGATCGGTTTGCGCAAAAGTTATCGCGTCTACAAACTAGGGGAAAGATTTATGTAATTTTTATTGGTTTTTTTTTCACTAGTAATGGCGGCGATCTGCGATTTTTAGCGGGACTGCAACATTACGGCGGACAGATCGGACCCCTAACTGACATTTTCGACACTTTTGGGGGGGACCAGTGACATTACTACAGTAATCAGTGCTAAAAATATGCACTGTTACTGTAATAATGTCAGTGGCAGGGAAGAGGTTAACCCTGTGGGTGATCAAGGGGTTAAATGTGAGCCCAGGGGAGTGATTCTAACTGTGGGGGGGGGGTGTGGCTTCTGAAATGACCATAGAGATATGTGATCCTATATAGAAGGATCTCAGGGGCTCTGTGATCATTCCGGGGCGCAATGATTTAGCAACGATTGAGCAGTTTGTGTGAAACGCGTCTGCTGACTAGTGTGTATTCCTGTATGTCGGATTTTTGACCTATGATTCTACAATAAAATACCGTTTTCCTTTACTGCTGGAGGTGCCGCCTTTCTCTTCTTACTACAGGGAGAAGAACGGTCAGCTGTGTTTACAACAGCCAACCGTCCTTCTCAGTGGGGAGCAATCGCGGGTGTCCGGCGGCAATCGGAGCTGCCTGCCCCGTGCATCGGCTTCCCCTAGCTTCCCGCGTAAGACCGACGTACGCCTACGTCGGTTTGTGCAGGAGAGGCACCCTGCCGCAGTAAATATGCGGCGGGTGGACGGGAAGGGGTTAAGTGACTTTGAACATGGAATGGTTGTTGGTGCCAGACAGGCTGGTCTGAGTATTTCTGGGATTTTCACACACAACCATCAGTGCCCATCAATGCAGCCTTACCTGTGCCCATCAATGCAGCCTGATCAGTGCCCATCAGCTCAGCCTCACCAGTGCCCTTTAATGCAGTCTCATCAGTGCCCATCAATGCAGCCTGATCAGTGCCAATCAGTGCAGCCTTACCTGAGTCCATCAATGCAGCCTGATCAGTGCCCATTAGCTCAGCCTCACCATAGCCCATCAGTGTAGCCTCATCAGTGCCCATCAGCTCAGCCTCACCAATGCCCATCAGTGCAGACTCACCAGTGCCCATCAATGCAGCCTCATCAGTGCCCATAATGACATATTTACTACTCCTTCCCCTGCTTTACATCCTGAAACATTTCCCACAGCAGCCGGGGAGAGAGGAGTATAGGGAAGCAAGTAGCACTGCAAGGCGAGGGGGCAACAAGGGGGGGGGAGCCTGAGCAGTAGGGAAAATTGGCACCACGCATAGTGATTAGGGTGTGCAGGCACACCTGGCACACCCCCTGAGCACGTCCATGGTTAGTGTACTTTGTCCCTGGAGGAAAAGAGGTTCCACCTACATAAAGTGGTATTTGCTGGAAAGTCTGTGAAAAGTGCACCTCGTTTTTTTAAAGGGTCTAACCAATTACACCAATAAATTCTGGATATTAATCTTCATAGAATGAAATAACATTGTGCAATATTGCAAAGTCCCTCGGACAGCAAGAAGTTTAAACCAGTCAATCCTGACGGAAAATAACTGTGAATATTCACTGGAAGGACAGATCCTGAAGCTGAAACTCAAATACTTTGGCCACCTAATGCAAAGAGAGGACTCATTGGAAAAGACTCTGATGCTGGGAAACATGGAAGGAAAAAAGGGGAACAGAACGACAGAACACAAGATGGATAGAAAGCATCATTGAAACAATGAACATGAAGTTAACTGCTTGCCGACCGCCGCACGACTATTTACTGCGGCGGTCAGCCCCTCACAGGCAGAGCGACGTAGTACTACGTCGCTAGCCTGTGAGGCTCTAGGGAGCGAGCGTGCGCCGCCGGAGGCGCGCTCCCGCACGGTCACGGACCCTCCCGCGCGTGTGACCGGCGGACCCGATGTCCGCCGGTCACTCGGCGATCGTCGGTGCAGAGGGAGAAAGGCAGGTGGCTGATGTAAACAAAGCCGCCTGTCATTCTCCCCTGTGTAGAAACAGTGATCATACGGTTCTACTATGTAGGACCATTGATCACTGTTCCTACAGCTCAAGCCACAGCCAATCACAGTTAGAATCACGCCCCTAGGGACACACATAGCCCCTCCCTCTCAAAAAAAAGTTAACCCCTTCACTGCCAGTGTATTTTTACAGTAACAGTGCATATGTATAGCACTGATTACTGTAGTAATGTCACTGGTAACCCCAAAAGTGTCAAAAATGTCAGTCAAGGGTCCGATCTGTCCGCCGCAATGTCGCATTGCCGCAAAAAAAATCGCAGATCGCCGCCATTACGCGTTAAAAGAAAAACAACAAAAATGACAAAAATCTTTCCCTTTGTTAGTAAACGCAATAACTTTTGCGCAAACCAATCAAAATACGCTTTTTGCGATTTTTTTTTACCAAACATATGTAGCAGAAAACAAATTGGCCAAAAATGTTAAAAAATTTTGATTTTTACATTTTTTTTTGGGGAATTTCATATAACAAAATGTGAAAAATATTGTTATTTTTGCAAAATTGACGCTCTTTTTTTGTTTATAGCGCAAAAAGTAAAAATCGCACAGGTGATAAAATACCACCAAAAGAAAGCTGTTTGTGGGAAAAAAAGGACGTCAAATTTATTTAGGTACAGCGTCGCACGACCACGCAATTATCCGTTAAAGTCACACAGTGCCGAATCGCAAAAAAACCCCTGGTCGGAATGGGGGTAAAATCTTCCGGGGCTTAAGTGGTTAAAGTGGAGTTCCGGTCTATTTTGCAACTTTAGTGATTCCTGGACTGCTCACTATGCTGATCAACAATTGGGCATTTTCAATTTTTTTCAGGGGTCCCTTAGCTTATTTTCAGGGCATTTTTGATTGTACTTCCTCCTTCTCCCCCCTCTGTGGCCACGGCCACCGACATCACTTCCGCCTTTGCATTGCATCCTGGGAAATGTTTGTCATCACTCCCAGGAGGCTGGAATCAGGAAGAACTCCCAGAACACTCCCTGGAATCAGGAAGAAGGACACAGCAGATTACACTGCGGCTTCAGATGCCCACGCCTAAGATGGCCGCGCCCAGACAGCGTTTTTAATAGTAAGATTTTGACTAAAATCCAATACTGTACACCTTGTAAGTATGAGAATAGCGGTTCTGTAAAGGGTGATGGACTAGTATTATAGGGGTATTTTTAGTTAAAAAAGGTATTTGAGGCCGGAACTCCGCTTTAAGCAAGCTACCGGAGGACAGAAAAACCTGGCGCTCTATGGTCTATGAGGTCAGGAAGAGTCAGACATGACTAAGTGACTGAACAACAGCAGAATATTGGGCATTCCATTGCCATTTTTCGTCTACCAGAGCAAATTAGACACAATTTATAAAGCTTTTTTCATTCCTCAGAGTTAACTTCAGGCTTAATGTTCTGAGGGCACAAGGCTTTTCACTTATTTATACTTGTCTTTCAGTTACGCTCAATGGATATTTCTTTTTTTTTTTCAAATGTATTAACTCGGTAACTGTAGAGATGCAACCACTTGCCAGCTCTGCTTTGTTCTGAAAAAGCTTCACTGGAGTGACCGCATTAAAGTATTATTTGTTCAAGGAAGGAATTTTTTCCTTTTTTTTTTTTTTTTGGATAGGTATGTTATGTGGTCATATCAGCTTAGATGTTGGCAACCCCCATATATGTGTCCACGTGAGCCATTGGCTGTCAGTTACAAAAACTGACCCAACCATTTCCTTGACCTCGCTGAAATCCTGGCTCTGTTTAATCCGGCGGTGCTCGCCCTCCTTCCCTTCAGAGGCAGCCCGTGCACCCGCCCAGGATTGG
The DNA here is from genome assembly GCF_965119305.1 of Pelophylax lessonae. Classification (NCBI taxonomy): domain Eukaryota; kingdom Metazoa; phylum Chordata; class Amphibia; order Anura; family Ranidae; genus Pelophylax; species Pelophylax lessonae. The sequence continues at coordinate 673,971,841 of NC_138770.1, read as the reverse complement.
CAACCCAGTGTCTAGTCCGGCCCTCCAACACCAGACTAATAATACTGAATAAGCAATACGAGACCCAGGGCTTTTTAGGGGCCCACTCGGGGCTAAAGCCTGGGTTAGCCCTCTCCCCCCCCCCCCGACGCCACTTATTACTACGTCTACCTTGTGCCTCCCCAATCTCCAAAAGACCAGTCCGGCCCTCCAACACCAGGCCTTGGGAGTCAGGCTAATAATACTGAATGAGAAATACGAGACCCAGGGCTTTTTGGGGGCCCACTCGGGGCTATAGCCTGGGTAAGCCCCCCCCCCCAATGCCACTTGTTACTATGTCTACCTTGGGCCTCCCCAATCTCCAAAAGACCAGTCCGGCCCTCCAACACCAGGCCTTGGGACTCAGGCTAATAATACTGAATGAGCAATACGAGACCCAGGGCTTTTTGGGGGCCCACTCGGGGCTATAGCCTGGGTTAGCCCTCTCCCCCCGCGACGCCACTTGTTACTACGTCTACATTGTACCTCCCCAATCTCCAAAAGACCAGTCCGGCCCTCCAACACCAGGCCTTGGGACTCAGGCTAATAATACTGGATGAGCAATACGAGACCCAGGGCTTTTTGGGGGCCCACTCGGGGCTATAGCCTGGGTTAGCCCCCCCCCCCCAATGCCACTTGTTACTATGTCTACCTTGGGCCTCCCCAATCTCCAAAAGACCAGTCCGGCCCTCCAACACCAGGCCTTGGGACTCAGGCTAATAATACTGAATGAGCAATACGAGACCCAGGGCTTTTTGGGGGCCCACTCGGGGCTAAAGCCTGGGTTAGCCCCCCCCCCCCCCCAATGCCACTTGTTATTATGTCTACCTTGGGCCTCCCCAATCTCCAAAAGACCACTTCTTACCCATTCTTCTCCCAGAGGAATTCATGGAGGAAAAACATAATTTGGTTCCCTTTGGAAAAGTCATCAGGTCTTGTAAACTATAACCTCTAGTTTGTTTTTCACTTGCTGTTTCTTTTCAGAACTCAACACTGGTTGCCCACGACTATCTCTCCAGATCCTCTGTCAACTGCCTTCTCATAGATGTTCCATTTATGAGGCGAATGGACCAAAAAAAGTCCACACAATTATGAATTTATGTAGAAATGAACTTGCTTTAGTAGAAAGTCTCTTTTCTGCAATGATCACAATATTGTTTGAAACTTCATATTTAAGGAACTACCCTCTCTTTTTGACTGTTTACTCCTCTTGAAGGAGCAAGAATCTTTTCCACCTCAACTTGACTCCACCGGGGAGTATCATTGCAAAGGCCCCAGGGGTAGCATAGCTACCAATGCCATAATGGACAGCTAAAGGCTGTCTACATAGTACATTTTAATCTACAATATTCTCCAAGAGATCAACAAAATAAAACTGCACTCACCTGTGCTCCAGCCAGCACAGCTACAACACAACACAGATTCAAACCAGCACGTTAGAAAGGAAGATTGCCGGCATCACGGTCAAGTGTAGCAAGACATCAGCTTTATTAAGACATGAGTGTATACAGCGCAAACAGTCAACGTGTTTCACCATAATGCTTTAAGGCTGTTATGGTGGAAACACAATAACTATTTTTGCTGTATACACCAATGTCTTAATAAAGCTGATGTCTTGCTGGACTTTAATCTAATGCCTTTCTGTCAGGGTGCCAGGAAACCAGGCCATATGGGAATGCAGGTAAAATGAGGAAGACCCCTGGACGACGTCTTTTGATGATGAAACGCGTCGGGGGACGCTCTTGGTAACACACGCCGTTACGTGGAGGAGACGTGGCGGCCATTTTTTTGGTTGTCCAGCACGGTGCGCCGAGTGGAGATCTTATTACCGATTTGTGATGCCTGTTTACCTCTCAACGCTGTAAGTAGTTTTGTATCTTGTGTGGGAATAAAAGTTTTAAGCAGTCTACGCTATGAAAGTGTCCCTGCTCTTCTATTTTATATCACACAACTGTTTGAATTCGTCAGTCTTGGACCCGTGAGTGGGAGATCGCATTCCAATTTTCATTTTTGGGCTCTTTTGATCTCTGTAATAGGGATCATCGCTATCTGGTAAGCAGTGGTGAGATCAGAGTGTTTGGTGGCGGTTCTCCGGTTCTGAGGTCACTATTCACCTTTCTTCATTGTGGAGTGAACACCATAAGGACTGCTTTTGCTCATTGATTTGGGACATTTAATTGGATTTAGCGCTACAGTTATTGTTATATAGTTTATTGGAGGAAACAACAATAATAATAATAATCGCACCGGCACAGTGAGGAAATGAGAGCAGGAACAAGCCGGGGTCAAGTCCAGGAGCGGGTAGTAATTCAAACCGGGGTCGGATCCAGAATTGGGTAGTCTGCTGAAGCCGGGTCGACTGCCAGAGCCAGGTAGCCAGCCGATGCCGGATGGAGAGCAAGGGGAGTCGTCAGCCAAGCCAGGTCATGCACGGAGGAACACAGAGAACAAAAGACTGCTAGCAGAGATGCACCTTGAAGCACAAACACAAAGGCAATGATAGCAACCCAGCAGGTGATAGATATAGTCAGGTGTGTGACATCATCAATGTGCGACGCCAAGGCAGCAGGAAGTGATGATGCAATCAGAGTCTAAAAGAGGCAGTAGTCTTCACATGTCCAAGATGGCTGCCAACAGGAGGGCAAGGTAAGACCTTGACACTTCACTTCTTAAGCGGACAGCAATCCCTGCCTGAGCACCAGCCATTCAGCCATGGATGTCTAATTAAGGCTGTAGAAGCACTGATTTTTGTTTCCTATCCAACCAGCATGTGGACCTGCTCCCTCATACAAACATTGTTTGGCCAGTTTTGTGTGGAGGAACTCAAATGGCCTTCACCCAACCCTACTGACCACCTATGGGATGGCCTGGAACGCCTATTGCGAGTCAGATTTTTTAATTCAACTCTATAATAATGATGACAATGGTTTTGTAATGGAATGCCCAACAAACTCATATAGATGCGATCGTCTGGTGTGCCTGAACTTTGGGCCATATAATGTAGATAGATAGATAGATAGATAGATAGATAGATAGATAGATAGATAGATAGATAGATAGATAGATAGATAGATAGATAGATAGATAGATAGATAGATAGATAGATAGATAGATAGATAGATAGATAGATAGATAGATAGATAGATAGATAGATAGATAGATAGATAGATAGATAGAAGTTATTATCACATCTATGAAGTATGATTATTTGCAGTGGTCTGGCCATAAGAAAATGATTATTTCCGAAGAATAGGTTACCCGGTTGAGATGTATGGAATTTTCCTCAGTTGATACATTAATATAAGCCCTCTAATAAGTGGCTCTAAATTTACATAAGACAAAGCTCTGGGCTCTTCAGGCATTAAGACCTCTTGTCAAGCAGCCATTTGTAAAATTAAATCACATCCTGGCCTCATCCATTAATGAGATCATGCTTACAGCAGCAGTATGGAGGGTGACCAGAGTTACATTTTAGAAATGAATGTGTTTTCCAGATTATCACGAGGAGACCTCTGTGAATCAAGAGAAAATTCTTTGAAGACTTTTTTCTCCAATGTTCCATTTCTATTATATAGTAGAGATGCAGCAGAAGGAGTGAGGCTTCCATTTTTAGAAGAGAAATTAAGGGTAGAATCAGGGCCGGTGCTAGACGATTTTGCGCCCTAGGCAAGACCAACCAAGTGCACCCCCCCCCAAAAAAAAAACTGTACACGTTGCCCCCCTTCCTGAACATTATGCCCCCCGACCCTATACTCCTTTAACCCTACACCCCCTTTCCTCCGCACACTGGCCCCCTTTAATGCTACACCCCCGTCCTGCACACACTGCCCTCCTTTAATGCTACACCTCCCTTCCTGCACACACTGCTCTCCTTTAATGCTATACTCCCCTTCCTGCACACACTTCCCCCTTTTAACCCTACACCCCCTTTAACTCCACACCCCCTTTCCTTTACACACTGCTCCCATTTAACCCTACACCCCCCTTTCTATACATACTGTCCCCTTTAACCCTACACCCCCCCCTTCCTGCAAACACTGCCCCCCTTTAATGCTACACCCCCTTCCTGCACACACTGGCCCCCTTTAACCCTACACCCCCTTTAACTCTACACCCCCCTTCCTATACACTGCTCCCATTTAACCCTACACCCTCCTTCCTATACACACTGCCCCCCTTTAACCCTACACCCCCCCTTCCTGTATACACCCCCTCTCTAGTGGTGACGTCCACTGGGGATGAGGAGGTGACAGGAGAGGAATGTGGCACTGGCCATGGCTGCACCCTAGGTGGCAGTGCGCCCTAGGCAGCTGCCTAGTTCGCCTAGTGGTAGCACCAGCCCTGGGTGGAATCCAGGAGAAATTTCTGCAGGAGTCTCTGGAAGGAATATGAAGTTAGTTGGATTTTAAAATTGCAATATGGACCTTTCCAAAATTGGTAAGACCCAGAGATACTGTAAGTAGGTGATTTTGTTAAGCTTGATTTTGCATTGCTAGTGTACAGGACAGCAGGATTGGGTCCTGAACAGCGGTATATTTCCACACTATTTGAGATGTGCTCCATTTAAGGGGGACGATTTGAAGGTAATGTTGAGGGTTCCAGGGTAATCCTGCTAGATAGAAGAGGACTGACCTTCAGTACTCTTGGAATTCTTAAGTCCTTATTAGGGGTCCATACATTTTGGGGTTCAAAGAGTTTTGGGTAGGAAGAACCTCCAAACCAGGACAGGGACATTGGTCCTGAGGGGGTTATCCCAGCTGCCTCAGAGTCCAGAAAAGGAAGAGATAACGGCTAGCTCGGCTAGCCACGAGAGACAGCTGGATACACCTGAGTGATAAGGCTGAACTAGCTTGGGAATGATCTATGGTTTCTGAACTGTGAGAGTCTTCTCTTTAGGACCCCTGAAGGATATGAGATACCTCCAAACCCCAGAGTGGACCAGTATGGTGGTGGTGCATCATCCTCCTGTTTTGTGCTATTGAGTTATGGACTGTTTTTTTCTGGACTGTTTGCATATTACAATAAAGATTGTCGCTTTTACAAGCAGCTAGCGGTGATCCTGACACTAGTAATACCCGTTATACACTCACTGGACACTTTATTAGATACACTTTGCTAGGATTGGACCCCCTTTAGCCTTCAGAACTGCCTTCATTCCTGATGGCATTGATTCAACAAGGTGTTGGAAACTTTCCTAAGAGATTTTTCTCCATAGTGACATGATAGCATCACGCAGTTGCTGCAGATTTGTTGGCTGCACATCCATGGTGCAAATCTCCCTTTTCACCACATGCCAAAGGTGCTCTATTGGATGAGATGTGGTGACTGTGGAGGCCATTGGAGTACAGTAACCTCATCGGCATGTTCAAGAAACCGGTTTGAGATGATTTAAGCTTTGTGACATGGTATATTGTCTTGCTAGAAGGAGCCATCAGAAGATGGGAACACTGTAGTCATAAAGGGATAGACATCCATGATGCCAATCTCCAGTTCCACCACATTCCAAAGGCTGCTCTATTGGATGAGATGTGGTGAGTGTGGAGGCCATTGGAGGACAGTGACCTCATTGTCATGGTGAAGAAACCAGCGGTGAGATGATTGGAGCTTTGTGACATGGTGCATTATCCTGCTGGAAGGAGCCATCAGAAGATGGGGACACTGTAGTCATAAAGGGATGGACATGGTCAGCAACAATACTCAGGTAGGTCGTGGCGCTAAAACAATGTTCAATTGGTACTAAGGGGCCAAAATGTGCCAAGAAAATATCCCCCACACCATTATACCACCACCACCAGACTGAACCGTTGATACAAGGTAGGATGGATCCATGCTTTCATGTTATTTACGCCAAATTCTGATCCTGCCATCTTAATGTTGCAGCTGAAATCGAGACTCATCAGACCAGGCAAAGTTTTTCCAATCTTCTATTGTCCATTTTTTGTCCAGATTTTAGCCTCTGTTTCCTGTTCTTAGCTGACAGGAGTGGCACCCGGTGTGGTTTTCTGCTGCTGTAGACCATCTGCTTCAAAGTTAGAGGTGTTGTGCATTCATATTATTCTGCATACCTTGGATGCAACAAGTGGTTATTTGAGTTAATGTTCCTTTCTATTATCTGGAACCAGTCTGCTTATTCTCCCCTGACCTCTAACATCAACAAGGCATTTTCACCCACACAACTGCTACTCACTGGATATTTTCTCTTTTTCCCACCATTCTCTGTAAAACCGAGAGATGGTTGTGCGTGAAAATTACAGAAATACTCAGACCGGCCCGTCTGGCACCAACAACCATGCCACGTTCAAAGTCACTTAAACCCTTTTTCTTCCCCATTCTGATGCTCAGTTTGAACTTCAGCAAGTCGCCTTTACCACGTCCAGATGCCTAAATGCATGGAGCTGCTGCCATGTGTGACTAACGCCCATTTTCTGGGACGTTCGCCAGGGACTACTGGAGGTGTGTGGAGGCCAGACTCCTGCCCACGGACTATGGGCCCTGGTTTGTAGGGGAGTGCACCTCTGTGTGGGGGTATATGCTGGAGGACCATGGGAGTAGTGTTGCTTTGGACTCAAATCCATATCACCCCAAGATACTGACTCAGACTGGGATCAATGTTACAGGCCTAAAGCTGCCTGTTGCAGCAGAGGACTTCTCCACACATTGAGAGACTAAAGAGATGCTAATGACGTCTACTGTGGGGATGTGTATTGACAGCTATAATAAGGTGTGTTGAAAATGGAGACGGGCAGTCTGAGAGCCTATGTCTTCTGCTTTCATCTGTTTAGAGGTGAAGTGTGTTCACACTTCTAGGAATGTGTATTCGCCTATGTTTCGGCTGATTGTTTGTGGAGTCAATTATGATAATGCTAATCCTGTCTGAGCCTGCAATGTCATTCACCTGTGTCTGTCCAGATGGCCAGGTATGTTAATTATGTTCTGTATACAATACATTTGCATGATGTAATCAAGCACCTAGAACTGTATATATTGGAAGTGAGTTGGTGAATAAAGTGTCTTTTGTTTTACCCTTCATCGAGCTTAGGCTGATGTTTGGGGGGGAATTGAGGGGCCAGGTCACTGCATCACGTGAGAAATGGAAGCCCAGTAAAAACAGTTTACTATGCTTCAGTTATGAATGGACACAGTGAGCAAGTGTATTCATTTACAAAAGAAAGGTTCATGTAAATCACATATTTACTAGCCCCTTCCCTTGCTCTCCATCCTGAAACATCTCCCGCAGCATCCGGGAGGGGGGGGGGAGGAGGGAAGCCAGCAGCACTGCAAGGCGGGGGGCCATGGGGTGCAACAAGGGGGGGGAGCCTGGGCAGTAGGGGAAATTGGCACCGCACATAGTTATTAGGGTGTGCAGGCACACCTGGCAACACCCCCTGAGCACGTCCATGGTTAGTGTTCTTTTTCCCTGGAGGAAAAGAAATTCCACATACATAAAGTGGTGGTATTTGCTGGAAAATCTGTAAAAAAGTGCACTAGTTTTTCAAAAGGTCTAACCAACTGTACCAATGAATTCTGGATATTAATCTTCATTGCAAAGTCCCTTGGACAGCAAGAAGTTTAAACCAGTCAATCCTGAAGGAAATCAACCGTGAATATTCACTTGAAGGACAGATCCCGAAGCTGAAACTCAAATACTTTGGCTGCCTAATGCAAAGAGAGGAGTCATTGGAAAAGACTCTGATGCTGGGAAACATGGAAGGAAAAAGGAGAAAAGGACGACAGAACACAAGATGGATAGAAAGCATCATCGAAACAATGAACACGAAATTAAGCAAGCTAAGGGAGGCAGTGGAGGACAGAAAAGAGGGGCGCTCTATGGTCCATGAGGTCACAAAGAGTCAGACATGACTAAATGACTGAACAACAACATATTGCAGAGTATTGAACATTCCATTGCCATTTTTTGTCTACAGGAGCAAATTAGACACAATTTATAAAGCTTTTTTCATTCCTCTGAGTTAACTTCAGGCTTAATGTTCTGAGGGCACAAGGCTTTTCACTTATTTATACTTGTCTTTCAGTTACGTTCAATGGATATTTCTTTTTTTTTTTTTCAAATGTATTAACTCGGTAACTGTAGAGATGCACTTGCCAGCTCTGTTTTGTTCTGTAAAAGCTTCACTGGAGTGACCGCATTAAAGTTTTAAACAGCACTGGCCTTTGTTCAGAGAAGTAATTCTTTCCCTTTTTTTTGGATAGATATGCTATGTGGTCACATCAGCTTAGGTGTTGGCAACCCCCACATCTGTGTCCAGGTGAGCCATTGGCTGTAACTTACAGGTTACTAAGCTGTCAGTTACAAAAACTGACCCAACCATTTCCTTGACCTCGCTGAAATCCCGGCTCTGTTTAATCCGGCGGTACTCGCCCCCCTTCCCTTCAGAGGCAGCCCGTGCACCCACCCAGGATTGGCCCTGCAAAGTGACAACCCAGTTACTAAGCTGTCAGTTACAAAGTCTGACCCAATCATCTCCTTGACCTCGCTGAAAGCCCGCTATTGGCTGAGGATATCTGTATGCCATGTTGAAGAGGGCCAACCGCACACCTATAGATGTACCTTTGGGACACTACACTAGCTTGTACAGTCCATAAAAGACTTTATGCAACATCATCAAATGAGTTTCCTGGGCTTAACACTAGGGATCGACCAATTATCGCCAATGCCGATATATCGGGGGCCAATATGCACTTTCCCCGATATATCAGAATCAGCCCCTGAGGTTACCGATATTGCCGATATTTCAGGAAAGTGCATGTACTGGAGTGATATGGTATAATGGTGTCGCGCTAGTCCATATCCACCAGTGTTAATAGACAGATGATATAAATGTAAGAGTAAGTCCCAAACAGTGTCGGCAGGGTCCACATCCACTATAACGATGAAGAGTAGTGAAGCAGGAAAAACCACCACCAAAACAGGATATTAGGGTACTCTTACCAACTATGTAGACCTCTAAGGGTCAAAACCAGCCCAAATACTGATGTTGGCACCGACAGGAAGGGATCAATTATTTTCCAGAGGCTTCTTTCAATAAGGGTATAACTGGGTTCCCCCAACTCCTCCTGTGTGTGTCGGGCAGGCTCGGCTCGCTCTCGGGCACACAGAGATCACAGGGGAAGGAAGGACAGCCGCCGCTCGAGCGGCGGCTGTCCTTCCTTCCCCTGTGATCTCTGTGTGCCCGAGAGCGAGCCGAGCCTGCCCGACATTGAGTCCGAGCGGCGGCTGTCCTTCCTTCCCCTGTGATCTCTGTGTGCCCGAGAGCGAGCCGAGCCTGCCCGACATTGAGTCCGAGCGGCGGCTGTCCTTCCTTCCCCTGTGATCTCTGTGTGCCCGAGAGCGAGCCGAGCCTGCCCGACATTGAGTCCGAGCGGCGGCTGTCCTTCCTTCCCCTGTGATCTCTGTGTGCCCGAGAGCGAGCCGAGCCTGCCCGACACACACAGGAGGAGTTGGGGGAACCCAGTTATACCCTTATTGAAAGAAGCCTCTGTAAAATAATTGATCCCTTCCTGTCGGTGCCAACATCAGTATTTGGGCTGGTTTTGACCCTTAGAGGTCTACATAGTCGGTAAGAGTACCCTAATATCCTGTTTTGGTGGTGTTTTTTTCCTGCTTCACTACTCTATATCGTTATAGTGGATGTGGACCCTGCCGACACTGTTTGGGACTTACTCTTACATTTATATCTTCTGTCTATTAACACTGGTGGATATGGACTAGTGCAACACCATTATACCATATTTCTGTTAAGATACAAGTTTTCTATCTTTTTGTGTCAGCTGCTTTCCGGAGATTGACTTTTAAATATATTGATTTTATTATTTAGTGCAGCGTTTGTGATATGGTTTTAGCGCAGCAATTTTAACATTTGTATGTACTGGAGTGATGCCTGCAGCTAGAGGCATCACCCCGGTACCGGCGTCCATAGCTGATGGTTGGCTGTCTTGTAATGACAACCGATGCGGCTGAGAAGCCGCTCAGCTGTCATTACAAGGAGCGGGAGAGGACGCCCCCCCCCCCCCTTCTGCTGCCTTGGACAGCTCGCCCGGGTCTCCTGTCCCACCGGGAGACCCGGGCAACCATCCTGCACGGCCGCCAAAGACCCGATCAAAGTCGCAATCGGCTCTGATCGAGTCTCCATGGAAAAACCCGGAAGTGATGTCATGACATCACTTCCGGGTACTCGGCGCCAGAATTAAAAAAATGACAGCATTCAAAACAGCCAAACTTGGCGTTTTGAATGCTTTTAAGTGCAGAGGAGGGGTTTGGGGTTCTATTCGACCCCCAGATCCCTCCACAACAGTACCTGTGAAGAAAAAAAAAAGTGGACTCTTTTAAGCAGGACCCTACAGTAACACTAACGGCACTAACTATTTATTGCCCCCCCCCCCCCAATCTATATTTCCCTACAAGTGTATGGGCTGTCCACCCCTGATGGCGGCCCTGTGGCTTGTATAGAGTAGTAACTGGTAGAATGAGGCATACCATCCTGGACTGTAAGTTGGAACCCAAGTAAGCATGTACAGATTATGAAGGTACTTGGACAAGGGTTAGTATAGTTACCACTCTAGAAGACCTGATGAAGGGGGAGTGAAGAACTCAAAACATTGGCTTTTTTTTTTGCAGCATAAACTCTTTTATGGACTATACGAATCGGTGTGACATCTCTTCATTTTTTAAATAAACTCTTCTAAGGGTCCAAGAGGAAGGACACCATGGCTGTTGGAGAGCAGCCTCCATGATAGCATACTACATATAACGTTATAATAATCACTACCAGGTTCAGGGCTCCTAGTCCTATACCAAAAAAAAAAAAAAAGATTGCATTCCTATAAGGTACAGGGTTTGAGGCTGATCTGAGGTCTAAGCATTGTGGCTAATTGAAAGTCTGAAGTCTATCTGTTTGGGGCTGATTTGAGGTCTGCAGTCTATCCAATGGGGCTGACCTGAGGTCTGCAGTCTATCCATTGGGGCTGACCTGAGGTGACGTCTGCAGTCTATCCATTGGGGCTGACCTGAGGTCTGCAGTCTATCCATTGGTACTGACCTGAGGTCTGCAGTCTATCTATTGGGGCTAACCTGAGGTCTGCAGTCTATTCATTGGGGCTAACCTGAGGTCTGCAGTCTATCCATTGGGGCTGACCTGAAGTCTGTAGTCTATCCATTGGGGCCAACCTGAGGTCTGCAGTCTATCCTTTTGGGCTGACCTGAGGTCTGCAGTCTATCCATTGGGGCTGACCTGAGGTCTGAAGTCTATCCATAGGGGCTGATCTAAGGTCTGAAGACTAATCATACGGGCTGATCTGAGGTTGAAGTTTATGGGTAGGGCCTGACCTGAGATTGTGCATGTATTGGGGCTGATTTGTGATCTGAAGTCTGTACATTGAGGCTAATCTAAGGTCTGAAGTCTGTGCATTGGGGCTAATCAGAGGTCTAAAGTACATGCATTGGGGCTGATCAGAGGTCTAACGTCAATGCATTGGAACGGATCTGAGGTTTGAATGCATGCACTTGGGCTGAAGTCTTTGCAGTGAGGCTGATTTAAAGTCTGTGCATTCGGATTGATCTGAGGTCTGAAATACATTAATTGCGGCTGATTTGTGATCTGAAGTCTATGCATTGGGACTGATCTGAGGTCTAAAGTCTATGCACTGGGGCTAATCTGAGGTCTGGATGCATGGGCTTGGCCTGATCTGCGGTCTGAAGTCTATGCACTGAGGGTGGTCTAAGGTCTGAACATTTATGCATTGGGGTTAAACCAGAGGTCTGAAGTATATGCACTGGAACTGATCGGAGGTCTGAAGTCTATGCATTAGGGCCAATCTGAGGTCTGAAGTCCATGCATTGGGGCTGATCTGAGATCTGAAGTCTGTGCACTGGGGCCAATCTGAGGTCTGAAGTCTGGGGCTGATCTGAGGTCTAAAGTCTACGCAATGGGGTTGATCTGCGGTTTGAAGTCTATGCACTGGGGCTAATCTGAGGTCTGCAGTCTATGCACTGGGGCCGATCTGAGGTCTGAAGTCTATGCATTGGGGCTGATCTGAGGTCTGAAGTCTATGCACTGGGGCCGATCTGAGGTCTGAAGTCTATGCATTGGGACTGATCTGAGGTCTGAAGTCTTTGCACTGGAGCTGATAGGAGGCCTAAAGTCTATTGGGTTGATCAAAGGTCTGAAGTCTATGCATTGGGGCTGACATCTGAAGTCTATGCACTGGGGCCGATCTGAGGTCTGAAGTTATGGGCTTGGGCTGATTTGCGGTCTGAAGTCTATGCACTGAAGTTGGTCTAAGGTCTGAACATTTATGCATTGAGGCTAAACCAGAGGTCTGAAGTATATGCACTGGAACTGATCAGAGGTCTGAAGTCTATGCATTAGGGCCAATCTGAGGTCGGAAGTCTATGCATTGGGGCTGACCTGAGATCTGAAGTCTGTGCTCTTGGGCCAATCTGAGGTCTGAAGTCTGTGCACAAGGTCTGAAGTCTGGGGCTGATCTGAGGTCTGAAGTCTATGCAATGGGGTTGACCTGCAGTCAGAAGTCTATGCACGGGGGCTAATCTGAGGTCTGCAGTCTATGCACTGGGGCCGATCTGAGGTCTGAAGTGTATGCATTGGGGCTGATCTGAGGTCTGAAGTCTATGCACTGGGGCCGATCTGAGGTCTGAAGTCTATGCATTGGGACTGATCTAAGGTCTGAAGTCTATGCACTGAAGCTGATAGGAGGTCTAAAGTCTATTGGGTTGATCAAAGGTCTGAAGTCTATGCATTGGGGCTGACATCTGAAGTCTATGCACTGGGGCCGATCTGAGGTCTGAAGTTATGGGCTTGGGCTGATTTGCGGTCTGAAGTCTATGCACTGAGGTTGGTCTAAGGTCTGAACATTTATGCATTGAGGCTAAACCAGAGGTCTGAAGTATATGCACTGGAACTGATCAGAGGTCTGAAGTCTATGCATTAGGGCCAATCTGAGGTCGGAAGTCTATGCATTGGGGCTGACCTGAGATCTGAAGTCTGTGCTCTTGGGCCAATCTGAGGTCTGAAGTCTGTGCACAAGGTCTGAAGTCTGGGGCTGATCTGAGGTCTGAAGTCTATGCAATGGGGTTGACCTGCAGTCAGAAGTCTATGCACGGGGGCTAATCTGAGGTCTGCAGTCTATGCACTGGGGCCGATCTGAGGTCTGAAGTGTATGCATTGGGGCTGATCTGAGGTCTGAAGTCTATGCACTGGGGCCGATCTGAGGTCTGAAGTCTATGCATTGGGACTGATCTAAGGTCTGAAGTCTATGCACTGAAGCTGATAGGAGGTCTAAAGTCTATTGGGTTGATCAAAGGTCTGAAGTCTATGCATTGGGGCTGACATCTGAAGTCTATGCACTTGGGGCTGATAGGAGGTCTAAAATCTATCGGGCTGATCAAAGGTCTGAAGTCTATGCAGTGGGGCTGATCTGAGGTCTGAAGTTTATGCATTGGGATCGATCAGAGGTCCAAAGTCCACACATCGGGACTGATCTGAGGTCTGAAGTCTATGCACTGGGGCCGATCTGAGGTCTGAAGTCTATGCATTGGGGCTTATCTGAGGTCTGAAGTCTATGCACTGGGGCCGATCTGAGGTCTAAATGCATGCACTGGGGCTAATTGGAGGTCCAAAGTCTACACATTGGGGATGATCTGATGTCTGAAGTCTATGCACTGGAACTGATCGAAGGTCCGAAGTCTATGAACTGGGGCTAATCTGAGGTCTGGATGCATTGACTTGAGCTGATCTGCGATCTGAAGTCTATGCACTGGGCCTGGTCTAAGGTCTAAATTATGGATTGGGGCTAAATCAGAGATCTGAAGTATATGCACTGGAACTGATCGGAGGTCTGAAGTCTATGCACTGGGGCTGATCTAAGGTCTGAAGTCTATGAATTGGGGCCGATCTGAGGTCTGAATGCATGCACTGGGGCTAATTGGAGGTCCAAAGTCTACACATTGGGGCTGATCTAATGTTTGAAGTCTATGCAATGGGCTGATCTGGGGTCTGAAGTCTATGCAATGGGCTGATCTGGGGTCTGAAGTCTATGCAATGGGCTGATCTGGGGTCTGAAGTCTATGCAATGGGCTGATCTGGGGTCTGAAGTCTATGCAATGGGCTGATCTGGGGTCTGAAGTCTATGCACTGGGGCTGATTTGAGTTTTGAATTTATGCAGTGGGTCTGATCAGAGGTCTGAAGGTTATGCATTGGGTATTAATATATTTTGTGTGTGCACCAGTTAATCCATTTATGCACTCCTAGTTATACAGCTAATGACCAGTTAAACTCATTTATTATTATATAATAATGATTGAGTTTAAAATTCATAGTAAAAAATCTTCATAAAACTATTGAAAGTAAAAATACATTAGCAGTACAACTATGAGTGTCAAAAGCTGAAAACGAAGACCACAGAGTGCTATTGTTCACTGGCATGCTGGTTGGCTAATGCTTGGGAACGTGATCCTTAACATACCAAAGGTTGCAAACCCTTACATCAGCTGGTTAAGCAGTAAAAATTATAACTATCCTTTTCTAGCAAAAAATCCCACTGAACAATATCCCCATTGCATTCTCATACCATAATTAAGTGTTTTCCTGTAACGCTACAGAATGACCTTGCATTAGGTATGTAGCCTTATGTCTTATTATGAATTTTATTGCCTGTTTTTAATACCATCCTATTCATGAGGATCCAAAGTGTTTTTTTTGTGTCATTGTATTTCTCGTCAGATAAATGTTTTTCCCTCCATTTACATGTAATTAATTATAACAGCGATGAGACATATAATATGGAATCCATTATTCCAGCTTAACGGGACCCAGGTGCCTTACATCGCTCACCCACCGGTGGGTAAATGTAATGGAAAGAGCCTGGAAATGTGGGGAAAAGTCTTTCTAATTGTGTTTGGATACGTGCACGTGGCGTCCCCAGGACTTAATGAAATGGGATGGTAATGGGGCCATCGGAGCTGGATGGAGAATTAGCATCTGTAATGGATTATTTTCTGGAGTGAAGTTTCATTTTATAGACGATCGGGAGATACTTAAACTATTAGCCGACCTCTGCAGCGGGTGTAACGCGCACGCTAATGGATTAACACTTAGTGGGTGATGCTTCAGCATGGCGGGCGATATCTCATCAGACACATTTCCCAGGCAGAGAAGTGATAATGTCATCTACGAAGCGTTTACTATTCCATAAGACGCAATATTAAAGTAAGCCAACCAGCAGCTATGAAGACAAAAACATTTTCAAAAGTCTTGGGATGCATAAAAAGAGAGATTAAAAAAAAAACCAAAATCAACATGCGCTATATTGTCAAAAGTATTGGGACGCCTGCCTTTACACGCACATGAACTTTAATGGCATCCCAGTCTTAACCACTTAAGCCCCGGAGGATTTGGCTGCTAAACGACCAGAGGGCATTTTGCGATTCGGCACTGTGTGACTTTAACGGACAATTGCGCGGTCGTGCGACGCTGTACCGAAACGAATTTGGCGTCCTTTTTTTCCCACAAACAGAGCTTTCTTTTGGTGGTATTTGATCACCTGTGCGATTTTTTGATCACGCGCTATAAACAAAAAAAGAGCGTAAATTTTGCAAAAATAGCAATATTTTTCCCTTTTTTTTATATGAAATTCCCCCAAAAAAAAATGTAAAAATCAAAATTTTTTAATATTTTCGGCCAATTTGTTTTATGCTACCTATGTTTGGTAAAAAAAATCGCAAAAAGCGTATTTTGATTGGTTTGCGCAAAAGTTATTGCGTTTACTAACAAAGGGAAAGATTTTTGTCATTTTTGTTGGTTTTTTTTTTAACGCGTAATGGCGGCGATCTGCGATTTTTTTTGCGGTACTGCGACATTGCGGCGGACAGATCGGACCCTTGACTGACATTTTTGACACTTTTGGGGTTACCAGTGACATTTCTACAGTAATCAGTGCTATACATATGCACTGTTACTGTAAAAATGCACTGGTAGTGAAGGGGTTAACTTTATTTGAGAGGGAGGGGCTGTGTGTGTCCCTAGGGGCGTGATTCTAACTGTGATTGGCTGTGGCTTCAACTGTATGCAGAGTGATCAATGGATCTACATAGTAGATCCATGTGATCAGCTCTCATACAGAGAGGAGAATGACAGGCAGCTTGTTTACACAAGCTGCCTGACTATCTCCCTCTCCCCCGCCGATCGCAGAGTGGCCGGCGGCGATCGGGTCCGCCGGTCACGCGCGCGGGGGGGTCCGTGACCACGCGGGAGCGGGAGCGCGCCTCCGGCGGCGCGCGCTCGCTCCCTAAACCCTCACAGGCGAGCGACGTAGACCTACGTCACTTTGCCTGTGAGGGGCTGACCGCCCACGTAGATAGTCGTGCGGCGGTCGGCAAGTGGTTAAGCCCCGTACACACGCGTTGAAAATTGGCAGGGAATTTTCGGCCAACGTCCAATCGGCCGATTTTCGGCTTGTTAGTATGATGCTTTCGACAACCGACTCCGACTTTTCGGCCGAACAAAATCTGGTGTGCAGACTATAACATTTTTGTTGGCCGTCAACAGAACGGCCGATTTTCCGTCAGTCAGTACAGATTTCGGCAGACAAAAATCTGATGAGCAAGACTGGGCATGCTCAGAGAAGAAAAAACACACGGAAAGTAAACCAGCACATGACATCACTTCTGAAGTTGGTTTTTGTTGGCTGAGAGAATTTGTGTGCAGTCTAGAGCACATTTCAACCAACACAACAACACTGGACAAAAGACGGCCGATCGGTCGGCCGATAATCGTTGCGTGTGTACGAGGCATAACAAGCCGGAAATCGGCAGATCGGACGTTGGTCGAAAATTCCCTGCCAATTTTCGACGCGTGTGTGCGGGGCTTAAGTCTTGACCCACTCTTTGCAGCTATAACAGCTTCAACTCTTCTGAGAAGGCTGTCCACAAGGTTTAGGAGTGTGTCTATGGGACCATTCTTCCAGAAGCCCATTTGTGAGGTCAGGCACTGATGTTGGACCAGAAGGCCTGGCTTGCAGTCTCCGCTCTAATTCATCTCAAAGGTGTTCTATGGGTTGGGGTCAGGAATTTGTGGCAGATAGTCAAGTCCCTCCAACCCAAACTCACTCATCCATGTCTTTATGGACCTTGCTTTGCGCACTGGTCATGACCTGGGTCATGTTGGAACAGAAAGGGACCATCCCTCAACTGTTCCAACAAAGTTGGGAGCATGAATTTGTCCAAAATGTCTTGGTATGCTGACGCTTTAAGAGTTCCCTTCACTGCAACTAAGGGACCAATCCAAATCCCTGAAAAACAACCCCACACCATAATCCCCCCTCACCACCAAATGATCTGCAGTCTGGACCAGTGCACAAAGCAAAGTTCATAAAGACATGGATGAGTGAGTTTGGGGTGGAGGAACTTGACTGGCCTGCACAGAGTCCTGACCTCAACTCGTTAGAACACCCTTGGGATGAATTAGAGAAGAGAATAAAAAAAGGAAAGGAAAAGTGGGGTTTTGAAGGCCTAAAAGGGGATGGTCACAATGTATCACACATTAGTAAATAAAATCATATTTATTCAAACAAAAACTAAAAGGCATGCACCATACATGCCGTAGAGTATAGTAACAATAACAACACTGATACATATAAACACTACATTAATACAGAAACCCCGTAGGGGTAATAACAAGTATAAAACCAAGTGGTGGGTCTCAATTGGGAATGGTGGAGAGTGGATCCTGCGTAGCCGACGCGTTTTGCATGGTCGTGCTTCCTCAGGGTACAGGAAACCAAAAACCAACCAGTATTCCCTTTAGAAGAATCAGCAGGCGGATAGTTGTTACATATACAGGCGCCGGGCATGGGTCATATTATCACTTAGTAGGGATAGTTTATATGTGGAGATGTGTACATATATTGTTGTGTTATAGTACATATAATCAGGATGCTGATATTACAGCTCAAGATGATCTTTTATAGTAGTCCAGGAGTGTCTAGTATCTGTCCATCTCCACATAGATGATATAATATATAATCCTTACTGGGGATAGCATATCCTCACCAGGCAGGGGTCTTGTGTGTACTTAGCATAGGCCATAGTAAGGGGGCACATCAAAGGGTATATATACACCGTCCCTGTACACCCACTCTCTCTCGTTCCGCCTGCCTGACTATATATATATAGTCAGGATCAGAAGAGGGGTGAACAGCTGGCTTAGAGACAGTTCATTTAGTGCAGCGGCACGACTTCGGGGGCGACCTGTGAAGTCCCGTGCACCCCGACTTCGGAGCGACGTGCATGGACTTCATATAATGAATGTCTATGCAAGTCGCTCCAGGTCGCCCCGAAGTAGTACAGGACCCTTTTTCTAAGTCGGAGCGACTTGTGTCGCTCCTATTAGAACGGTTTCCGTAGCACAGAATGGACCGCGACTTGTCAGGCTGACAAGTCGCGGTAGTGTGAATGGACACTTAAAGTAAAAGGTGCTTTATTTAGCATAAAAGCAAAACAAAATGAAGAAACGACAGGTTTGTCTTTAAATACAGTCACACTTAATGTTCAATTTCTGCCACAGACAAGCTTAGAGGAAAAAACTTCAAAGTTCTAGCCAGAGCTACAGTCCTTTACACAGGTTAGCTCACCCAGAAGGTCTCAGCCCACTTGTGGAGCCTTCCAGACAGCATGCAGATGTCTCTCTCACTGCTAGCAAACAGCTCCACACACTCATAGCAGCTGCCTAATAACCAGGTCTGAAGGGAAAGTACCTACCCCCTCCTAACCCTGCCCCAGGCTGACTCTTTACAATATATATATACATACATATATATATATATATATATATATATATACCCTTTTAGATTGTAAGCTCTAACAAGCAGGGCCCTCCAGTGGCATAGCGTGGGGGGTGCAGAGGGGGCCGGCCGCACCGGGCGCAGCATCTGGGGGGGGGGGGGCGCATCCGCAGTCTCACTCTGTCTGTCTGACTCTGACATACACAGTTCACACACTGTCTGCGGCTGCCTCCATCTTTAGGCTGGGAGATGTCCAGCGCGGCCGCCCTATGGCTGAAAATGGCAGGGTGGGGTGGGGCAGGGCTGGACTGTGCCTCACCTGTCCATTGGTGTAGGGTGGGGTGGCGTTGCAAGCCAATCCCTGCTTATGCCGCCTCTCCTCACTGCTCAGTCAGTTTAGCAGCGAGTGACTCAGCAGCCTGGCGCCGTCACGGAGTGGGTTTTTTGTTTTTTTAATCACCTGATTAGAGCCAGAGGCTCTAATAGGCTTCAAAAAAAGGGTGGACCCGGGGCGCAAAGCAGTGTGCCCTGAGCCCACCCATTGTGTGACAATCACTCTGCATTGAATGGGGGCACGCTGGTCTCTCTGCATTGAATGGGGGCACGCTGGTCTCTCTGCATTGAATGGGGGCACGTGGGTCTCTCTGCATTGAAAGGGGGCACACTGGTCATTCTGCATTGAAAGGGGGGCACGCTCTTCATTCAAACTTGTATTTAGATGCATTTTACTTTAATTACATCAGTATTTTCATAACAAACAATACATGTGCTTAGGGGGTAAGGGTTTCTTTAACTAATCTAGTGGAAGAGACTCGAGTGCTAAAATCTCACGGGTTAGGGGGTGCAAATTACTTGCCTTGCCCCGGGTGCTGACAACCCACGCTACGCCACTGGGGCCCTCTGATTCCTTTTGTTCCAAATTGTATTGGAACTGTAATGTCTGCCTTCATTTTGTTAAGCGCTGCGCAAACTGTTGGCGCTATATAAATCCTGTATAATAATAATAATATATGTTTTATAGTAGAAAGTAATATATATATATATATATATATATTTTTTTTTTTTTTAATTATGGTCTTTTTTCATTTATATCGCAAAAAAAAAAAAAAATCCAGAGTTGATCAAATGCCACAAAAAAAAAAAAGCTCTATTTATGGGAAAAAAATGATATCAATTTTGATTGGGTGTGGCGTTACATGACCATGCAATTACCAGTTAAAATAGTGCAGTGCTGAATAGCAAAAAATTGGCTGGTCATGAATGGGGGGGGGGGGGGGGGTTAAAACCTTCCGAAGCTGAAGTGGTTAATGTAAAGTTTCCATTTCTTTGGGTTGATTCATTTTTCTTTTTTCTATCTTTTGTAAACAATTTAAAGGATAAGTCCACCCTAACACTAACATTCCTGCATCTATAGACCTCCACGATCGAACCTATCTAGCCCTGTAAAGAAGAAATTAGTATACTTACCTTTTTTGAAGCCGAAATTTAAGTGTTTCTTCCAAAAAAATTACGTTTGAAAAACCGCTGCTCAAATACCTTGAAACATAAAAAATTGCAAACCCCACCATTTTATTCACTAGGGCCTCTGATTATATATCATGTTGGGGGGTTGCAAGTAGTTTTCTAGCAAAAAAAAAAAAAGAGACTTTTTTACATGTAGGAGAGGAATGTCAGCAGTGGCGTCACTGGGGGATGTGGGGGGTGCAGATGGCACCCAGGTGACACCCACCAGAGGGGTGACAACAGGTGCGGACTAAGCCGGGTCACTCTGATGCCCCCTAAAAGACTGCATTGCTTCCACCACAGACATGCAGGAAGCGGTGGAAAAGCGGTCAGTCTTTAATCACTTCAGCCCCGGAAGGTTTTACCCCCTTAACCACTTGCCGTCTGAGTACGGTAATACTACTGCGGCAAAGTGGTTCGTTATCGTCTGACGACGTAGTATTAACGTCGTCAGACACTCCCCCTTCTGGGCGGCACTTGCGCGCCGCCGGAGGCTCGCTCCCGCTGTTTTCATTCACAGCGGGAGTCGGGCCAGGGGAGGAGCAGCGGCGATCGCCGCTGCTCTGCCCCGATCATCGGGGATCTAGTGTGGAGATCCGCCCGCCTGTGTAAACACAAGCGGGCGGATCTCCATAGTGACAGGGAGTGACAGATCGGACTGTTCAGCATAGCTGGACATCCGATTTGTCCCTGACTCACTCAGTCACCTCCCCCCCTACACGTCAGTAAGCACCAGGCATACATTAACCCCTCCCTCTCCAATAAAATTAACCCCTTCCCTGCCAGTGTCATTTTTACAGTAACAGTGCATATATATAGCACTGATTACTGCAGTAATGTCACTGGTACCCCCAAAAGTGTCAAAAATGTCAGTCAAGGGTCCGATCTGTCCGCCGCAATGTCGCAGTCCCACAAAAAAAATCGCAGATCGCCGCCATTACGCGTTAAAAAAAAAAACACCAAAAATGACAGAAATCTTTCCCTTTGTTAGTAAACACAATAACTTTTGCGCAAACCAATCAAAATACGCTTATTGCGATTTTTTTTTTACCAAAAATAGGTAGCAGAAAACAAATTGGCCAAAAATTTTTTTAAAAATTGGTTTTTACATCTTTTTTGGGGGGAATTTCATATAAAAAAATGTTAAAAATATTGTTATTTTTTCAAAATAAACGCTCTTTTTTTGTTTATAGCACAAAAAGTAAAAATCGCACAGGTGATCAAATACCACCAAAAGAAAGCTCTGTGTGTGGGAAAAAAAGGACGTAAATTTCGTTTGGGTACGGCGTCGCACGACCGCGCAATTGTCAGTTGAAGTCGCACAGCGCCGAATCGCAAAAAGTGGCCTGGACGGAATACAGCAAAATCCTCCGGTGGTAAAGTGGTTAATGACCAGGCCATTTTTTGCGATTTGGCACTGCGTTACTTTAACAGACAATTGCACGGTCGTGTGACGCTGTACCCAAATAAAATTGATGTCTTTTTTTCCCCACAAATAAAGCTTAATTTTGGTGGTATTTGATCACCTGTGCGTTTTTTAAATTTTGCGCTATAAACAAAAAAAGAGCGACAATTCTGAAAAAGAAAAAAAAAACAATAGTTTTCACTTTCTGCTATATAACATTCCCCAAAACAAAACATTTAAAACAAAACTTTTCATCCTTTTAGGCCAATTTGTATTCTGCTACATATTTTTGTCAAAAAATAAATAAATCCCAATAAGCGTATTTTGATTGGTTTGGGCAAAAGTTATCGCGTCTAAAAACTAGGGGAAAGATTTATATCAATTGTATTTATTTTTACTAGTAATGGCAGCGATCTGTGATTTGTAACGGGACTGCGACATTGCGGTGGACAGATTGGACCCCTAACTGACATTTTTGACACTGTTGAGGGTACCAGTGACATCACTACAGTAATCAGTGCTAAAAATATGCACCGCTACTGTACTAATGACACTGGCAGGGAAGGGGTTGACCCAGGGGCAATCAAAGGGTTAAATGTGAGCCTAGGGGGGGGGGGGGGTGCTTTCTAACTGTGAGGGGTAGGGGCTTATGAAACCAACACAGAGACCTGTGATTCTAAATAGGAGGAACACAGGAGTACAGGTTGATTGCAACAGCAGACCACTGTTCTCTCTCCAAGGGGAGCGAATGCGGGTGCCCGGCACCGTGGATCAGCTTCCCCGCTGGTGAATGGGCACTTGTTTGACTTTAAGTATCATTAAAATCACTGTTCCTGTAAAAACAATTGTTTTTGCTCCATTCCCTCTCCTGCCGGCTGCTGCACGGGATGTGTCACAATAGTAATAATGTAATTTACCAGCTCCTTCCATTTCTGAATGTACAGAGTCATAGTCAGTGACATTGTAAAAAGATAAAATATAATGATAAAAAAATAATACAATTAAAATACCAAAAAATAAAAACTACTGACACCAGTGGGTGAACTTCCAGGATCACAAAGGTCACACTTGCGACCGGGCCCTGGCATTCCACCATCGTGGGGAGGCCCCAAGATGGCAGGAAGGGGGCCCACTGCAGAACTTGTGAAAGGGCCCCGCAATGAGAGTAAAGGGCCCCCAGGATCAGTTGAAGAGCTCCAGGCTTGAAGAGAAGGCTTAAATTGCATCGCACAGACATCCCATGTGATGTGCACAGGAATGCGGTGCGTTTTTGGTGCAAATCACATGCGGTGTTCAGAATGAACCAGAGTGACCTCAGGATATGTTCCATCAAAGACACCTCCAAACACAACCCAGGCTTAAAAAAGCAATGGAATTAACAACACCAATAATCGCTGCTAAGTGCTAACAGGCGTTTTTATTCAAGTTTTTTGGCGTTTATCGACTTTAGAGCATTTTTACAGCTGGAAAATGCCACTCAAAACCCACTAGTTTTCGTTTTGTTTTTTTTTTACTGCCAGAAAACGCCCCTGCCAAAAACTGCTGATAACAGCCAGTGTGTGTATGGAGACATAGGAGAACATGCTGGGGAGACATAGGAGAACATGCTGGGGAGACATAAGAGAACATGCTGGGGAGACATAGGAGAACATGCTGGGGAGACATAAGAGAACATGCAGGGGAGACATAGGAGAACATGCTGGGGAGACATAGGAGAACATGCTGGGGAGACATAGAAGAACATGCTGGGGAGACATAGAAGAACATGCTGGGGAGACATAGGAGAACATGCTGGGGAGACATAGGAGAACATGCAGGGGAGACATAGGAGAACATGCTGGGGAGACATAGAAGAACATGCTGGGGAGACATAGGAGAATATGTTGGGGAGACATAGGAGAACATGCTGGGGAGACATAGGAGAACATGCTGGGGAGACATAGGAGAATATGTTGGGGAGACATAGGAGAACATGCCGGGGAGACATAGGAGAACATGCCGGGGAGACATAGGAGAACATGCCGGGGAGACATAGGAGAACATGCCGGGGGAGACATAGGAAAACATGCTGGGGAGACATAGAAGAACATGCCGGGGAGACATAGGAGAACATGCAGGTAGACATAGGAGAACATGATAGGGAGACATAGGAGAACATGCTGGGAGACATAGGAGAACATGCCGGGGAGACATAGGAAAACATGCCTGGGAGACATAGGAAAACATGCCGGGGAGACATAGGAAAACATGCCGGGGAGACATAGGAGAACATGCCGGGGAGACATAGAAGAACATGCCAGGGAGACATAGGAGAACATGCTGGGAGACATAGGAGAACATACTGGGGAGACATAGGAGAACATGCTGGGAGACATAGGAGAACATGCCGGGGAGACAGAGGAGAACATGCCGGGGAGACATAGGAGAACATGCTGTGGAGACATAGGAGAACATGCTGGGAAGACATAGGAGAACATGCTGGGGAGACATAGGAGAACATGCTGGGGAGACATAGGAGAACATGCCGGGGAGACATAGGAGAACATGCTGGGAGACATAGGAGAACATGCCGGGGAGACATAGGAAAACATGCAGGGGAGACATAGGAAAACATGCCGGGGAGACATAGGAGAACATGCCGGAGAGTCATAGAAGAACATGCCGGGGAGACATAGGAGAACATGCTGGTAGACATAGGAGAACATGCCGGGGAGACATAGGAGAACATGCTGGGAGACATAGGAGAACATGACGGGGAGACATAGGAAAACATGCCAGGGAGACATAGGAAAACATGCCGGGAAAACATAGGAGAACATGCCGAGGAGACATAGGAGAACATGCCGGGGAGACATAGAAGAACATGCCAGGGAGACATAGGAGAACATGCTGGGGAGACATAGGAGAACATGCGGGGGAGACATAGGAGAACATGCTGGGGAGACATAGGAGAACATGCTGGGTAGACATAGGTAAACATGCTGGCGGAGACATAGGAGAACATGCCGGGGAGACATAGGAGAACATGCTGGGGAGACATAGGAGAATATGCTGGGGAGACATAGGAGAACATGGTGGGGAGACATAGGAGAACATGCTGGGGAGACATAGGAGAACATGCTGGGTAGACATAGGTGAACATGCTGGGGGAGACATAGGGGAACATGCTGTGAATACATAGGAGAACATGCTGGGGAGACATAGGAGAACATGCTGGGGAGACATAGGAGAACATGCTGGGGAGACATAGGAGAACATGGTGGGGAGACTTAGGAGAACATGCTGGGAAGACATAGGAGAACATGCCGGGGAGACATAGGAGAACATGCTGGGGAGACATAGGAGAACATGCTGGGGAGACATAGGAGAACATGCCGGGGAGACATAGGAGAACATGCAGGTAGACATAGGAGAACATGATAGGGAGACATAGGAGAACATGCTGGGAGACATAGGAGAACATGCCGGGGAGACATAGGAAAACATGCCTGGGAGACATAGGAAAACATGCCGGGGAGACATAGGAAAACATGCCGGGGAGACATAGGAGAACATGCCGGGGAGACATAGAAGAACATGCCAGGGAGACATAGGAGAACATGCTGGGAGACATAGGAGAACATGCCGGGGAGACAGAGGAGAACATGCCGGGGAGACATAGGAGAACATGCTGTGGAGACATAGGAGAACATGCTGGGAAGACATAGGAGAACATGCTGGGGAGACATAGGAGAACATGCTGGGGAGACATAGGAGAACATGCCGGGGAGACATAGGAGAACATGCTGGGAGACATAGGAGAACATGCCGGGGAGACATAGGAAAACATGCAGGGGAGACATAGGAAAACATGCCGGGGAGACATAGGAGAACATGCCGGAGAGTCATAGAAGAACATGCCGGGGAGACATAGGAGAACATGCTGGTAGACATAGGAGAACATGCCGGGGAGACATAGGAGAACATGCTGGGAGACATAGGAGAACATGACGGGGAGACATAGGAAAACATGCCAGGGAGACATAGGAAAACATGCCGGGGAGACATAGGAGAACATGCCGAGGAGACATAGGAGAACATGCCGGGGAGACATAGAAGAACATGCCAGGGAGACATAGGAGAACATGCTGGGGAGACATAGGAGAACATGCGGGGGAGACATAGGAGAACATGCTGGGGAGACATAGGAGAACATGCTGGGTAGACATAGGTAAACATGCTGGCGGAGACATAGGAGAACATGCCGGGGAGACATAGGAGAACATGCTGGGGAGACATAGGAGAATGTGCTGGGGAGACATAGGAGAACATGGTGGGGAGACATAGGAGAACATGCTGGGGAGACATAGGAGAACATGCTGGGTAGACATAGGTGAACATGCTGGGGGAGACATAGGGGAACATGCTGTGAATACATAGGAGAACATGCTGGGGAGACATAGGAGAACATGCTGGGGAGACATAGGAGAACATGCTGGGGAGACATAGGAGAACATGCTGGGGAGACATAGGAGAACATGGTGGGGAGACTTAGGAGAACATGCTGGGAAGACATAGGAGAACATGCCGGGGAGACATAGGAGAACATGCTGGGGAGACATAGGAGAACATGCTGGGGAGACATAGGAGAAAATGCCGGGGAGACAAAGGTGAACATGCTGGGGAGACATAGGGGAACATGCCTGGGGAGACATAGGAGAACATGCTG
The DNA here is from genome assembly GCF_965119305.1 of Pelophylax lessonae. Taxonomy (NCBI): domain Eukaryota; kingdom Metazoa; phylum Chordata; class Amphibia; order Anura; family Ranidae; genus Pelophylax; species Pelophylax lessonae. Next base: position 673,945,393 of record NC_138770.1, on the reverse strand, counting down.
GGGAGACATAGGAGAACATGCTGGGGAGACATAGGAGAACATGCTGGGAGACATAGGAGAACATGCTGGGGAGACATAGGGGAACATGGTGGGGAGACTTAGGAGAACATGCCGGGAAGACATAGGAGAACATGCCGGGGAGACATAGGAGAACATGCTGGGGAGACATAGGAGAACATGCCGGGGAGACATAGGAGAACATGCTGGGGAGACATAGGAGGACATGCCGGGGAGACATAGGAGAACATGCCGGGGAGACAAAGGTGAACATGCTGGGGAGACATAGGGGAACATGCGGGGGAGACATAGGAGAACATGCTGGGGAGACATAGGAGAACATGCTGAGAGACATAGGAGAACATGCTGGGGGGACATAGGAGAACATGCTGGGAAAACATAGGAGAACATGGTGGGGAGACATAGGAGAACATGCTGGGGAGACATAGGAGAACATGCTGGGGAGACATAGGGGAACATGGTGGGGAGACATAGGGGAACATGGTGGGGAGACATAGATAGGAGAACATGGTGGGGAGACATAGGAGAACATGCTGGGGAGACATAGGAGAACATGCTGGGGGGACATAGGAGAACATGCTGGGGAGACATAGGAGAACATGCCGGGGAGACATAGGAGAACATGCTGGGGAGACATAGGAGAACATGCTGGGGAGACATAGGAGAACATGCCGGGGAGACATAGGAGAACATGCTGGGGAGACATAGGAGAACATGCCGGGGAGACAAAGGTGAAAATGCTGGGGAGACATAGGAGAACATGCTGGGGAGACATAGGAGAACATGCTGGGGAGACATAGGAGAACATGCTGGGGAGACATAGGGGAACATGCGGGGGAGACATAGGGGAACATGCGGGGGAGACATAGGAGAACATGCTGGGGAGACATAGGAGAACATGGTGGGGAGACATAGGAGAACATGCCGAGGAGACATAGAACATGCCGAGGAGACATAGGAGAACATGCTGGGGAGACATAGGAGAACATGCTGGGGAGACATAGGAGAACATGCTGGGGAGACATAGGAGAACATGGTGGGGAGACATAGGAGAACATGCTGGGGAGACATAGGAGAACATGCTGGGGAGACATAGGAGAACATGCTGGGGAGACATAGGAGAACATGCGGGGGAGACATAGGAGAACATGCTGGGGAGACATAGGAGAACATGCTGGGTAGACATAGGTAAACATGCTGGCGGAGACATAGGAGAACATGCCGGGGAGACATAGGAGAACATGCTGGGGAGACATAGGAGAATATGCTGGGGAGACATAGGAGAACATGGTGGGGAGACATAGGAGAACATGCTGGGGAGACATAGGAGAACATGCTGGGTAGACATAGGTGAACATGCTGGGGGAGACATAGGGGAACATGCTGTGAATACATAGGAGAACATGCTGGGGAGACATAGGAGAACATGCTGGGGAGACATAGGAGAACATGCTGGGGAGACATAGGAGAACATGGTGGGGAGACTTAGGAGAACATGCTGGGAAGACATAGGAGAACATGCCGGGGAGACATAGGAGAACATGCTGGGGAGACATAGGAGAACATGCCGGGGAGACATAGGAGAACATGCTGGGGAGACATAGGAGGACATGCCGGGGAGACATAGGAGAACATGCCGGGGAGACAAAGGTGAACATGCTGGGGAGACATAGGGGAACATGCGGGGGAGACATAGGAGAACATGCTGGGGAGACATAGGAGAACATGCTGGGGAGACATAGGAGAACATGCTGGGAGACATAGGAGAACATGCTGGGAAGACATAGGGGAACATGGTGGGGAGACTTAGGAGAACATGCCGGGAAGACATAGGAGAACATGCCGGGGAGACATAGGAGAACATGCTGGGGAGACATAGGAGAACATGCCGGGGAGACATAGGAGAACATGCTGGGGAGACATAGGAGGACATGCCGGGGAGACATAGGAGAACATGCCGGGGAGACAAAGGTGAACATGCTGGGGAGACATAGGGGAACATGCGGGGGAGACATAGGAGAACATGCTGGGGAGACATAGGAGAACATGCTGAGAGACATAGGAGAACATGCTGGGGGGACATAGGAGAACATGCTGGGGAGACATAGGAGAACATGGTGGGGAGACATAGGAGAACATGCTGGGGAGACATAGGAGAACATGCTGGGGAGACATAGGGGAACATGGTGGGGAGACATAGATAGGAGAACATGGTGGGGAGACATAGGAGAACATGCTGGGGAGACATAGGAGAACATGCTGGGGGGACATAGGAGAACATGCTGGGGAGACATAGGAGAACATGCTGGGGAGACATAGGAGAACATGCCGGGGAGACATAGGAGAACATGCTGGGGAGACATAGGAGAACATGCCGGGGAAACAAAGGTGAAAATGCTGGGGAGACATAGGAGAACATGCTGGGGAGACATAGGAGAACATGCTGGGGAGACATAGGAGAACATGCTGGGGAGACATAGGGGAACATGCGGGGGAGACATAGGGGAACATGCGGGGGAGTCATAGGAGAACATGCTGGGGAGACATAGGAGAACATGGTGGGGAGACATAGGAGAACATGCCGAGGAGACATAGAACATGCCGAGGAGACATAGGAGAACATGCTAGGGAGACATAGGAGAACATGCTGGGGAGACATAGGAGAACATGCTGGGGAGACATAGGAGAACATGGTGGGGAGACATAGGAGAACATGCTGGGGAGACATAGGAGAACATGCTGGGGAGACATAGGAGAACATGCTGGGGAGACATAGGAGAACATGCTAGGGAGACATAGGAGAACATGCCAGGGAGACCTAGGTGAACATGCCGGGGAGACATAGGAGAACATACTGGGGAGACATAGGAGAACATGCTGGGGAGACATAGGAGAACATGCTGGGGAGACATAGGGGAACATGCGGGGGAGACATAGGGGAACATGCGGGGGAGACATAGGAGAACATGCTGGTGAGACATAGGAGAACATGGTGGGGAGACATAGGAGAACATGCCGAGGAGACATAGAACATGCCGAGGAGACATAGGAGAACATGCTGGGGAGACATAGGAGAACATGCTGGGGAGACATAGGAGAACATGCTGGGGAGACATAGGAGAACATGGTGGGGAGACATAGGAGAACATGCTGGGGAGACATAGGAGAACATACTGGGGAGACATAGGAGAACATGCTGGGGAGACATAGGAGAACATGCTAGGGAGACATAGGAGAACATGCCAGGGAGACCTAGGTGAACATGCCGGGGAGACATAGGAGAACATGCTGGGGAGACATAGGAGAACATGCTGGGGGGACATAGGAGAACATGCTGGGGAGACATAGGAGAACATGCTGGGGAGACATAGGAGAACATGCTGGGGAGACATAGGAGAACATGCTAGGGAGACATAGGAGAACATGCCAGGGAGACCTAGGTGAACATGCCGGGGAGACATAGGAGAACATGCCGGGGGGACATAGGAGAACATGCCGGGGAGACATAGGAGAACATGCCGGGGAGACATAGGAGAACATGCCGGGGAGACATAGGAGAACATGCTGGGGAGACATAGGAGAACATGCCGGGGAGACATAGGAGAACATGCCGAGGAGACATAGGAGAACATGCCGAGGAGACATAGGAGAACATGCCGGGGAGACATAGGAGAACATGCCGGGGAGACATAGGAGAACATGCCGGGGAGACATAGGATCCTGGCTGGAAAGCAAATCATTAATTACAAGTGACAGCAGGAGTCATCTTTTTATTCAGATGTTTTTACATTAGATTGTGTGTACACTGTCGCCAGTTACAGTGCCATGAAAAAGTATTCACACCCCTTGAAATTTTCCACATTTTGTCATGTTACAACCAAGACGTAAATGTATTTTATTGGAATTTTATGTGATAGACGGACACAAAGTGGCACATAATTGTGTCATGGAAGGAAAATGATAAATAGTTTTCAAAAGTATTTACAAATAAATCTGTGAAAAGTGTGGCTGCATTTATATTCACCCCCCTGAGTTAATACTTTGTAGAACCGCCTTTCCCTGCAATTACAGCTGCAAGTCTTTTTGGGGATGTCTCTACCAGCTTTGCACATCTAGAGAGGGACATTTCTGCCCATTCTTCTTTGCAAAATATCTCAAGCTCTAGGCAGATTGGATGGAGAGCGTCTGTGAACAGCAATTTTCAAGTCTTGCTACGGATTCTCAATTGGATTTAAGTCTGGACTTTGACTGGGCCATTCTTGCACATTATTATGCTTTGATGTAAACCAGGCATGTCCAACCTGCGGCCCGGGGGCCGCATGCGGCCCAGAACCGCAGGCAATGCGGTCCACTGCCCCCTGACAATTTTTATTTTTTTGCTGGGGAGGAAGGAAGTCGAGTCGGGGGCACGGCCACAGAGGCAGCCTCAGAGGGGATCATCCACTAGTTGTGTTAAATTAGTGCTGGGGGGCGCGGCAGCACGGGAAGGGTGCAGCGGTGTTTTATTACTTATATACCTTAACTAATAGTATATATTTTATATGCGGCCCGAGAAAATTTCTCTACACTCAATGTGGCCCAGAGAAGCCAAAAGGTTGGACACCCATGATGTAAACCATTCCATTGTAGCTCTGGCTGTATGTTTCGGGTCATTGCCCTGCTGGAAGGTGAACCTCTGCCCCAGTCTCAAGTCTTTTGCAGACTCTAACAGGTTTTCTTCTAAGATTGCACTGTATTTGGCTCCATCCATCTTCCCATCAACTCTGACCAGCTTCCCTGTCCCTGCTGAAGAAAAGCATTCCCACCACATGATGCTGCCACCACCATGTTTCACGGTGGGGATGGTGTGTTCAGGGTGATGTGCAGTGTTAGTTCTCCTCCACACATAGCGTTTTACTTTTAGGCCAAAAAGTTCCATTTTGGTTTCTTCTGACCAGAGCACCTTCTTCCACATGTTTGCTGTGTCCCCCACATGGCTTCTCGAAAATAGGGATGAGCTTCGAGTTCAACTCACTTTAACATTTGCTGTTTGCTTGTTCGTCGAATGACGAACAAATGGGCTTCTTCGCGGGAACTTCGAGTTCCCGCATTATCATGGACTCTCTGACTTCTGAATTCCAATAAATAAATCACTGCCTGGCAGGGGGAATTGAACTCACAGCTCTTATCAATACAAGCTTGGTATTCTACCACCTACGCCACCAAACCTGCTTAAGCTGTATCTACTCTCCCTAACTTTTATCTCATCCACTGTGTGTAGAGTTAGTTAGATAGTTAGTTAGTTAGTTAGGTAGGGAAAGTGTACCCAACTTAACTGTACTTGATGACGGTGTAACTGGTAGAATACTAGATCTGCAAATTGCAATGGTTGTAAGATCAAATCCCTTGGTCAACAGCTGATTTATAAGTGGAATGTTCTAATTAATAATACATTGCTAGCAGGGAGAGAGGTTTTTGCTTTTTAGTTTGTTGAGATCAAAGTTATTTATATATATGTATATGGGCACTTCAGTTTATATCAGTTTATGTCAGTATTGCTGAAAAATAGAAAAAAACGGCATGGGGTTCCCCCTAAAATCCATACCAGACCCTTATCCAAGCACACAGCCTGGCTTGCCAGGATGGGTTTGGGGGCGAGCGAGTGCCCCATCCCTCCTGAACCATACCAGGCCACATGCCCTCAACATGGGGGGTGGATGCCACCCCAAAGCACCTTGCACCTATGTTGATGGGGAAAGGGGTCTCTTCCCCACAACCCTGGGCTGTGGTTGTGGGGGTCTGCGGGGGGAGGCTTATCGGAATCTTGAAGCCCCCTTTAACAAGGGGACCCCCAGATCCCGCCCCCCCTATGTGAATGGATATCGGGTACATGGTACCCCTACCCATTCACCAAAAAAGTGTACGAAAAAAATAATGACAAAAGACAGTTTTGGAAAAGTCTTTTATTAAAAAATTAAAAAATACTGTCCCCCGATGATCAGACACCCTTCCGCCCGAAAAATAAAAAAAAGCCTTCTCCAGAGGCTTCCCGGGGAATGAGCTGTTTTGATTTTGACAGCTGTTATATAGTGACCTGAGGTCACAAGCCATCCCACAATGCACTGCTCAAGTGCAGTGAACAAATTACTGACATCAGTAATTTATTCACTGCACCTAAAGCAACGGATTATATGGGGACATCAGAGCCCTATAAAAGAGCTGTCAAACTCAGATAGAAGCTAGTTAGCCAGAGAGAGTCCAAGGTTAATCAGCTAGCTCAGTGGCTTAGCTGGTAGGATAATGGACTTGCAAATGAAAGGCTGTGAGTTTGAATCCCCATTAATTGTCCCACACCTTCTGAAGTGACGTCCTTGGCCCAGCGGGTGATTTTAATAGTCACTTACATGTAAGCCTTTAAAATGAGGACTTGTGATTTTTTGTGTTCGTATGTTCGCTAGAACATTTCCCTTGTTCGAGATGTTCTGGTGTGAACCGAACAGGGGGGGTGTTAGGCTCATCACTACTCGAAAACTGCAAACGGGACTTCTCATGGCTTTCTTTCAAAAATGGCTTTCTTCTTACCACTCTTCCATAAAGGACAGATTTGTGGAGCGCACGACTAATAGTTGTCCTGTGGAGAAATTCTCCCACCTGAGCTGTGGATCTCTGCAGCTCCTCCAGATTTCCCATGGGCCTCTTGGCTGCTTCTCGGATGAATGCTCTCCTTGCCCGGCCTGTCAGTTTAGGTGGACAGCCATGTCTTGGTAGGTTTGCAGTTGATCCATACTCTTTCAATTTTCAGATGATTGATTGAACAGCGCTCCATGAGATGTTCAAAGCTTGGGAAATTTTTTTAAAACCTAACCCTGCTTTAAACTTCTCCACAACTTTATCCCTGACCTGTCTGATGTGTTCATTGGTCTTCGTGATGCTGTTTGTTCACTAAGGCTTTCTAACTATAACGCTCCTGCGTTCTATGTATAATGTGGATTTACAGCTGCAGAAATATTCCACTTCAGTAGTCATGTAGAGAAACGCTGAGACACCAATCCCAACTCCCAGGACTCATCATGTGTGGATGATCTCAATTCAGCATACAAATATACACACTCAATAAGAAGTTCCTGGAGTGATCTATGTATATAGTAGTATAGAGGTGATAGGCTGAAGAGACAGGTTGAGTAGAGACGATAGGTGACAGACACTTGAGAGGAATGTTCTTGAGAATGAGATAGTAACAGGTGGGATGCAGATAGGTTAGCAATCATGTATGGTAGTAGATGATAGGATAGCAGATGACATACAGGAGAGACTAACCCAGTGCAAGAGCAGATGATAGTAGGCTCAAGAGCTAGCAATCTAGATAGTGCAGATGTAGTAACAGTCCTTAGTATGCAGAGCTAGACAGTGTAAGCTTTAGTATGAAGGTTATTGAGGTTTCCCCTGTGGGGTACTTATCACTAGTAGCAATGTAGCAGAGGAGAGGTTCGACAAGAGCGGATGATCCGGTAGCGGGATACAGGGATCAGCGCAGCGTGGTTCCGACAGCGAGGTATGCTTGCAAGCATGAGAGCTTCAAGACAGGTTAGCATCAAGGCACATCTAGGCACACAGCAGGTTGAACGAACACATGTGAGTGAAAGCTAGTGATTTAAATAGCTGTTCAGTCCGGCGCTCAGTGATGACATCAGCACTCTTAAAGGGAAACACACCTATATGTGCTTCATCTATCTAGGTAGATGGAACGCACCCGGAAATGATGTGATAGGAGGCACTGAGAGTGCCAGAACCTTACAGTACCCCCCCCGTAAGGCCGGCTCCGGAAGGCCTCTAAGGCTGGTTGTCGATATAAGAATCGGAAAAGACTGGTTGCCGATACGAGAATCGGATAACACTGGTTGCCGATACGAGAATCGGATAATACTGGTTGCCGATACGAGAATCGGATAAGACTGGTTGCCGATACGAGAATCGGATAAGACTGGTTGCCGATACGAGAATCGGATAAGACTGGTTGCCGATACGAGAATCTGATAATACTGGTTGCCGATACGAGAATCGGATAAGACTGGTTGCCGATACGAGAATCGGATAACACTGGTTGCCGATACGAGAATCGGATAAGACTGGTTGCCGATGCGAGAATCGGATAAGATTGGTTGCCGATATGAGAATCGGGAAAAACCAAACTGGTTGCCGATATGAGAATCGGAAAAAAAAAAAACTGGTTGCCGATGTGAGAATCGGAACACTTGTTGCCGATATGAGAATCGGATCAGGTTGGTAACCGATGAGAATCGGATCACTTGTTGCCGATAGGAGAATCGGATCAGGTTGGTAACCGATGTGAGAATCGGATCACTTGTTGCCGATACGAGAATCGGATCAGGTTGGTAACCGATGTGAGAATCGGATCACTTGTTGCCGATATGAGAATCGGATCAGGTTTGTAACCGATGTGAGAATCGGATCACTTGTTGCCGATATGAGAATCGGATCAGGTTGGTAACCGATGTGAGAATCGGATCACTTGTTGCCGATATGAGAATCGGATCAGGTTGGTAACCGATCTGAGAATCGGATCACTTATTGCCGATATGAGAATCGGATCAGGTTGGTAACCGATGCGAGAATCGGATCACTTGTTGCCGATACGAGAATCGGATCAGGTTGGTAACCGATGTGAGAATCGGATCACTTGTTGCCGATATGAGAATCGGATCAGGTTGGTAACCGATCTGAGAATCGGATCAGGTTGGTAACCGATCTGAGAATCGGATCACTTGTTGCCGATATGAAAATCGGATTAGGTTGGTAACCGATGTGAGAATCGGACGCATAACCATTCGAAGTAGTTATAGCAACCAATGCTTCTTCAAACATCCTCAGATCCTTCCTACATACCACCGTGCCATTAGAAGCGCGTACGCAGTCAGGTGCAAGAATCTCAATGTTTTCATTGGGAGCTATAAGTGTGCTTGCCAAAATAGGAGTATCCTCAGGAGGTGGTACAGGAGGTTTTTTAGAACGTGGTATCGAGTTCACTGGAGTTGAAGGAATATCTATTCCAATATTTGTTAATTTCTGGGTGTCCTTTTCTGATATAGAACGGGGACAGGGCTGGCAACAGCCTTGGTAATTTCCAGGCTGTTTTTCAGGGAAGACCCTTCGGATTCGCCTGGCCTCCATTGGGAGAGCCTTAGGCCTATGGGGTCTGGTTGGGCAGGATGTAATGAAATGTCCCCCTTCTCCACAATAAAAACAAAGGCCACAGATTCTCCTGTGATCTTTTTTTTTTTTGTAAGGACAACTTAGTATGTACGGCACCAATCTCCATAGGCTCCTCATCCATCTCTGTAGGATCAGGGTTCAAATGAGATGTGTCAGAGTGACAAGGCTGACTGTTTAAGGCAGGCTTGGACCATGACCAGGCAGGATCACCATATTCATTTGGTTTCCTTTTTTCCCTAGGTAGCCGGGGTCTGCGGTTACCTGGAGCAGGTTTAGGAGTAGATTTTTGGGAGGGGAGACACTTGGAGTGCATCGCAATTGCAAATGATTCCCAATTGTCTAGGATCGGACTTTTTTTCTTGCAGCTTCTGGTATGCCCACGTTTTCATTTTGCCAGAAAGCAAATTAATGGCAGCATGCACTTTAATAAAGTCATTATGATAGGTCCTAGGCTTAAGGATAAATAGGAGCTCACAATCCATACGAAAAAAAAGAAAAGAGGAACGGGAACCATCAAACCTGTCTGGTAGAAGGACAAGAGGTTCTGGGGGTTGAGCAGCAGTAGGCTGTGTCAGTCTGGCCACCTGCTGCATCAGAGCCTGATTGTCTTCTTTTAATTCAGTAAGTGCGTGTATTAACGCAGTTACTTGTTGTGTTAACTGTGTCACCTGAGTGGTCATTTCTGCTGAATCCATTTTATCTGGTTCGTTCAATCTATAACGCTCCTGCGTTTTATGTATGATGTGGATTTACAGCTGCAGAAATATTCCACTTCAGTAGTCATGTAGAGAAACGCTGAGACACCAATCCCAACTCCCAGGACTCATCATGTGTGGATAAACTCAATTCAGCATACAAATATACACACTCAATAAGAAGTTCCTGGAGTGATCTATGTATATAGTAGTATAGAGGTGATAGGCTGAAGAGACAGGTTGAGTAGAGACGATAGGTGACAGACACTTGAGAGGAATGTTCTTGAGAATGAGATAGTAACAGGTGGGATGCAGATAGGTTAGCAATCATGTATGGTAGTAGATGATAGGATAGCAGATGACATACAGGAGAGACTAACCCAGTGCAAGAGCAGATGATAGTAGGCTCAAGAGCTAGCAATCTAGATAGTGCAGATGTAGTAACAGTCCTTAGTATGCAGAGCTAGACAGTGTAAGCTTTAGTATGAAGGTTATTGAGGTTTCCCCTGTGGGGTACTTATCACTAGTAGCAATGTAGCAGAGGAGAGGTTCGACAAGAGCGGATGATCCGGTAGCGGGATACAGGGATCAGCGCAGCGTGGTTCCGACAGCGAGGTATGCTTGCAAGCATGAGAGCTTCAAGACAGGTTAGCATCAAGGCACATCTAGGCACACAGCAGGTTGAACGAACACATGTGAGTGAAAGCTAGTGATTTAAATAGCTGTTCAGTCCGGCGCTCAGTGATGACATCAGCACTCTTAAAGGGAAACACACCTATATGTGCTTCATCTATCTAGGTAGATGGAACGCACCCGGAAATGATGTGATAGGAGGCACTGAGAGTGCCAGAACCTTACACTAACAAACCTCTGAGGGCTTCACAGAACAGCTGTATTTATAATGAGATTAAATTACACACAGGTGGACTCTTTTTACTAATGAGGCGACTTCTGATGGCAATTTGTTCCACTAGGTTTTAGTTAGGGGTATTAGGGGTTAGTTAGGGGTAGAGGGGGCTGAATACAAATGGACGCCACATTTTCACATATTTATTTGTAAAACATTTTTAAAACCATTTCTCATTTCCTTTCCACTTCACAATTATGTGCTACTTTATGTTGGGCTATCACATAAAATCCCAATAAAATACATTTACGTTTTTGGTTGTAACATGACAAAATATAGAACATTTCAAGCGGTATGAATACTTTTTCAAGGCGCTGTATGTATTCTGTACCGACAGACTCGACTTTGGCTTCAACAACGCCCCACCTGCCAGCGTTATGCGTCTGATTTAGTTATTTTTCTTTCTTTCTTTATTTATGTATTTATATTTCGCTATTATTCAAAGCCAGAAGAAAATCTTGCTAGAAAATTATAGGTGAAGTGAGGAAAACGAACACAAAAGAAGCTGAACAAAAAAAAAAAAGAAATAAAATCAACACTACTAAGAAGACAAAGTAAAAAAGAACAAAGTCAATAATTCTCTAACAAGCACATTCTCTCCTTGTTTTCTGGCCTGCTTGAACTGGTGCCACCACCAAAATAACACAATTGTTTTTGCTGTTCAGCTTTTCTTATAAATACCCAGCACTATAATCTTAATACGCCGCTCGCCCTCCGCGGAAAACTCCCACCCGCTGCATTGCCCTGTTCGCGCCGCCAGGAATTCTGCTCTCTCAACATCAACATATTAGCTGCATCAATTAAAAAAGAAAAGTTTTGCAAGCAGTTGTCAACTTTTTTTTTACTTTCTGCTGATAATTAACATTTACTTTGCTAGCAAGCGTTTGCAACAATGTTATTTTGAGGATCTTGCTGGCTTTCTTAATTGGTGATTATATTTTCCATGCTGTGCAGCAATTTTTATGGCTTTAATTGTTTAAACAACTAATATTGCCAGCCTTTCATCTCTCGCTTGTTTCAAAGCTTTGAGGGAGCCGCGGCCTTCGGTGGCAGCTTCGTTACTTTCTGTAGTTACAAACGAGGACTTTATTTAATCTGTTTTCACTGAGCAGATTAGAGGCGAGAGCCCCCCCGTTAGAGGTGAGTAGATAATTGGAGATCCCCTCTGCCAGCAGTTAACTCGAACCCCCCACTGCAATCCGGTACGCACAGCTCAAACCTGCCTATCTAATCTTTTAAAATCCTTAAAGGTTTAGAAAACAAAATCTTGAAACTCTTAGTGAGTGAAATGGAAGCTTTTAGCTCTTGAAGCAGATCAATTCGGCAGTCCGGGGCATTTCCACTGCCATAGGTCTCCAGCACAATGCCCTCCATTGGTGGCTGAAGGAAAGCCTTTACAGTGGCAGCAGTATTTCCAGGGAATATTCGTAGCAGGCCCACATTTCTGTTCATGTCTGTGTGCACCAGGAACTTCTTGGTGGTGTTGGCTCGCCAAACAGTCTCCCAATTAATTGTAATATCAACTTCAGCATTTGCAAGTGGAGGCAAGTTGGGAGAAGAGAAGGTATTGAAACTTCCAGCATCCACCTTCGTCACCCGGTTTCCCCTGTACAGCTTGTGATGAAAATACAGACACACCTCTGGAATAACAAACTGGCCAGCAATGAGCAGAGCCCCCAACAGGTTGTCACGACCATCATTCCGCATCTCATATATGGGAACCTGAGAGCCGGTCACCACAATAGTTTTACCCAAATTTTCGCACATAAAGGACAGTGCAGATGCCGTGTAGGCCATGGTGTCTGTACTGTGAAGGATGACAAAACCATCATAGTGTTCATAATATTTCTGAATGTCCTTGGCAATCTTGGCCCAGTCATCAGTCGTCATATTACAGGAATCCAGAAGAGGGGAATATTCTAGGATAGTGTACACGGTCCTTTTGTTTTGCTTAGACAGAGGGAGAACCAAAGTGATTTCCGGGAACTCATGGAAGTCATAGAGCTTGGTCTGCTGGGCATATTGCTCACCATGAAGAATTGGAAGTTTCCTTAAGGCTTTAACAAAGGAATTTGCCTGAGGAGCCAAGACTTCATTCTGGTACATCATGCCGATGGTCCCCCCGGTGTTCACCACCAGCACTCTCGCCTCGCTGGCCAGGCAGTTCAGACTCTCCAGGGATCCGGACAGGCTCTGGCTCTTGGACAGCTTCCTCTTGCGTGCGCTCTGTGCCACCCGCGTGGTGACAGTGCCGGAGGTCTGCGGCGGACAGCCAGCCATGGCTTCTTGTTCCAGCAGGTCCAGGTGGGTGTGGGAGAGGGCCTTGGAGAGCCGGGACACCGAGGTAGCTCGGGAGATAATGCCATTCCTGTCCTCCTCCTCCATTATCATTGCCTGCGGTCACCACAAGTTGAAATGGAAGCTTATTGGCTCTATGTTAATATAAAAAAATGGTGCCTCCTTGTAGGACCCTGTGCTCAGTCTGGGGACAGGGTTAGCCTTTTCATAGCTCCCCTCTAGAGGTTCTCTTTTCCTGTCCAGTTGGGAGAAAAGGAGTACAAAGGGTAGATCTAGGTAGTGTGTGAAGCAGAAAAGAAGACAATAATGAGTCCAAAGATACTGCATGGACCTCTCTTCCTATATAGTTGGGAGATAAGAAGTAGAATGGGTGAAACTAAGTAGTATGTGCAGCAGGGAAGAAGACAATAGTGAGTCCAAAACTACTGTATGAGCATTGGTCCCAGTGTAATAGTAGAAAGGTTTCATGCTAATCTCAATAAAAAAAGGGATCAATCTGTCAATATAAAATTCCACGTGAGAAATAATGTCCAAATCAATCCGACAGAAGTGCAGGGAGAGAAGGATCCACCACCAAGTAGAATCACTAAACACTCTTACCAGAAGCTTAGACCCAAAAGGGTCATGCAACACCCAAAGTACAAGTGTGTAGACGGCAGGTGTAGTCCACTCCCCTCTCTCAACCTCCTATTGCTGTGGTCTGGAATCAGATTTGATAGCCTTGCCGCTCTCAGAAGACATAAACAAGATTGCCCCTCATAGTGTAGCAATTCTCAATATGTTTATTAAAGTAAAAAGAAAGCAGCTTACATTGTAGTATCCAAATGACAGCGTTCAGTTATATCATATAGACGATCGTTGGTTTCCCCACCAACAAGATGGCCGCCGCGTCCCTCGTCTGCACATGCGTCAGCCGTCAGCCAATTCCGACGCGTTTCGTCATACAATGACGTCGTAAGTGGAATGCTTGACACTAGAAATGTAGAGCACCTGTTTTGGGCTGCCCCTTCAGGGAAATGCCACCTTCATTCCCTATAGTGGGTAACCAGGTGCTGTAATGTGCAACCCTGTTTGATGGAACCATGAACCAAAGGACTATAGCATGTTAAGTTGTGTCAGAACCCAATTTATTCTCTGGGGTGTCTGGCGATATCTCTTGTGCTAGGCCACCTGACATGCTGGACAGCTCCCTGTCTGCGTCCTTAGACAACCTTGCCTTGTTTCTCTTGAACCTTCAACCATTTGCTCCTCTTGAGAACTTCCTATTTAGGCCATGCCTTTACACATCCCATTTGCCAGATTATTATCTAGAAAGGGTAAAACTAGGTAGTATGTGGAGCAGGGAAGAAGGCAATAGTGAGTTCAAGCAAAAAATTTTTTTCAAGCAAGGAGTATTATCTCCAAGGGTTAGGCTGGATTCATCTCTTTTTCATGGATAGTGTAGGACCCACTGATAATGGGGTACTTTGACGCAGTAGTGGGCTTGAGCACGATATGGCCATATGGTGGGACCAAACCCCCATTTTTATTTATGGATTGTCTTCAGATTTGGTAGTTATTTCTTTTGCATTTGCGCGCTATTCTTTTTTAATAATAGTGAGTTCAAAACTACTGTATGAGCCTTGGCCCAAGTGGAATGATTGACGCTAGAAATGTAGAGCACCTGTTGTGCACTGCCCCTTCAGGGAAATGCCACCTATGTTCCCTATAGTGGGTAACCAGGTGCTGTAATGTGCAACCCTGTTTGATGGAACCATGAACCAAAGGACTATAGCATGTTAAGTTGTGTCAGAACCCAATTTATTCTCTGCGGTGTCTGGCGATATCTTTTATGCTAAGCCACCTGACATGCTGGACAGCTCCCTGCCTGCTTCCTTAGAAAACCTTGCCTTTTTTCTCTTGATTCTTCAACCCTTTGCTCCTCCCGAGAACTTCTTAGGCCATGCCTTTGCACATCCCATTTGCCAGATTATTATGCTCTCTTTAGCCAATATCTTGCTCTTGTCACTCCTGCTGCCATCCATATCTTTGCTACCACTCGTTATCAACCTTTGGCTTGTTACTCAACTACGCTTCTGCTTGATCCCAACCAGCAACCACCTGTTACCAACCTTTGGCTTGTTTACTGCCTACCCTTCTGATTGATCCCTACTGCTATATCTGCTGCTGGAGCCAATATATTTATTTTGGAGTGAGTTGCCTTTCACATTGAAAAAGTAGACCTAGACTTATGATCTCCAAGGTGGAGCACCACAGGCTATCACACTGATCAGCACTGCACCATTTTTTTGGCCACTAAACATTGATGTTACAGCGTTTTCTTGGTAACTACAATGATTAGCACTAGTTGTTCTGCTTCAAATGCCAATTTTTGCATTTACGTACGACAGGATGGTCACCTGCTGTCTTGGCACCATCCACAGGCAGCCTAACGCCTCACTGAGAACTGCCAGGGCCTGGATCTGAACCTGAGACCTCTGCTGTGTTTGATAGAAACTTTTTTTGCTGAGCCACCTGAGATGCTAGACAGCTCCCTGTCTGATTGCTTAGACAACCTTGCCTTAGGTCTTGTTTCTCTTGAACCATGTTTTTTCACTTCCTGGTTGCTAGAATATTGTCCTCCCTCCAGCCAATATCCCTGTGACAAACCCAACCGGGACAGGGGCTTTTAAAGGGGACTGCAGTCTAGCCTCTTGCACACTGAATATGTATGTAAGAGGGCTCTATTCTTTGGGAGGTGTGTGCCTGGGGGACCTTTGGAGTAGTTTTACATTGGATTCAAGTCCATGTCTCCCTAAAACACACAGACTCTAAAAATTGGAGGACCCGGATAGAGATTTGGAGCCTCTGTGCCCAAAGCAGCATTGACAGCTTCACCCCCCTCCTAGACTTAAAGACTCAAAGCAAAGGGTTATAATTGGCGCAAAACAACATGATGCTGGGGTCTCCTGCTGTTATGTGTAATCTGTTTATTAATGTGTTATGTGTTTACTGTTAAGTATATTTCTCTGTTGTGTAATTTCTCCATTGTGTGCTTCCTATGTGTGCATTCCCATTGTTAATTTAGTTAATTGAGAAACCTACTGTTTCTGTCTGTTTGCTAATATTTCTGGATGTGATTAGTTTTGTGACAACTTTACCTTATTACCTAACCATTGTGGGATGTTGACCCCATGTGCATATCTGTTTTTATTGTTCATGTGATGACTGCCTCTATTTCTGAAGTATATAAAAACTTTAATCTGTTCAATTAGGTTATTCCTTTGGTTTCTACCTCAACAACATGTCTGTTTACGATGCTTGGGGTAAAGGGCTGGTATTAGCTATCAGTCTGCTGGAAGGGGTAGGAGGCACTGTTTGGCAGAGGCACCCAGGCGGGGTTCCAGGCAGTCCATCACAATCTCGCTTATGTCACTCCTGCTGCCGTCCCTATCTCCGTTACCACTTGTTACAAACCTTTGGCTTGTTCCTCGACTACGCTTCTGCTTGATTCCAACCGGCAACCACTTGTTACCGACCATTGGCTTGTTTACTGACTATGCTTCTGCATGATCCCTACCTGCTATATCTGCTACTGGACCCCGGCTTGCCCCCCTCCTGGTGGGGTGATCCTGAGGACCATAACCTGGTACTAACATTTAGCAAAACCCTTCTCCACCATTACGAGCTCTGGTGAATACTGGTTAGGGCTTAGACCCCCACACCTCGGATGATCCCGTGTCATCCGCGAGGTAAACCCACTTGTATAACGATCCTGCTGGTCTTGGGACCCTCTCTACTGCTATAGCTACTGGTCTCCGAGCTTGACCTCCTAACCATGACAGGTTACCTTGAACTGTTAAATGGCATGCTCTGAGGTCGGGAGAAGGAGTATTGGCCCGCATGGCAGTGGGAACAAGTCTCCTGTCTGGACCGTGTGTCAGGAAAATTCATAACCCTGTTGTATTTTGACTTGGTGGGTGGCACAGCCTCTGTTGGACTGGGCCTCAAACCACTATATTGGAACCACTAACAACTCTCTTGTGTAGTATTCATGTAGTCCCCTTGCCAAAGGCCTTTCAGCCATGGAGCACTAGCAAGAGCTCAAGGAAAAGGTTTCCAACCCCCCTGGCTGCAAAAATATTCATGTAGGCACCTAGTTAGTCCCTCCCCCAGACAGTCCCTCTCTGCACCGCACGCCTGACCTGTCAAACCCCCCCCCCCCCCCCCACCACTCCACAGTGGGCGACGCCGGCTCCGAGAGCTGCGAGTGCGAGCAGACTCAGTTGGCGGCGGTGGCCAGCCTATCATGACAGAGTGAGTGACATGACACAGCGGAGCGGATGCGCCCCCCCCCCCCAGATGTTGCGCCCGGTGCGGCCGCCCCCCCCCCCTGCACCCCCCACGCTACGCCACTGGATGTTATGTATTTTCATGACGGCACGGAGCGGAAGGACATGCCCGAAACTGGAGAAATAGTCCCTGACAGCGAAATGGTACTAGCGGAGGGTGTGCCGAACCCTTGAGACTGACCCACCGAACCCCTGGGGTTCGATCGCACCCAGGTTAAGAACCACTGCTGTAAGATAATCAACATAAAAATATAACATCCCACAATAGTTTGCTAACAAAATGGAGTGGACACAATACTAGCAGACAGACAGAAACAATAAGTGGCCCAATTGACACAATTAACAATGGGAGAGTCATACTTAGAAAAATCAGGTTACTTGGAGCTGATGATATTAGCATCTGCTCTGAGTCTCACAATCTAAAACAATCATTGCTGGTTATGGGCATAGAGGTCCTAAATATGGATCCCGGGTCTAGATTCCCAAAGTCTGTGTGTTTGGGGGAGACAATCCTGAATCCAAAGCAAGACCTCTCCAAGGTCCCCAGGCACACACCTTCCAAAGAGTGGTGTTTCCTTAAAAGCCAGGGCCCATAGTCAGTAGGCAAGAGGACACCCTGCAGTCCCCTCCAAAAGCCCCTGTCCTGGTTGGGTCTGTCATTGATGATCATTGGGAAGAATGCCTCCCACATTGTTGGCCAGTGGGCAGAATATTTCTTATGTTGGTGGTCAACGGGAACAGCATCCTTTACGTTAGTGCCCAGTGGGAAGAATGTCCTTTTTATTAGTAGTCGGTGAAAAAAAAATCCTTTTACATTGGTGGTCAGTGGGAAGAATGCACCTTAAATTGGTGATCAGTGGGAAGTATGTCCCTGACATTGGTGGTTAGCGGGGAAAATGCCCCTTTACATTAGTGGTCACTGGGAAAAATGTTCCTTACATTGGTGGCCAGTATGAAGAATGCCCTTGACATTGGTGGTCAGTGGGAAGAATGCACCTTATGATGGGGGTCAGTGGGAAGAATGCCTATTACATTGGTGGTCAATGGGAAGAATCAATTTTGTTGTTTTGACGGCTTGTTCATAAGTGTGCCATGAAATATTTTGTTTGCTTGCAATGTGCATTTCCTTTTCACGTGTGACTTGCTGAAAACACCAGTTTTAGGTTTAGGTTGCCACTTTTTTGTACAGTTGGTTGAATCGAGTGCAAGGTCACACTGGCTGCCTTTGCTGCCATTGTGTTTTGCTGGGCATTACTTACTTCCCTGTGCCTTTAAGGAGGAGTGAGCTTCCTCCAGGCATAACCGCCCTTAATCAATCCATTCTTATATGCGCTCCTACTATGGAGGCTCTGGAAATTTAGAGTTAGGACTGCAGTATATACGGAGGTCCCTTGGTGTGGGCACTGCGCATATGTGTGCAAACAAAACTCTCTGTTTTTCACATAAACTGTTTGGTTGTTTTGCAGGCTGGCTGGTAAGTGTGCTGGGAAATCTTTTGTTTGTTTGCACCGGGAAGAATGCTCTTTACACTGGTGGTCAGTGGGAAGAAAGTCTCTTACATTGGGGGTCAGTAGGAAGAACATTCTTTACATTATAGGCCAATGGGAAGAATGCCCCTTACATTGGAGGTCAGTGGAACAGATTCCTCTTACATTGATTGCTAATGGGAAAAATTCTCTTTACATTCATAGTCAGAGGGAAGAATTCTCCCTACATTGGTAGTCAGTGGGAAGAATGCTCCTTACATTGGAGGTCAGTGGGAAGAATGCTCCTTACATTGGTGGCCAGTGGGAAGAATGCTCCTTACATTGGTGGCCAGTGGGAAAAATGCTCCTTACATTAGTAGCCAGTGGGAATAATGCTCCTTACATTGATAGCCAGTGGGAAAATGCTCCTTACATTGGTGGCCAGTGGGAAAATGCTCCTTACATTGGTGGTCAGTGGGAAGAATGCTCCTTACATTGGTGATCAGTGGGAAGAATGCTCCTTACATTGGTGGCCAATGGGAAGAATGCCCTTTACATTAGTGGTCAGTGAGAGGAATGCTCCATACAGATAGCTAAAATGATCATTGGTGTCAGTGTTTTTTACCTTATATGCAGCAATTGCATATTGCTCAAGGAACCCCTAGCACCTTCTGATGGAACTTTAGTTGAGAAAGGCTAGCGTTTTGGGTGTTTAGGTGTTCCCAGAATGGCAATACTTCTCAGAGAAGATACAAACAGGGATTTGCAGAGATTCTAATCCTTTCCTTCCCCAAGCTAAAGTTTGTCTCTTGTTTGTAAAAATAATATCATTTGCAATTCTGTCTTTATTTTTAAAACACCTAAAGAGAGGTTCTTCATTAACTGCTTTTCTATGTGACGCTGTGACTGCAGTTGCCCTGCTCCACCTTTGTCATCTAAAACAGCACGGCTCATCTCTTAACTGTCGTGTGTGTGTGTACACTCGACAGTTACCGACCACATTGCCCTGGGGGATGCAAAGTTGCAATTAAATATTTCCAAATAGACAGAGGCAGCATGGCTGGTGATAACGCCACATGAGAAAAGATTGAGGGAACTTTAGAAATGAATAGACTTTTGCAAATTTTGGGAAGCGTAGGTGGAGGATTATGGGGAAAAAGAATGAAAAGAGGTGTTTTCCTTTAATGGAAGACGTAGCGCAGTCACAGCTGTAAGCCGCTCTTCCCCTGCCGACAACATTTCACAAACTCCATCCTCAAAGGAGGGGTGTGAATTCTAATTGTTGAAGGGCATGTAAATGAAATCCACAGCTCCATTAATTAGGAAGTAATTGACGCTGGTTTCCATGGCGACGGAAAGCATCTGCCAGCGCTTCCTCCAGTTCTGCACATCTGAATCTAAAGTTTGCTGTCACCATGCTAAAATACAAGTGGGGTTCGATGACAGAACATGGCGCTTTTGCGCGGAGTGGTGCGGGGGGTGTAGGGGAGGGGTTAGCAGGACGCGTGTTAACAAGCTGTTCGCTTTGTCATAAACAATTCGCCAGAAGTTCACTCATTTGTTGCAAAAATCCTGCCAGTGTGATGCAAAGTTCTCCAGATGAATGCATCTCCACTGTCAGCCTGTAATGAAAGAAATGTGTTTCCTTCTCTGGCCTCTCTTTCCAGTTGCCTGTATTTAAAACTGATCCTCTTAGACAGCCATTTTCAGTCATGGTTCCGTAGAACCATAAGGTTCCTTCTAGGGGTTCCTTGAGTTGTAGCTGACTGCAGTGCTGTATCTTGTCCTAGGCCAACAAGGCCCAGGCCTGGGGCAGCACTTTGCAGGGGGGAAGCAAAAAAGCTGCACCACGCACGAGAAAAAAACAGCCTCCTCCCACCTCCCCCACTAAAAAGTTTCCCTGACGGCTTGCGCTACACACTTTTAGTATAGTGCCAGTCTTATAGGGCGAATTGGGCTGAAGGACAGGGTCCAGGAGGCAAATCAGTCTGGCACCCCCATAAAGCAGTCACACTGCTACCTCCTGGTATGATATGGTATGATATGATGGTATGATGATGGGCACTGCTGAGGCTGACCTTCTGGGAACTGATGAGGCTACACTGATGGGCACTGATAGACTGTGGTTTACAGTTGACAGGGCGGGTCATAAACAGGAAGAGGTGTGGCCTTTACAGGAAGGGGTGCATCATATTTAAATTAGGGGGTTCACAAGTTTAGTCAGGCCTAGGGCAGCACAAAACCTAAATACACCACTGGCTGATTGACTTCCCATTTGATGGTGTTGGCATGGGTCTAGGGCGAATGCCACTAGGCAGAGTTGGCACTATGGCACTAATTATCTTTTTAGCTGCCTTCAAGGGTGGCATTCTGACCCCCACTGTAATGATTGCAATCATCTTCCTGACCACCAATGTAAGGGGCATTTTCCCATTTTACCCCCCATTATTTATTTTAGTAAGAGTTTTCAGAGACCTGAAAAATATTTTAGGGGTCCCTCTGGGATAAAAAGGTTGGGAAAGGCTGCTCATGGCAATGGCAGCCGATATATTTATTTTGGTGTAGATTACTTTTCACATTAAAAATTTGATCTAGGTTAATGATCTCCATACAGACATTGGTGGAGCACCACAGGCCATCACACTGATCAACACTGCCCCATTTCTTTGGCCACTAAGCATAGGTGTTACAGTGTTTTCTTGGTAACCCTAATGATTAGAACTAGTTGTCTTGCTACAAATGCCAATTTTTGCATTGATGCCGGACAGCATGTTTATCTGCTGACTTGAATCCATCCACAGGCATCATAAAGTGGTTCTCAAGGCTCAAGGTTTTTCACCTTGTTGCATTCTATGTATAAAGGTAAAAAACCTTGTGTGCAGCAGCCCCTCCAGGCTCTCTAATACTTACTTGAGCCCCATCTGGATCCAGTGATGTGCACAAGAGCCTCGGTTCTGCGGGGACTCTTACTCCTCATTGGCTGAGGCAGCAACATGAGTCGTTGGCTCCTGCTGCTGTCAATCAAAGCCAGGGAGCCAATCGGGAGAGGGAGAGGCAGGCCCGAGTCATGGCTCTGTGTGTGAATGAACGTGCAGATCCACTGCCTGGGAGCGAGCCTGCTTGGGTGCCCCAAAGCAAGCTGCTTTCTCTGGGGGCACTAGGCAGGAGGGAGAGGCCAGGAGCGCCGGTAGGGGACCTGAGAAGAGGAGGATCCCGGGTACTCTGTTTAAAACCACTGCAGAGAAGAGGTAAGTATAACATGTTTGATATTAAAAAAAAAATAAATAAAAACAAGACTTTGATATCACTTTAATTCTTCCATAGGTCACTGTCAGGGCCTGGATCTGAACTCAGAGCCTCTGCTGCATCTGACTAGTATCTGAAGTAGCTCTTCTTGGTGAGTCACCTGAGGTGCTGGACAGCTCCCTGTCTGATTGCTTAGACAACCTTGCCTTATGTCTTGTTTCTCTTGAACCTTGAACCCTTTGCTCCTCCCGTGAACTTCCTTTTTAGGCCATGTCTTTGCACTTCCTGTTTGCCAGAATATTGTGCTCTCCCCAGCCAATATTCTGCTCTTGCTCTCCTACTGCTGTCCGTATCTCCGCTATCACTTGTTACAGATCTTTGGCTTGTTCTTCGACTACACTTCTGCTTGATCCCAACCTGCAACCACTTGTTACCGACCTTTGGCTTGTTTACTAACTATGCTTGATCCCTAGCTGCTATATCTGCTACTGGACCCCGGCTTGCTCATAATCGGGCAAATAGGAAGTGAAAAGGAGGAGAAAGAGTTCAAGGTTCACCAGAAACAAGGTTTAAGGCAAGATTGTCCAGGGAATCGTCCATGGAGCTGTCCAGGGAGTAGTGATGAACTGAACACCCCCCGGTTCGGTTCGCACAAGAACACCGCGAAGAGAGGAAAAGTTTGTTCGAACAAACAAACCCCATTGAAGACTATGGGACTCAAACCTTGAAAATCAAACAGCCTCATTATGAAGGCTTAAATGCAAGTTATTGCCCCAAAAAAGTGTATGGGGGTCTGGGTCCTGACCTGGGGAACATGTAGCAATGAAAAAAACTTTTTAAAAACGATCGTTTTTAAAGGAGCACTGATTTGCTGATTTTAATGAGGCCTAAAGTGAAACTATAAAAATGAAAAATTCCTTCAAATATCGTGCCTGGGGGGTCCCTTGAATGTGCCTGTAAAGTAGTGCATCTCTACGATGTATGTAGCCTGCTGCAGCAATATTGACGTTTCTAAAGCAAAAAATGTCATATACAAATATACATACAAATTTCAAATCACATGCACTTGTCATACAGGTGCAGAACAATTGTGCCTTGTTTGTTGGTGGTGCCTGAATACCGCAACCCCTCGCATTTACTCTTGCTGGGTGCAGGAACGGGCCCTGCTGCTAAAAAAAATCCATACAAATTTGAAATTTCATGTACTTGCCATACAGGTGCCAAAAATTGGGCCTTTGCTGTTGGTGGTGCCGGAACACCTTAACCAAGGCATCACGGTTACTCTTGCTGGGTGCAGGAATGGGACCTGCTGGTAAGAATTCCGTACAAATTTGAAATTGCATGAGCTATACAAGTGCCAAAAATTGGGCCTTGCTGTCGGTGGTGCCTGAACACCATAACCAAGGCCTCACGGTTACTCTTGCTGGGTGCAGGAATAGGACCTGCTGGTAAGAATTCCATACAGATTTGAAATTGCATGTGCTATACAAGTGCCACAAATTGGGCCTTTGCCGTAGGTGGTGCATGAACACCGTAACCAAAGCCTCGCATTTACTCTTGCTGGGTGCAGGAATGGGACCTACTGGTAAGAATTCCATAAAAATTTGAAATTGCATGTGCTATACAAGTGCCAAAAATTGGGCCTTTGCCGTAGGTGGTGCCTGAACACCGTAACCAAGGCCTCGCGGTTACTATTGCTGGGTGCAGGAATGGGACCTGCTGGTAAGAATTCATTACAAATTTGAAAATGCATGTGCTATACAGGTGCCAAAATGTGGTCCTTTGCTGTTGGTGGTGCCTGAACACCGTAACCAAGGCCTCGCAGTTACGCTTGCTGGGTGCAGGAATGGAACCTGCTGGTAAGAATTCCGTATACATTTGGAAATGCATGCGCTATACAAGT
Source organism: Pelophylax lessonae (assembly GCF_965119305.1). Lineage (NCBI taxonomy): Eukaryota > Metazoa > Chordata > Amphibia > Anura > Ranidae > Pelophylax > Pelophylax lessonae. Next base: position 673,921,319 of record NC_138770.1, on the reverse strand, counting down.
GCCAAAAAATTGGGCCTTTGCTGTGATGCTTATAGAATGTTCCACAACTGACCAATGAATACTCTGACTGATATCTGAAGTGATCTATAATCCTATAGGTCTGTGAAGCTTATAGAATGTTCTACAACTGACCAATGAATACTCTGACTGATATCTGAAGTGATCTATAATCCTATAGGTCTGTAATGCTTATAGAATGTTCCACAACTGACCGATGAACAATACTCTGATTGGTATCTGATGTAAAGAAAGAAATCTCTCCCTACCTCACACACGTACCTGGCCCTCCCTACACTGCTAGCAATGTCTCTGCACTGTCTGACAAATGCCAAAAAAAGCTACTCTCTCCCTGCCTCACACGCATGCCTCTCCCTGTCTCCTCGCCCGCACAATGAAACTACATGCTGCGGCTGCGCGAGCAGCCTTTATGTTGTGTGGTTGCCTGTACTTGGCCCCTGAGCCATGATTGGCTAAAGGCAGCTTGGCTTTAGTCCAATCATGGCAGAGATCATTTGATTGGCCAAAGCATGAGGTCAGGGTGCATGCTTTGGCCAAGCACATGACGTGCTGCGCACGCAGTGCATTATGGGAAACTCGGATTTCCCGCGAAGAAGCACATTTGTTCGTCAATCGTCATTCGACGAACGAACAAGCAAAGTTTGAGTCGAAACTTAGCCCCGACTCGAACTCGAAGCTCATCCCTACCAGGTTGCTGTCCAGCATCTCAGGTGGCTCAGCAAGAAGAGACATCACCAGACACAGCAGAGGTTGCAGGTTCAGAACTGGGTCCTGACACAACTCTGGTGTCCTGCTGAAAAAAGAGATTGCTAAATAATTGAAGAGATGGGATTGCCACATCTGTTTCACCAGTCCACAAAAGATTCTGTTCCACAACAAAAGCCAATGATTTTTGGATTGGTAAACACTCCCCTCTACATCATTGTAATGGCTGTCTATATTGGAAACAGTTTTAAACTCTCCTCATGGAGTAACAGCTTGACAACAGTTGCTGAGCAGCCATGGATGCCTCCATTCTACAAGCTCTGAGGAAAGGGGAGTGTAAAGCCCCCGAAATGTGCCAGTTGTTGTTGCAGTAGGCGGTAGTCTTGTGGACTATACAAACCAGTGTAAAGCTCCCATCTCTTCACGTTTTTAACACACTTTATTATTCGTATTTGAGATTATTTTTTTTTTACAAAATTCAGCAATTTAGTTTTTAAATTTCAAAAGTGATTAAATCACTTTTATAGTTCTTCAGAAACGCTTTAAAAAATACAGAGAAAATGTTTGACAAACTCTACCAGAAAACCGTCAGAAAACACACTGTTGACCTGAATCTGTTAGCAGCTTTTTTACAAGAAATTCCTATAGAGTTCAGTGAGATGGGAAGGGTCATAATGTTTGGCCAGCTGTTAGGAGAAGTTGTGGGGTAGCATTTAATAAGTGCAATGGGGTGCTTGTGTCAGTAGGTGGTGCAGGGTTGTATTGTTGAGAAGGTAGGACAAGGTCTGAGGGGATGAAGCAAGGTCACAATATTCAGGCAGATGTCAGGAGGTAGGGAAGGGATGTAGCCCTGACGAAGTGGGGCAAAGTCATGAGAGGAGGAGGACTCATTAGAGCATGGGTGCTGAACCTGAGACCCTCCAGCTGTTGTGGTAGTTCCATGAGACATTGCAAGCTGACAGTTACAAGCATGACTCCCAACGGCAGACGCATGATGGGACTGGTAGGTCCGCAACAGCTGGAGGGCCACAGGTTAAGCACCCATGGATTAGAGAAGCCTTTCTTAACCTTTTCAACACAGAGGAACCCTTAAAATAAATTTCTGGTCTCGGGGAACCCCTGCTAAAAATTTAAAACTCATGATACATTAGTGTGACAGTCATTGGGAAGAATGCTCCTTACTCTTGTTATCATCAGACCCCTTACAGATAGCTAAAAGGAACAATGGTGTCATTGGAAACTTATCTGAGAGAAATTGCACATTGCTCAAGGAACCCCTAACAACCTCAGGAGGAACCCTGGGGTTCCACGGAACCCTGGTTGAGAAACCCTGGATTTGAGTATTAAGGAGATGAGATAGGACCATGCAGAACAACAGGCTAAGAATTTTGGTTTTTATGGTCAAGTTTATAGCTCAGTGGAAGGGGCATCTGCACAGTAAGGAGAGATTTATATAGGCAGCCAGAATTAGAAGTACTTGAACTGATACGAAGTATCTTATTACAACACAATAAATGTGTTACTGCTTTTGTACCTTATTCATCTGCGGCTTTGAAGAACAAACGCTTGTTGTGCTGAAAGGTGCAAACGAGATGCTTTCCTTCATGCGTCCTTGTCAATGAATAATTAACGGATCTTTAATTATATTATGGTGAAAGGCAGCAGGAACGGGGCGTTTATATCAGCAGATTCAAGTGACGACCTCTGAAGACCGAGCTGCAGACCGCCGATGAGTGTTCCTCTCATCATTGTTGGTGGGCGTCCAGATTCTACTTATTCCTGACTCTCTTCTAAAGTCTTTATTCTCTTCTATTGACATCCAACATGCTCCCACCTTTTTATGTTCTGGGGAAAAATAATCCCTTAACAAACATCATTCTCACCTGTTACTTTGTTTCTGTTGTTGTTTTCTCTAAGAGTCTATTCACACTGCCGCGACTTGTGAGGCGACTTGTGTGCCCTCAAGTCACCCCAAGTCGCTTGACATACCAAAAGCAATGTTAATCAATGAGTGCCATCTTAATTGGCACTACTGAAGTCGCTCCGACTTCAGAAAAGGGTCCTGTACTACTTTGAGGCGACTTGTATCCGACTTGTCCCATATACTTCAATGGGAGTCGTCTCCTTATCTTATTTGAAGCGACTTGTGATCCGACTTTCCATTAAAATGGTCCTGAACTAGAAAAAAAGAAAATTTTTCTTAGAATTTTTAGTAGCGCAGGGATGGGGCTCCGCTCCACCTGGGCGTTTTTGTTGCAGGTGTTTATCGGACATTTTTTGGGCGTATTTTGAGGCAGGCATGACATCTGAACTTCTGTGTAGGGGTATATATACACACACACATATATGTATATATACACATACACACATATAGGTGTAATAGGAGCGGAGCCCCATCCATGCGCTAATGAAATTATTTGCAGGGATGTGGCTCCGCTCCTATTACATGTTATATGTGTGAATGTGTATACTGTATATACTGTACATATATGTGTGTGTGTATATATACCCCTATACAGAAGTTCAGATGTCATGCCTGCCTCCAAAGACGCCCAAAAAATGCCCGATAAACGCCTGCAACAAAAACGCCCAGGTGTAAAAGGAGCGGAGCCCCATCCCTGCGCTACTAAAAATTCTAAGAAAAATTATCTTTTTTTTCTGGTTCTGGACATGCTACAGAGCTGAAACTTCACAGGTACACTTTTTAGACCCCCCCAGACACTAAATCCAAAGAAATCTCTTTTTTTTTTTTTCAACAATTTTTTCAATAATTGGCTCTCTATCAAAAACGACAATTTTTAAGAACTTTTTTTTTGTGTGATTGAGCATGACCCAGAACCATCATATTCTGATTAGCCAAATACAAAGTCGTACAAAGTCATCTATCATACAAGTCACGCTGAATTGCTGCAAAGTCACGCTGAAGTCGCGCTGAAAGTCGCGCTAACAAGTCGCCCCTTATGAGGCAACTTTCTGGTCGCGGCAGTGTGAATAGGGTCTAAATGTGAACATGCTTCCTTTTTCCGGTCTTTGTTACATGACCACAATTTTTTGTTACATGATTGCAATGTCTGATAGTAGGAGTCTCATATATGCATTATGCTGGAGGGAAAAGGCTTCAACCTTAGCAGCGTAAAGGTAACCTGTTCCAAGCTGAACTTATGTATTTATGCAAAAACCATGAACAAAATTTCCCTTGGGGTGGGACTTTGAAGGCACTAAGTACTAAATAAATATGAATAAAAATCAGTTTTATTTAAGTTAGCATAAAAGCACCAATGCTATATGGACATGGTTGTATATGGAATACATACAGTATACATATTACACCAATGTTAACCACTTAAGCCCCGGAAGATTTTACCCCCTTCCTGACCAGGGCCTATTTTGCGATTCGGCCCTGCGTGACTTTAACGGACAATTGCGCGGTCGTGCGACGCTGTACCTAAACTAATTTGGCGTCCTTTTTTTCCCACAAACAGAGCTTTCTCTGTTTGTGGGAAATGTGAAAAATATTTTTTATATGAAATTCCCCCCCAAAAAAATGTAAAAATCAAAATTTTTTAACATTTTTGGCCAATTTGTTTTATGCTACATATTTTTGGTAAAAAAAATCTCAAAAAGCGTATTTTGATTGGTTTGCGCAAAAGTTATCGCGTTTACTAACAAAGGGAAAGATTTTTAACGCGTAATGGCGGCGATCTGAGATTTTTTTTGCGGTACTGCGACATTGCGGCGGACAGATCGGACCCTTGACTGACATTTTTGACACTTTTTGGGTTACCAGTGACATTACTACTGTAATCAGTGCTATAAATATGCACTGTTACTGTAAATTTACACTGGCAGTAAAGGGGTTAACTTTTTTGAGAGGGAGGGGCTATGTGTGTCCCTAGGGGCGTGATTCTAACTGTGATTGGCTGTGGCTTGAGATGTATGAACAGTGATCAACCATATGATCATCATTCATACACCGGGGAGAATGACAGGCGGCTTGTTTACATTAGCCGCCTGCCTTTCTCCCTCTCCACCGACGAACGCGAGTGACTCCGGCGGCGCGCGCTCGCTCCTGAGACCCTCACAGGCTGGCGACATAGACCTACGTCGCTCTGCCTGTGAGGGGCTGACTGCCGCAGTAAATATACTGTGAGCAGTCGGCAAGTGGTTATTAGGCGAAAAAGGACTGATATGCTCCACCCAACGCGTTTTGGGGCATTCACAGCTCCTTCTTCAGGGGTGTGGTTGGCATCAACCTTATAGATTCCATTGATGTATACAGCATTGTCATGTTAGCATTTAAAAACAAGATCTCAGGAGAGCTGCCACTTCGCCTAAGGATATAATTAGCACCCAATGCAGTGCTTTAAGTGGCCCAAAAGAGGTGCCGGTACTCTATTATAGCCTATACATTTTGTCGCCCCCCCCCCACCCCACATCAGCGTCCCCACAGAGCACCTCCCCTGGCCTGGGCTGGGACTCCTGAGCAGGGGGACTCACTGGTGCTGACTGGTCTGGCTCTGGAGTGGGAAATATTCTTGGGGGGGCAATTGGGGTGCAGATGTCCAAAATAAGCGTACTGGTACGCTAAGGCGCACGGAGAGGTGGCGGTATGCTCAAGAGCCATATTTGGAAGTGGTGGTACTGAGTACCAGTGCATACCGGCCCACTTAAAGCACTGACCCAATGTATATACAAGGCTGTGAGGTAGGTATAGTTAGTAAGTAATACTTAACCCGACCAGTGTGATTTTTGGCTACTGAGGCCTGACAGACAGGTTTTGATATCAGTGAGCATCAGGGGCGGCCTGTCCATTGGGAGCACAGGGGCACCGCCCCCCTATCCATGCGTCCGGCCCCCTAATCTACATGTAGCACACCGGATGCATGGATTCCAATGGGGTTTTTTTTTTTAAGCACATGAAAAGAGCCAGAGGCTCTAATAGGCTTCAAAAAAGGGTGGGCTCGGGGCGCAGAGCACTGCGCCCCGAGCCCACCCAGTTGTGTGATAATATTCCTGACCAATCAGGAAGCAGGTCCTGAGACCCGTTTCCCAATTGGCTGAAAAGTGTAGCCATGCGATTGGCCGAGGAGGAGGAGGAGGAGGGAGGAGATGCAGGAGACTGAGCGAGGGGGAAGCCGCTGCTGCTGCTGACTGCACATGTCCAGGGTGAGTGAGCTGGGGACCAGTGTGCGGGCTGGTGTGGTCAAGGGGGGGGGGGTATGGTGTGGTCCATCTGGCGCCCCCCGGCCCATTGAGCACCAGTCGCCACTGGTGAGTATATAATGTAACCTGTTTCTCCTGAGGTTTGAAGATGTTTTTTTGCAAAAACACACATACCTGGAGCTTTAACCACTTGACTTCCGGAAGATTTACCCCCCTTCATGACCAGGACATTTTTTGCGATACGGCACTGCGTTACTTTAACTGACAATTGCACGGTCTTGCAATGCTGTACCCAAATAAAATGCATGTCCTTTTTTCCCACAAATAGAGCTTTCCTTTGGTGGTATTTGATCATGATCACCTCTACGTTTTTTATTTTTTTTGGGCTATAAACATAGAAAAACTGACAATTTTGAAAAAAAAATATATATTTTTTTTACTTTCTGCTAAAAAACATATCCAATAAAAAAACTTAAAACCTTTAATTTCTTCATCAATTCTTCATCTTCATCTGCTACATATTGTTGGTAAAAAAAATAAAAATCCCAAAAAGCGTATATTGATTTGTTTGTGCAAAAGTTATCGCATCTACTAACTATGGAATGTTTTTGTTTATTTTTATTTACAGCGACTTATAGCGGGACTGCGATATTGTGGCGCACATTCTAACACTAACTGACACTTTTGGGAACCAGTGACACTACTATAGCGATCAGTGCTAAAAATATGCACTGTCACTGTATTAATGACACTGGCTGGGAAAGGGTAAATATCTAGGGCGATCAAAGGGTTAACTGTGTGCCTAACCAGTGTTTATGTGTGTACTGTGGGAGGTGCTTTTACTAGAGGAAGAGATGGCATTTATTCCCTGCTTTGCCTGAACACAGACTTCATCCCCCCCCCCCCCCTGCCAGAACGGCGATCTGCCCTGTTTAAATAAGGGTAGATATAAGGGTAGATCGCAGTTGTTGTGTCTCTGCCTGACGTTCGACCAGTGCCAGCAGACAACGGGTACTCGGTACCTACTGTAATCACAGCGGGAGTGAGCCGCTGGCAGCGTGCATTCGTACCCCCTACCCGGAAGTGCAGGATCACATCACATACATACTGGATACGTGATCCGGTGCACAGCTGCCACACCTACGTATAGGGTGGTCGGCAAGTAGTTACATGGCATGCAACGCTGTACATAAATGACATTTTTATTATTTTTTTTACACAAATAGAGCTTTCTTTTGGTGGTATTTAATCACCTCTGGGTTTTTTAATTTTGCAAAATAAACAAAAAAAGACTGAAAAGTTTGAAAAAAAAACCCTTATTTGCTACTTTCTGTTATGAAACATAACCAATAAACAAATTTTAAAAATCAAATTTCTTCGAATTTAAGCCAAAATATATTCTGCTAAATTTCTTTGGTAAGTTATAGATGTTATACTGTAATGGAGGCGATCAGCGTGTTGTAGTGTGACTGTAATAGTGTGGCGGAAAATCTGGCGCTAACAGACACTGGCTGTGAGGGTCACTAACTGACATCGCTAGTGATACTAATACTGTGATCAGTGATACTATATACTGTCACTGTACTAATGACACTGGCTGGGAAGGGGTTAACATCTATGGGAAATCAAGGGGTTAACTGTGTGCCTATCAATGCTGTGTAATGTGTTACTTTTACTGAACTATCTGAGGAGAAGAAAGCAGGGAGAATAAACAGCTAGATAGATGTTCCCTGTACACAGAATTCTGTGTTTTTGTAAACACAGAGCTCTGTGTGTGATTGGCCATGGCCGATCAGCTGACTTCAGCCAAAATCATTGGCTTAAATCAAAAATTACATATTTACCGGCCCCCTCCCTGCTCTCCATCCTGACAAATCCCGACAGAGCCAGCGGAAGAGGGGAGGGAGAAACACGGCAGAGCAGCAGGGGCAGAAGGGGGGACCAGGAGAGAGCTCAGGGGGGCAGGAGAGCACCCGGTGGGGGGGGGGCAGAAGAAGTGCACATCGGGGGACCGGAGCACAGCAGCACCCGGAGAACATCCGGAGACTGGACCAGAGACCAACAGGAGACAGACCAGAGACCAGCAGGAGACCGGACCAGAGAACAACAGGGGACCAGAGCCCAGTTGGATGCAGAGAACAGCAGGGGACTGGAGAAAAGCAGGGGGTCAGGCTAGAGCAGTGGATTTGCTTAGGGAAGATCACAGGTGGGCCAGAAGAGAGCAGACACACCTGCAGGCAGCAGAAGAAAGCTGAACAGGAGTGACGACATATAGAGGAACCAATACCCTCCATGTTCCTCCTACAGCTGCTGAATGCCTGGGGGAGGGAAAGGAGGAGAAACAGGCATTTAGCAGCTGCAGTAGGAACATGGAGGGCATTGGTTCCTCTATATGCCACCCCTCCTGTCCAGGTGCAGAGGGGAGCCACAAGGGCCTCCTGGAGCATGAGGCCGGGTCTCAGTGGTGACCCTTGCGACCCATGTAGTTACGCTCCTGGGCAGGTAAAGAAGAAAATAAATCACTCTACAGTGTATTACCAAAATTAAAAAGCTACTTTTATTAAAAGAAATGTACTTACCAAAAAAAAAACTCTGGTGAAACAGCAATGAGCCAAACAGAGCGGCCGTGCGTAATAATGTCACTTGCCAAAAGCTCCGCCCTGTGGTGTTTCATCCAATGACATCTTTAGGGGACAGCAGAAACCCTTACATATACCCAGTGAAGTGACTGCCTCAGATGATACGCAGAGATGAAAAAAATCCTCCTAAATAAGTTGTACCTGTTTATCTGAATTCCTTTCTCCTCCACAGCCAGATATTACACGGCATTTCTTAGCTCCAAAAAGCAGGGGGTGATGTCACACACACTGAACAACACAGAGCAGAGAGCTGAGTATAATCTGAGACCTGAGTGGAGGAAAAAGGACACCTCTACACAATCTCATAGGAAAACATGCACAGCTGAGGCTGTCAATCACCTGCTGTGTGATGGGGTGAGGGCTATCAACCGCGTAATTTGCTTGGTGTTTGCATAGACTGTCAGAAGTGACTCATGCAGATAGCAGAGGGAGGGAACAGCAGACAGAAATCACACTCAGTACTTTCGATTGAGGTACACACACATTTCGCCTCCAAATACGGAAAGGTTTCCTCACTGTAAGAGCTGTGAAAATGTGGAAAAGACTCCCTCCAGAGGTGGTTCTGGCCAGCTCACTAGATTGCTTTAAAAAAGGCCTGGATTGTTTCCTGGGTGTACCTTATATAAGTGGGTACTAATATTTATAGGTAAAGTTTGCCAGGGAATACCCGATTGCCTCACGGGGGATAAGGAAGGAATTTCTTCCCCTGCTGTAGCAAATTGGATCATGCTTTGCTGGGGTTTTTCACCTTCCTCTGGAACCCTTCCTGAGAGCGCTCCCTTCCTTCGGAAGCGTGACTCCCGAAACACGTCAGCGGTCCAATTACAGGGACATGTTCATTTCCACATGTGGTGGACTCATTACATGCGGTTTTTGCTCTTTATGTCTGTAAATATTTGTTTGGCATTTTAATAAACTATGTAAAGGTGTCCAAGGGTAATGCACTAGGTGTTCGCGCCTCCTTTTCTCTTTCATGCGCCTTTTTTTGGAGTTTCCCGCCTGAGGAGAGCGGCACGCTTGTCATTCCTGTTGGAGTGAGCGCTTGGGTGATTCAGTTACAGTATATAGGATTGTATGGTTGGGTTTTCTTTACTGTTTTTGTTTTTTATTGGTTGAGGTGGATGGACTTGTGTCTTTTTTTCAATCTGACTAATTATGTAACTGATAGAAGGATATGCTGTGTTCATTTTTCATATCAGATGTTTACAAGCACTTTAAGAAAAGTAAAAAAAAAAAAAAAATTCAGGGTTTTTTTTCTTCCCTGGAGAAGAGATGCCTGAGAGGGGACATGATAGCAATTTATAACTACCTCAATGGTGATCTCAGCATATTTTATTTTATTTCAGGTTCTTATATAGCGCTGTCAATTTACTTAGCGATTTACATAAACATTGCACATTCACATCTGTCCCTGCCCTCAAGGAGCTTACAATCTAAGGTCTCTAACTCACATTCATACGTACATAGTAGGGCCAATTTTATACAGGATCCAAGTAACCTACCAGCATGTCTTTGGAGTGTGGGAGGAAACCCACACAGGCACAGGGAGAACATGCAAACTTCAGGCAGGTAGTGTCGTGGTCGGGATTTGAACCAGTGACTCTCTTGCTGCTAGGTGAAAGTGCTAACCAAGGACATACAATGCGATTAGAGGAGAAGCGTTTTAACCTCAGGCAACGCAGGGGGTTTTTTACTGTTAGGGCTACAAGATTGTGGAATTCTCTACCACAAGAGGTGGTTTCTGCGGGAAGTATGGCTGCTTTCAAAAGACTCTTAGACGTACATCTCAAGGATCAGAACATTCAGGGGTATGTGAGATGATTACGGCCACACACACCTACACAGGTTGAACTGGATGGACTATTGTCTTTATTCAACCTCAACTACTATGTAACTACTATGTATGTAACTACAGACATCCCAACCTGCAAAAACTCATTTCAGGGAGGTGAGCACCCACACGCCCTGCCCCCCCCCCACCCCACGCACGCCTGCGCCGCACCCCCCCCCCCCCCCCCCCATCTCCAATTTAACACTACCAGAGAATAATGAAATGAAATGTAATCAGTATATCAGTATACCTGGTCACTGGTGCTGGTCACTGATGCTGGTACTGGTCACTGATGCTGGTACTGTTCACTGGTGCTGGTACTGTTCACTGGTGCGGGTACTGGTCACTGGTGCTGGTCACTGGTGCTGGTACTGGCCTGGTCTCTGGTACTGGCCTGGTCACTGGTGCTGGTATTGGCCTGGTCACTGGTGCTGGTCACTGGTGCTGGTACTGGCCTGGTCACTGGTGCTGGTACTGGCCTGTTTACTGGTGCTGGTACTGGTCATTGGTGCTGGTACTGGCCTGGTCACTGGTGCTGGCACTACTGGCCTGGTCACTGGTGCTGGCACTACTGGCCTGGTCACTGGTGCTGGTGCTGGCCTGGTCACTGGTGCTGGCCTGGTCACTGGTGCTGGTTACTGGTGCTGGCCTGGTCACTGGCACTGGCCTGGTCACTGGTGCTGGTTACTGGTGCTGGTACTGGTCTCAGGTGCTGGCTCTCTGGTGCTGCTCTCAGGTTAGGTCACTGTGTCTGTCACAGAGTGGGGTGTCACGATGATTGGTCCCGCGTGCCAAAAGTCCTCCTGGAGTAGAAGATGTGGCTGTAGTAGAGAGCAAAGCCGCTGCTTGCTCTCTGCAGCTCCTCCTACAGGCGTAGTGCATGACTCATATCACTCCGCCTGTGAGCCGGATCTACTTCGGCTCCGACATGATTTCTCTGTGCAGGCTCAGCTTGCTGACAGCTGACACACTCCTCTTCTGCCTACATGGATGAGTCATCTGAGCACAGCCGGGATATTGCCCTGAGCTTGCGGGTGTCCGTGAGCTCAGGGCGGAAAGCGGGAGTCTCCCGCGACTTGCGGGAGACCTGAGATGTCTGTAACTATGTAACCACTTTCCGCCCGCCATATAGCAAATTGACGGCGGCAAAGTGGTTGCACTATCCTGACTGGCCGCCATATGATGTCCAGTAGGATAGACTGCTCTATCAGAGTGGCGATCGGTGGTGCGGTGTGTCACTCTGACACACCGCATCTCCGATCCTGGTAAAGAGCCTATGATATAGGCCATGGGTGTCCAACCTTTTGGCTTCTCTGGGCCACATTGAGTGTAGAGAAATGGTGGTAGGAGTCAGAACATGCTCCCCCCCCCCCCTCCCCTCCGAGGCAGCCTCTGCCTACCGTTAGTTGGAAGCCGCTGTGGCCATGCCCCCGACCCGACTTCCTTCCTCCCCAGCAAAAAATAAAATTATCAGGGGTCAGTGGACCGCATTACCTGCAGGTTGGACATGCCTGATATAGGCTCTTTAACATGTGACCAGCTGTGTCCAATCACAGCTAGTCACATAGTAAATAGGAAGTGCCTTATAGGCGCGAGTAGAGGAAAGACAATCAACGGTTCTACTGACAGGGAGGGGGGTCTGTGCTGGTAATCAGAGCATTGATTACTAGTGCAGACCCTTGGGGGATACCACTAGAGCCACCAGGGATTGCCCACCCATGGACACCAGGGATGCCACCCATGGCCACCAGGGATGCCACCCATGGCCACCAGGGATGCCCACCCATGGCCACCAGGGATGCCACCCATGGCCACCAGGAATGCCCACCCATGGCCACCAGGGATGCCACCCATGGCTGCCAGAGATGCCCACCCATGCCACCAAGGATGCCAATAAGTGCTCAGGGGGCCTGCCAGTGCCCTCCTCATCAGTGCTGCCCATCATTGCCATCTATCAGTGCTGCCCACCAGTGCCCATCATTGCCATCTATCAGTGCCGCCCACCTATGCCCATCAGTGCCGCCTATCAGTGCCCATCAGTGCCACCTATTAGTTCCTATCAGTGCCCATCAGTGCTGCCTATCAGTGCCCATCATGGTCACCTATCAGTGCCCACCAATGCTGCATATCAGTGCTACCTATCAGTGCCCATCAGTGCTGCATATCAGTGCCGCCTATCAGTGCCCATCAGTGCTGCATATTAGTGCCCCGTCATCAGTGCCCCCCTATCAGTGCCACCCCATAAGTGCCACCCCATCAGTGCCACCCCATTAGTGCCTCCTCATCAGTGCCTGTCAGTGCGGCCTCATCAGTGCTCATCAGTGCAGGAAAAACATTAATTTACAAAATTTTATAACATAAACAATAAAAACTTTTTTTTTTCAAACTTTTCTGTCTTTTTTTATTTGTGTAGCAAAAAAAAAAAAACCTTGCGGTGATCAAATACCACCAAAAGAAAGCTCTATTTGTGGGGGGAAAAAATGATATAAATTTGGTGTAGGTACAGTGTTGCATGACCACGCAATTGTCATTCAAAATGCAACAGCGCTAAAAGCTGAAAATTGGCCTGGGCAGGAAGGAGGTGAAAGTGCCCGGTATTGAAGCGGTTAAAAAAGTTTTGGCTTTATTTACACTTTAAGGGTTATGAATGGATTTGAGCATCGCCTGATTCAAACTGTACTTGTTTTTTTAGCACAGACAGCCCCACGCTGAGAAGAAGTCCAGTGCGGAGCCGAGCCGTAGTGTATCTCAGATTAAAGAGAAAAATAAAAAAAAAGGAACAAAGAATTCTGCAGATAAAAAGCCCAGAAAAGCGAAAGATTTTTTATTAGGAAAGTGAATCCAATGAAAGCTGCTGGAAGTTGTTTACAAACCCCCAGAGCAAAGTCACCTGGATCTGCGCCGTTCTTCGTCCTCGGCTGTCATTCAGCTCCATCCAGTCTCCCGGCTTCGGGGAGAGAGCTCTCGGCGTCATAAGGGAAATTAACAATTCATATTCCGCGCTGAGCGGTGACAGGCAATTTACTTAAGTTAATTAATCTCTGCAATCATTCTAATATAACTGTTTATTTTATTCCCGTGTTTTTAAAGCACTTGTATGAGAAGAGCGGCGCGAAGCCTGGGACTGGCTGCCCGTCGCCGGGTCTCAATTGCTCCATAAAATCTGCGAAATTATCCCAGGGAAGGAAATTGCAGCTGAACAGACACAATTAACGTTAAATAATCATTTCACTGCCAATGGATGTGAGGAGGATGAGAGATGAAAGACTTTCCTAGTTTATTCAACAGGCTGGGCAAAGGCGCAAAGATGATACGCATGGAGCGACCGATTGCATTTCTGATGGCCACTGATTGGTTGTGTTGGGATACGTCCTTGTTTCTTTAACCACTTTACCACTAAGCCTATTTTTTAACACTTTTTGTTTACAAGTTTAAATCGTTTAAATCGGTATTTTTTGCTAGAAAACGACAGTATTTAAAACCCCCAAACATTAAATATTTTTTTAGCAAAGACTCTGGAGAATAAAATGGCGGTCATTGCAATATTTTTTGTCACGCGGTATTTGCGCAGCGGTCTTTCAAACGCCATTTTATTGGGAAAAATTACAAAAAAAAAACCACATTTCACTGCATTTAACCACTTAAGCTCCGGAAGATTTTACCCCCTTCCTGAACAGGGCCTATTTTGCGATTCGGCACTGCGTGACTTTAACGGACAATTGCGTGGTCGTGCGACGCTGTACCTAAACGAATTTGACGTCCTTTTTTTCCCACAAACAGAGCTTTCTTTTGGTGGTATTTGATCACCTGTGCGATTTTTTGATCATGCGCTATAAACAAAAAAAGAGCGTCAATTTTGCAAAAATAACAATATTTTTCACATTTTTTATATGAAATTCCCCAAAAAAAAAATAATGTAAAAATCAAATTTTTTTTAACATTTTAGGCCAATTTGTTTTATGCTACCTATGTTTGGTAAAAAAAAATCACAATAAGCGTATTTTGATTGGTTTGCGCAAAAGTTATCGCGTCTACTAACTGCGGGAAAGATTTATGTAATTTTTATTGTTTTTTTTTTTACTAGTAATGGCAGGAAGTGGTTAAGGGAGAGCTCCTTTTTTAGGTAAAAGAGGTTCTATAGTTGTTGGTGGAGGTGTTGAGCTCTCCCTCCTGTATGCCCCCTATGGACCAGATCAATCTTTACATTTCTTCTATGGGCCTGTTTATTCCGCATTACCCTTGTCATTACCATTTTACCACCGGAGGATTTTGCTGTCTTACGTCCAGGCAACTTTTCATGCAACGCCGTACCCAAAAGAAATTGACATCCTTTTTTTCCCCCACAAACAGAGCTTTCTTTTGGTGGTATTTGATCACCTGTGCGATTTTTACTTTTTGTGCTATAAACAAAAAAAGAGCGTACATTTTGAAAAAATAACAATATTTTTCAAATTTTTTTATATGAAATTCCCCCCCCAAAAAATGTAAAAATCAAATTTTTTTTAAATTTTTGGACAATTTGTTTTCTGCTACATATGTTTGGTAAAAAAAAATCACAATAAGCGTATTTTGATTGGTTTGTGCAAAAGTTATTGCATTTACTAACTAAGGGAAAGATTTCTGACATTTTTGGTGTTTTTTTTTTTAACGAGTAATGGCGGCGATCTACGATTTTTTTTGCGGGACTGCGACATTGCGGCGGACAGATCGGACCCTTGACTGACATTTTTGACACTTTTGGGGGTACCAGTGACATTACTGCAGTAATCAGTGCTATATATATGCACTGTTACTGTAAAAATGACACTGGCAGGGAAGGGGTTAATTTTATTGGAGAGGGAGGGGTTAATGTATGCCTGGTGCTTACTGACGTGTGTGGGGGGAGGTGACTGAGTGACACAGGGACAGATCACAGGTTGAGCTATGCTGAGTCCTGCAATCTGTCACTGCCTGTCACTTAGGAGATCCGCCCGCTTTGTTTACACAAGCGGGCGGATCTCCAGACTCGATTCCCCGACGATCGGGGAAGAGCAGCGGTGATCGCTGCCGCTCCTCCCCTGGCCCGACTCCCGCTGTAACTGAATACAGCGGGAGCGAGCCTCCGGCAGAGCGCACGCGCCGCCCACAAGGGGAGGAGTCCAGCGACGTAGGTCTACGTCGCTGGACGTGAACGAGCCACTTTGCCGCAGTACAGTCAACGTGACTGGTCGGCGAGTGGTTAAAGCAGTAGTATACTCCCTTTTAACTTTTACCTACAAGTAAGCCTATAGTATGGCCTATAATAAGGATTACCTGTAGGTTAAATTAATATCTCCTAAACCTGCACGGTTTAGGAGATATTCACCCTGCATGCAGCCGCTGACACCAGCGGCACATGCGTTCTGAAGGTCCTTGCCGGAAAGTGAATCCCGCGTGCATGCGCGGCAGTGATGTCATCATGACTCCGGCCACTCACAGCGCCGGAGCCGCCGAACCCGGAAGAGACGCTGAGGGAACATGACAGCTCAACAAAGAAAATGGCCTCTGCCCCCACCTATAACTGGCCTTCATAGCAAAGAACACATGGAAGGGCAACGCACATGAAACAAACAAAGATAAAATTCCCAGTTCAATTTGCCAACCAGTCTGCTAACCAACCAAATTGGCCTGTCTAACAGTTTGCGTCAATACAGGGGTTTAGTTAGCACACATTTGCAAACGCATGTGAAAGCTGCAGGGCCACGTCAAGGCTCCCTGTTACCTGCAGTCCTAACTCTAATGAATTTTAAAGAGTCTCCACAGTGGGAGCACATGCAAGCTAATGGATAGATAGGGGGCAGGTGAGCCTGGAGGTGGCCCATCCCTCCTGAAAGGTAATTGGGGGCATAATGGAAGCCCAGCTGATAGTATTACAGCAAAGGCACCCAGTATGTCCACTCACCAGTACACATATACAACAAAGAAAATGGCCTCTGCCCCCACCTATAACTGGCCTTCATAGCAAAGAACACATGGAAGGGCAACGCACATGAAACAAACAAAGATAAAATTCCCAGTTCAGCGGTGTCCGGGCGACCGTGTCGGAGCTTCGTTCTAAGGTAAGTATTTCATAATGTGCTAGTATGCTATGCATACTAGCACATTATGCCATTGTCTTGCAGGGTTTTTTCTTTTTTTTTCCTGTATGGGGATACTACCGCTTTAAAGTAGATCTTTACCCATTCCACTGATATTGCTCCTCTGCATCTAGCCCACCCTCCGTTGCACATATATATACTGTATATACTGTGTGTGTGTGTGTGTATATATGTAATATATATATATATATATATATTTAATATACACTGCTCAAAAAATGTAAGGAGCACTTTGAAAACACATCACATCTCAATGGGGAAAAAATCTCATGCTGGATATCTACACTGGTATGGACCGGGTAATGTGTTAGGATCTATACTGGTATGGACTGGGTAATGTGTTAGGATCTATACTGGTATGGACTGGGTAATGTGTTAGGAACGAGAGGATGCCACATCGTTTAGTGGAAATAAAAATGATCACCTACAGAGGGCTGAATTGAAAGACAGCACAAAAATCAAAGTGAAAAAATGATGCAGCAGGCGAGTCCGTTTTGCTGAAATTTCATTGCAGCAACTCAAAATGGTCCTCATTAGTTTCTATGGCCCCTATGTGCTTGTATGCATGCCTGACAACGTCGGGGCATGCTCCTAATGAGACGACGGATGGTGTCCAGGGGTATTTCCTCCCAGATCTGGACCAGGACCATCACTGAGCTCCTGAACAGACTTAGGTGCAACCTGGCGGTGTCAGATGGACCGAAACATAATGTCCCAGAGGCGTTCTATTGGATTAAGATCAGGCGAGCGTGGGGGCCATTCAATGGTAACAATTCCTTCATCCTCCAGGAACTGCACACTCCTCAACCCTGCACTCTGAGCACAGTGCACTCCTCAACCCTGCACTCTGTACTCAGCTCTCTCCTCAACCCTGCACTCAGTACACAGCACACTCCTCCACCCTGCACTCTGTACACAGCACACTACTCAACCCTGCACTCTGTATGCAGCACACTCCTCAGCCCTGCACTCTGTACTCAGTTCACTCCTAAACCTTTTACTCTGTACACAGCACACTCCTCAACCCTGTACTCTGTATTCAGCGCTCTTCTCAACCCTGCACACTGTACACAGCACACTCCTCAACCCTGAACTCTGTGTGTAGCTCATTCCTCAACCCTGCACTCTGTAGGAAGCACATTCTTCAACAATGCACTCTGTAGGTAGGACACTCCTCAACCCTGCACTCTGTACACAGCAAACTCCTTAACCCTGCACACTGTGTGTAGCTCACTTCTCAACCCTGCACTCTGTATGCAGCACACTCCTCAGCCCTACACTCTGTACTCAGTGCTCTCCTCAACTCTTCACTCTGTACACAGTACACTCCTCAGCCCTACACTCTGTACTCAGTGCTCTCCTCAACTCTTCACTCTGTACACAGTACACTCCTCAGCCCTACACTCTGTACTCAGCTCTCTCCTCAACCCTGCACTCAGTACACAGCACACTCCTCCACCCTGCACTCTGTACTCAGCTCTCTCCTCAACCCTGTCCTCAGTACGCAGTGCACTTCTCATCCCTGCACTCTGTGTGTAGCTCACTCCTTAAGCCTGAACTCTGTAGGAAGCACATTCTTCAACCCTGCATTCTGTAGGTAGCACACTCCTCCACCCTGCACACAGCACACTCCTCAACCCTGAACACAACACACTCCTTAACCCTGCACTCTGTACACTGCACACTCCTCAATCCTGCACTCTGTACACAGCACACTCCTCAGTCCTGCACTCTGTACACAGCAAACACCTCAACCCTGCACTCTGTACACAATAAACTCCTCAACCCTGCAATCTGTATGCAGCACACTCCTCACCCCTGGACTCTGTACTCCCCAGATGCAATGCACTTTGCCTGCACCTACCATTTGATTTCCTGTGCCTTTTTTTCAGAGAAAAAAAAATCCCTGATAATAACCAACATGGATTTATGAAAGACTGTTCTTGCCAGTCCAACCTTTTCACATTCTATTAGGAGGTGAGCTGTGATTCGGATAGAGGAAGGCCTGTGGATGTGGTATAACTAGATTTAGCTAAGGCATTTGATAAATTACCCCACAAACACCTAATTTACATATTGAGGACTTTTGTCATTGAGATAGAAACTGGTAGCAGGATTTTGTTTGGACCGAGATTAGAGAAGCACTGGGGCCCTTAATTGTTTTTCTCTAAAGCTGCATCACACGGGCCCATTTGTGAGGGTCACACCATGTGGAAAGTTTTCCAGCCGTGCCTAGAAAATACTCAGCGTGGACGCCGCACTAGAAATAACAGCCAGCAGCAGCAGCATAAACATACAGAGCCATAAATTCATATACAAGTCAATTCCTATCCAATTTTCTCACTATACGATATGGGGAGGCGGTAAGTAATTGGATTTTGCTCTCTGCATACATTGGAACACAACTATATATTTACTTTACATAAACAAAGGGGAGAACAAAGAAAATAAAACATTGCGGGTGGCGGGAACAAGCGCGGCTTGGATGATATTTCAAGGTGGCGGAAAGTTTAATGCCTCTTCCCTTTATTACAAGTTCAGGAGCCGCAGACGAGAATGGATCATTATTTCCGGGCCCCTTTGTCATTAGCGTAGATCTGTAAGAGAAGTTCTTCGCAGTCCATTAGCTTTCCAAACCCACAAGAGAGATGTAGGAATAAAGAGACGGCTTTAAGCGTCATTATTTCTAGTGCCGTTTCATCGCCAACACCGGCCTGGCACATGGAAACACGCGCAAGACTGGAAATATTAATATTGCTAATTTTTAGTCGAAAGAGAAAGTGAAAGCCGATAGTGACAGTTAGAAATTGTATTTCTGTATTCATTAAACATATTTCTTCTGTAGGTTGTAGTTTATATTTTTATAGTGCTAATTGTATTATCCCAAGAGGACTTCTTACAACCAACACCGTCATTTGTTGCTGTAGATGTGTTAAGAACACCTTATTAACAAATAATTAACATTTTGAACTTTGTAACATATTTTATTCTTTTTGAGGTAGACACATTATTCTATTTCTTGCTCCACCTACACAATATTCTGATTGTAAGTCATTCCACCTGTACCTCGAGCAAACAACTGAGCACTATTCCTACACTCTTCTTCTACAGTACATTCATTGACCTCATTCCCCTCCTCGTCTAGTCCTCACCTCCCCCATTCTCCTCCTTCTCTTGACTTCACTATCCCTATTGTTCTCCCCCTCTAGTCCTCACCTCCCGATTATCCTCCTCTTTTAGTCCTCACCACCCACCCATTATCCTCCTCCTTTAGTCCTCACCACCCCATTATCCCCCTCTAATCCTCATCTCCCAATTATCCTCCTCCTCTAGTCCTCAGCGCCACCATTCACCTCCTCCTCTAGTCCTCACCTCCCCCATTCTCCTCCTTCTCTTGTCTTCACCTTCCCCATTGTTCTCCCCCTCTAGTCCTTACCTCCCCATTATCCTCCTCCTTTAGTCCTCCCCACCCACCATTCACCTCCTCCTCTAGTCCTCACCTCCCACATTCTCATCCTTCTCTTGTCTTCACCATCCCTATTGTTCTCCCCCTCTAGTCCTCACCACCCCATTATCCCCCTTCTCTAATCCTCATCTCCCAATTATCCTCCTCCTCTAGTCCTCACCGCTACCATTCCCCTCCTCCTCTAGTCCTCAGCGCCACCATTCACCTCCTCCTCTAGTCCTCACCTCCCCCATTCTCCTCCATCCCTTGTCTTCACCTTCCCCGTTGTTCTCCCCCTCTAGTCCTTACCTCCCCATTATCCTCCTCCTTTAGTCCTCACCACCCACCATTCACCTCCTCCTCTAGTCCTCACCTCCCACATTCTTATCCTTCTCTTGTCTTCACCATCCCTATTGCTCTCCCCCTCTAGTCCTCACCTCCCCATTATCCTCCTCCTTTAGTCCTCACCACCCCATTATCCCCCTCCTCTAATCCCCATCTCCCAATTATCCTCCTCCTCTAGTCCTCACCGCTACCATTCCCCTCCTCCTCTAGTCCTCAGCGCCACCATTCACCTCCTCCTCTAGTCCTCACCTCCCCCATTCTCCTCCTTCTCTTGTCTTCACTATCCCTATTGTTCTCCCCCTCTAGTCCTTACCTCCCCATTATCCTCCTCCTTTAGTCCTCACCACCCACCCATTATCCTCCTCCTTTAGTCCTCACCACCCCATTATCCCCCTCCTCTAATCCTCATATCCCAATTATCCTCCTCCTCTAGTCCTCACCGCCACCATTCACCTCCTCCTCTAGTCCTCACCTTCCCCATTCTCCTCCTTCTCTTGTCTTTACTATCCCTATTGTTCTCCCCCTCTAGTCCTCACCTTCCGATTATCCTCCTCCTTTAGTCCTCTCCACCCACCCATTATCCTCCTCCTTTAGTCCTCACCACCCCATTATCCCCCTCCTCTAATCCTCATCTCCCAATTATCCTCCTCTTCTAGTCCTCACCACCACCATTCACCTTCTCCTCTAGTCCTCACCTCTCCCATTCTACTTTTTCTCTTGTCTTCACCATCCCTATTGTTCTCCCCCTCTACTCCTCAACTCCCCATTATCCTCCTCCTTTGGTCCTCACCACCCACCCGTTATCCTCCTCCTTTAGTCCTCACCACCCCATGATCCCCCTCCTCTAATCCTCATCTCGCAATTATCCTCCTCCTCTAGTCCTCATGCTACCATTCACCACCTCCTATAGTCCTTACTTCCCTTATTGTTCTCCTTCTTCTCCCCTATTCCCCTCCCTCTACAATCCTCGCCATCCCCATTCTCCTCCACCTACAGTCCATTATCAACGTCGTATAGTCCACACCATCTCCATTCTCTTTCTTGCACAGTCCTCACCTCCTGCATTCTCCTCGTTCTGCAGTCCTCACTGTCCCCATTCTCCTCCTCCTACATTCCTCAGTTCCTCCTTTTTCCTACTCCTACTTCCCCAGTTCCTCCATTTTCCACCTCATACAGTCCTTACTGCCCCATTTTCTTTCTCCCACAGTCCTCACAACTCCCATTCTCCACCTCCTACCATCCTCACCTCCCCTAT
This sequence comes from Pelophylax lessonae, assembly GCF_965119305.1. Classification (NCBI taxonomy): domain Eukaryota; kingdom Metazoa; phylum Chordata; class Amphibia; order Anura; family Ranidae; genus Pelophylax; species Pelophylax lessonae. The sequence goes on along the minus strand of NC_138770.1, from coordinate 673,899,802 downwards.
TTTCTTCCATCCTTTTCTTCTACCTACAGTTATCATCTCCTATAATCCTAACCTCCCATATTCTCCTCCTTTCTACAGTCCTCACCTTCCCTATTCTCCTCCAAAAAGTCTTATCTCCCCTCTTCTCCTCATCCTACAGTCCTCACTTTCCCCACTTTCCTTCCTCTACAGTCCTTGCCTACCCCCTTCACCTCCTTCTACAGTCCTAGTTATGCCCATGTTCTACCTCCTATAGTCCAAATAGTCCCCATTCTCTTTCCTTTACAGTCCTCATCTCCTGCATTGTCCTCCTTCTGCAGTCCTCACTGTCAGCATTCTCCTTCTATTACAGTCCTCCCTTCCTCCATTCTAAGCATTGTATAGTCCACACTCCACACCATAGGTGTCCACACCATAGGAGTGTGCATCCTGAAATTCAAACACACATGCATGTGTGTATTGTGCAGGTCCGGACCAGAAGGGGTGCAGGGCCGCCGCCAACCCCAGCCCACACCATCTGTGTTGCTGTGCACTGTGCGGGGCACCGGACCAAAAGGTCTCTACCAGGTCCGACACCCAATCACAAGCACGTAACCACATCCCGTGGCCCCAATTGGCCAGTTTAATTTTGTTCTTGAGGTGCAGAGCACTGCACCCTGAGCCCTCCCACCCTGCTATACCAGTGAATCGGCTTCTGGCTTCCTGGCTTTCTGGCCAATCAGGACAGAAGCTATGGTGCCGGGGACCAGCCATGGCAGCTGGAGGGTTCCACCATAGGGTGAGTGCAGACCTGGAGCGGCCCATCTGTACCCTCCCAAAATCCACCAGCTGTCACTGATACTGTGTGTATATACACTGCTCAAAAAGTCTGTTTCTGATTGTTTGGTCAGAGACATTTTTACCAGTGGCCTGCTGGATGTCATTTTGTAGGGCTCTGGCAGTGCTCATTCTGTTCCTCCTTGCACAAAGGAGAAGATACCGGTCCTGCTGATGGGTTAAGGACCTTCTACGACCCTGTCCAGCTTTCCTAGAGTAGCTGGCTGTCCCCTGGAATTTCCTCAATGCTCTTGAGACCTTCTGGCAGTGGCACGTATTGTTGTGCCCTCCTGGAGGAGTTGGACTGCCTGTGCAACCTCTATTGGGTCCAGGTATCGCCTCATGCTACCAGTAGTGACACTGATCCTAGCCAAATGCAAAACTAGTGAAAAAAAGTCAGGAAAGATGAATAGAAAAAAATTGACTTTGGCCGCCACCTGTAAAACCATTCCTGTTTTGGAGGTTGTCTCATTGTTGCCCATCTAGTGCACCTGTTGTTCATTTGATTAACACCAAAGCAGCTAAAACTGATTAACAACCCCCTCTGCTATTTAACTGACCAGATCAATATCACAGGAGTTTAACGACTTACCCACTGGGCACTTAAACCCCCTTCCTAACCAAACCAATTTCCAGCTTTCAGTGCTCTCACATTTTGAATGACAATTACCCAGTCATGCAACACTGTACCCATATGAAATTTTCATCCTTTTTTTCACAGAAATAGAGATTTCCTTTGGTGGTATTTAATCATCACTGTTTTCTTTTTTTTTTTTTTTTATTTCTTGCGCTATAAATAAAAAAGACCGAAAATTTTGTAAAAAAAAAAAATGCATTTTTCTTCATTTCGGTTTTAAAATTTTGCAAATTTAGTAATTTTTCTTCATACATTTTGGCCAAAAGTTATACTGCTACATATTTTTGGTAAAAAAAAAACCCAAATAAGTATATATTATTTGGTCTTTGTGAAAGTTATAGAGTCTACAAGCTATGGTGCCAATCATTGAAAATTGATCACACCTGATGTACTGAAGGCCTATCTCATTCTTGAGACACTAACAAGTCAGGAAAGTACAAATACCCCCAAATGACCCCTTTTTAGAAACTAGACATTCAAAGGCATTTAGTAAGAGGCATGGTGAGTTTTTCGAAGTTGTACGTTTTTTCCCACAATTCTTTGCAAAATGAAGATGAAAAAATGAAAAAAAGAAAATGAAGATTTGTTTTTTTTTTTTTCCCCCCACAAAATTTTCATATTACCTCACACGCTATTTTAGTTATTTCTCACACGCTGTACAGGCATACTTGCAACTTCACCCCAAAATACATTCTGCTACTCTTCCGGAGTATGGCGATACCACATGTGTGAGACTTTTAAACAGCCTGGCCACACACAGAGGCCCAACATCCAAGTAGCACCTCCAGGCGTTCTAGGAGCATAAATTACGCATATAATTTCCTGACAACCTATCACAGTTTCGAAGGTTCTGGAGCACCAGGACAATGGAAACACCCGCAAAGTGTCCCGATTTTGGAAAGCAAACACCCCAACACATAATCTAGGAGGAATAATGAGTCTTTTGAACATGTCATTTTTTTTCCACAAGTTTTTGGAAAATGTGGAAAGAAAATAAAAAGGCATTTTTTTTACACAAAGTTACATAGTTAGTGAGGTTTAAAAAAGACACCAGTCCATCCAGTTCAACCTATGATGAGTGTGTGTATAATTGTTTGTGTCAATAGTACATTGTATTCCCCTGTAGGTAAGGTGCCCATCTAATAGTTTTTTAAAACTATTGATGCTCCCTGCTGCTACCACTGCTTGTGGAAGAGAATTCCACATCCTTACCGCTCTGGCGGTATAGAACCCTTTACGCAGTTTATGGTTAAACTGCTTCTCTTCCAATTTAATGAATGGTCGCGAGTCCTTTTATATTCCCTTGTTTGATTCCTATGCTAGGGTCACCAGTACCGTATTTGTACATTTATATCATATCCCCTCTCAAGCATCTCCTCTCCAGAGATAATAGGTTCAATGCTTGTAGTCTTTCCTCAAAGCTGAAGTCCTCCAATCCCTTTATTAGCTTTGTTGCCCTTCTCTGGACTCTCTCCAGTTCCAGCACATCCTTCCTGAAGACTGGTGCCCAGAACTGGACGGCATACTCCAGATGCAGCCGGAGCAGAGTCTTGTAGAGTGGGAGAATTATTGTTTTATCTCTTGAGTAAATCCCCCTTTTTTATGCATGCCAGTATTCTGTTGGCTTTGATTGCAGCAGCTTCGCATTGCATGCCATTACTGAAATTGTTGTCTACTAGGACCCCCAGGTCCTTTTCCATCTTAGATTCCCCAAAGGCTCTCCACCTAGTGAGTAACCTGTGTTCGTATTTCTGGCACCCAAATGCATTACCTTACATTTTCCAACATTAAACCTCATTTGCCATGTAGATGCCCACCCCAATATTTTATTCAGGTATTTTTGTATGGTTTCCACATCCTGCGTAGAAGTTAATGCTCTGCTTAAATTAGTACCATCCACAAATATGGAGATTGAGCTGTTTATCCCAATCCTCCAGGTGGTTTATGAATAAATTAAATAGGATTGGTCCCAAGACAGATCCTTGGGGGATCCCACTTTTGACACCAGACCATTCCAAGTACTCCCCATTTATCACCACCCTTTGGACTCGCCCCTGAAGCCAGCTGTTAATCCATGTACTCACCATATGGTCCATATCTACGTACCTTAGTTTGTACAGTAACTATATTTGGGGAACTGTGTCAAATACCTTTGCAAAATCCAGATACATCACATCCACAGGTCTTTCTTTATCTAGATGACAGCCCACTTCTTCATAGAAGGTTAAAAGATTGGTCTAGGGATTTTTAACTCTCTTACGCTTTGTGCCTTTCGTGTTCTATCTTAGCCGCCTTGATTGCGCTCTTATTGCCTTCTTTGTAATGTTGGAATGCTGCCAATGACCCCTCAGCCTTGTATTTTTTTTAAGGCCTTTTCTTTAGTTTTTATATGCATTTTTATGTTGGAGTATAGCCACCCAGGGTTTATTTTAGCTTTTTTAAACGTATTCCCCGTTGGAATGCACTGACTATTACCTTTACTTAGTATATTCTTAAAGCACTCCCATTTTTCCTGAGTGTTTTTTGTTCCTAGGATTCTATCCCATTTTATATTGTCTAACTAAGAGCGCAGTTTAGGGAAATTGGCTCTTTTGAAATTCAGTGTCCGCATATTACCCTTGTGTTTCCTATATCTATGATTTATACTGAAACTAATTGACCTATGGTCACTGTTTCCTAAGTTGCCCCATATTTCTACATCCGCGATCAGGTCTGTATTGTTAGTAATCAGAAGGTCTAGTAAGGCATTGTTTCTTGTTGGTGCATTCACCACCTGACCCATGAATTTATCCTGCAAAACATTTAGGAAATGGTGAGCCTTAGATGAATGTGTGGTTCCTTCTTGCCAGTCTATATCTGGATAATTAAAATCCCCCATAATAAGTTGTTCATTTATAAGATATTTCTAACACATAGCATATACATAGCAAAAATTACACCCCAAAATACATTCTGCTACTCCTCCTGAGTATGGCGATAACACATGTGTGAGACTTTTACGCAGCCTAGCCACATATAGAGGGCCAACATTCAGGGAGCACTGTAATTTCCTGACTTCCCATTACACTTTTGTGAAGCATTGTAGGGCACTGATAAGCACTGTAGTGGCACTGATGTGGCACAGATGAACACTGATGTTGCATGGATGTGGCATGGATGTGCACTGATGTGGCAGGGATGAGCACTGATGTGGCATGGATGAGCACTGACGTGGCATGGATGTGGCATGGATGAGCACTGATGTGGCATGGATGAGCACTGACGTGGCATGGATGTGGCATGGATGAGCACTGATGTGGCATGGATGTGGCATGGATGAGCACTGATGTGGCACAGATGAGCACTGACGTGGCATGGATGTGGCACGGATGATCACTGATATGGCATGGATGAGCACAGATGTGGCACCGATGAGCTGTGGATGAGCACAGGGGTGGCATGGGTGGGCACAGATGAGGCATGGGTGGGCACAGATGGAGCATGGATGTGGAACAGATGAGCATGAATGAGGCATGATGAGGCAAGGAAAGACATGATTGAGGCATGGATGGGCATGATTGAGGCACAAATTGGCATGACTGATGCATGGATGGGCTTGATTGAGGCATGGATGGGCATGAGTGAGGCATGATTGAGGCATGACTGAGGCATGATTTAGATATGACTGTGGCATGATTAAGGCATGACTGAGGAGTGATCGAGGCCTGATTGAGGCAGGATTGAGGCATGGAGGAGACAGGAGTGAGCAGTGCTGTGGTCTCTCTCCACTCCTCGTACGCTGTACCGATCGCTGTGTACAGCGTGTAAGGAGAGAACTAAACCGGACATGCGTCGGGTTTGTTGACAACTAATCGCTCCGTCATTGGACAGAGAGATCACGTGGTAAAGGTCCGCTGTCATTGGCCCTTTACCACAATCTGTGATGCGCGATTCTGGGAGGACGTCATTGTATGCCCTCCCAGAAAAAGGGCCTATGGCCGAATTGGCAAGTGGTTATGTGACGCTTGATGCTCTACTCTGATTCAAAAGTGTTCCTTTAATGTCTTTGAGCAGTGTATATATATATATATATATATATATATATATATATATATATATATACACACACACACACTTATAAATAAATATAAACAAACATTTTAAAGCATGGATGGTGTCATTAGAGCAGAGATTGGTGTCAGAACGGCAGTGGACTTAGTCAGTAGGGCTAAAAACGGTGTCAGTAGTTATTATTTTTTTCTTTAATGATTTCTTACAATTTTGTTTTTTATTTGTTTTTAATTTTAAGTTTTTTTAGGAGCCCCAATTGGGGGCTGTAAATAATTATAAGGGTTCTAAACAGACCTCTTATGTCCTAATTTTGGGACAAAGAAAGGAATTGAGGACAAAGATTCCTTAGTCCCTTTCTCTGCAACCTCAGCTGCACTGGACAATGAATGAATGCGAAGTTCTCTGTGCTGAGCGGCTTCCTGTTCATTCACAACCTGAAGCATATTAAACACAGGGCAGTAGGGGGAATCTGCACCGCACAGTGTGATTAGGTCATGCCTAGGCACATTCGGCATACCATGTTAGCACGCCTATGGTCCTGGTTCTCTTTCTTCTACGTTCCTTACCTCTTCCATTCTTCTCCTTCTGCAGTCCTCATCTCCCGCATTCTTCTCCTACTGTAGTCCTCACGTCCCTCATTCTCCCCCTTCTACAGTCCTCACCGCCTCCATTTTCTTCTGCCTTTTCCTTTTCCTTTAGTTTTCATCTCCTATAGTTCTAACCTCCAGCATTCATCCCTCTCCTACAGCCTCACCGCCACCATTTTCCACCTCCTAGAGTCCTCACCTCCCCTATTCTCCTCCAACTACAGCCCTCACCACCTCTATTCTCTACCCTGTACATTCCTTATCTTCCCCATTTTCATCCTCCTGCAGCACTTATCTTTCCCATTCTCCTCTGACTACAGGCCTCACCTCATACATTCTCCACCTCTTACAGTCCTAACCTCCTGCATTCTCCACCTGTTACAGTCCTCGCCTCTTGAATTCTCCACTTCTTACAGTCCTCACCTTCTGCATTCTCCACCTCCTACAATTCTCACCTCCCACAATCTCCACCTCATAAACTCCTCACCTTTTGCACTTTCCTACAGCACTTATCCTCCCCATTTTTCTCTGATTACAGGACTCACCTCATACATTCTCCACCTCTTACAGTCCTCACCTCTCGCATTCTCCACCTCTTACAGTCCTCACCTCTCACATTCTCCACTTCCTACACTTCTCCCCTCCCGCGTTCTCTACCTCCTACACTTCTCACCTCCCACATTCTCCACCTCCTACACTTCTCACCTCCTGCATTCTCCACCTCCTACACTCCTCGCTTCCCGAAATCTCCACCTCCTACACTCCTCGCTTCCCGAAATCTCCACCTCCTACACTCCTCACCTCCCGCAATCTCTACCTCCTACACTTCTCACCTCCCGCATTCTCTACCACCTACACTCCTCACCTCCCGCAATCTCTACCTCCTACACTTCTCACCTCCCGCATTCTCTACCTCCTACACTTCTCATCTCCTGCAATCTCCACTTCCTGCACTTCTCACCTCTCGCAATCTCCACCTCCTACTCTCCTCACCTCCCGCAATCTCCACCTCCTACACTCCTCACCTCCCACAATCTCCACCTCCTACACTTCTCACCTCCCGCATTCTCCACCTCCTACACTTCTCACCTCCTGCAATCTCCACCTCCTACACTTCTCACCTCCCGCAATCTCCACCTCCTACACTTCTCACCTCCCGCAATCTCCACCTCCTACACTTCTCACCTCCCGCAATCTCCACCTCCTACACTTCTCACCTCCCGCAGTCTCCACCTCCTACACTTCTCACCTCCCGCAATCTCCACCTCCTACACTTCTCACCTCTCGCATTCTCCACCTCTTACAGTCCTCACCTCTAACATTCTCCACTTCCTACACTTCTCCCCTCCCGCGTTCTCTACCTCCTACACTTCTCACCTCCCACATTCTCCACCTCCTACACTTCTCACCTCCTGCATTCTCCACCTCCTACACTCCTCACTTCCCGCAATCTCCACCTCCTACACTCCTCACTTCCCGCAATCTCCACCTCCTACACTTCTCACCTCCCGCATTCTCCACCTCCTACACTTCTCACCTCCTGCAATCTCCACCTCCTACACTCCTCATCTCCTGCAATCTCCACTTCCTGCACGTCTCACCTCTCGCAATCTCCACTTCCTACTCTCCTCACCTCCCGCAATCTCCACCTCCTACACTCCTCACCTCCCGCAATCTTCACCTCCTACACTTCTCACCTCCCGCATTCTCCACCTCCTACACTTCTCACCTCCTGCAATCTCCACTTCCTACACTTCTCACCTCCCGCAATCTCCACCTCCTACACTTCTCACCTCCCGCATTCTCCACCTCCTACACTTCTCACCTCCTGCAATCTCCACCTCCTACACTTCTCACCTCCCGCAATCTCCACCTCCTACACTTCTCACCTCCCGCAATCTCCACCTCCTACACTTCTCACCTCCCGCAATCTCCACCTCCTACACTTCTCACCTCCCGCAGTCTCCACCTCCTACACTTCTCACCTCCCGCAATCTCCACCTCCTATACTTCTCACCTCCTGCAGTCTCCACCTCCTACACTCCTCACCTTTTGCACTCTCCTTCAGCTACTCAAAGGCAGCATCAGTGGAGCCTCATTTACTCATTGGTTCCACATTTCTCTGCTTGATACACATTTTTTTCACCAACACAATTATCTTGTTGGACTTTCAGACTTTTTTTTCCCTCTCCTCATCCATTTCTGTTTTGTATTCATCTATTTGCAGTGCATATTAACTGAATACTTTCCCCCAGATTATGCGTTACTAATTTAATCACCCGTCAGGCATGTGGCCACTTTAATTTAAAAAAGCAACATCCTCTCACCTGTATTTTAAAGGAGCCACACTCCCGAGCGTATTTGTAGCTGAAAGGACTTACAGAAGCCTGATGTGTGGGTGCTCTTTACCTCTTGGTAGATTAAATTAAACATCAGCTGGACGATAAAAGGGGACATTTTATTTATTTTAGAGAATTACAGTTGGTTGATAAATCAGACTGCGGTTTGGCATTATCGTTCTCCAGACAAAATCTTCATTCCTATATACACAAGAGGCAATCATATTATTTAGGATTTGGATCCAGCGCTGAGTATGTGGGTCATGTCTTATATTGAGATTCCTCTGCTTGAAATCAGAATAATTAAAAGTTTTTCACACAGAGAGAAACCGAATGAAAAGCCAGAAAAGTCTGCTTGTTAAAGAGGACTCGTCACTACAGCAACGTCGCATTAATCGAACATCCAAGCAAACATTTTATAAATAGAATTCAGTTTAACCGCAACTCCTTCTTTCTTTATTAGCAAACTCTGCTTTTGTTTAAAAAAAATGCTATAATAAGCCATTACATAATATGGTGTAATTAAAAAATAGTTAGTTAGTTTCACTCTGCAGATAAAGTGGTTTCCTCTAATTACCAAGACATTGAAATGTATCCCTGTCAGGACCCATGTCTGAACCTGCGACTTCTGCTGTCTCTGCTCTCTGGCGAGGTCCCTTATTGCTAAGCCAGCCGAAATGCTGGACAGTTCCCTGGACAATCCCTTGGATAACCTTGCACAGGGGCAGACTGGCAATGTTCGGCCCAGGGGGCAAGGACAAACCAGAGGCCAATGGTGCAGTGACTCGGCCCCCTTACCACTTTCCTTCACCCCCCTCACACTCCTCAATCCTCCTCCTGACCCCCATTTCAAGCTGAAGCCCTGCTCCAGATACTCTCTACTTACCGGCTGAATCCGGGTTCCTGACCTGGCCAGCAGGGGGAGGTAGGCGGAGGTGGGACAGCTCGGTTGGGGCTGGCCGGGGCAGAAGAGTCTCCAGTTGGAGCATGGAACCAGCCTCTGGTAGGACACAGTCCATGTTGGGGAGGAGGCCTACTGTTATAAAGCTGATAGAAGCCTGTCATGCAAAGAAAGCTTACCGTTGGCGGTGGGCGGAGCTTGGATGGAAAACCCCTGCGGTGAGTAGCACGGGCTAGCCTGAGGTGCGGAGTCTAAGTATCCACCGGTCTTCACCAGAGCCTCTGATGGTGAGGATGGATTTGGCTGCAGGTGAAAACCAGGTCGCGGTCCCCAGGGCCTTCCCACCAGGTGGTAACCGGTCAAGGTCCGAAGGTGGATGAGCAGACAAGGAGGATCCAAAAGTGTAGTCAAACGAGCCGGGGTCAGGACGGGCAGCAAACAAGCGAGGTCAGGGACGAGCCAAAGGTCAACAGGAATGAGACAGGAATCAACAGGGCGCAGGTTCAGGAACACAGAAGAGCTGAAGACAAAACAGCAAAGTGCAAGTGTACCAGCTGCCTTTAAATAGGCCTTCTTTGGCGCCAAAACGTCCGGGTCAAGGCGCGCGAACGCGCAAACGCATAATGTGCGTGGGGTCACGCACATAGCAAACGCGCATGCGCATTGGCAAATGCGCATTAGCCATTGAATATCCCAGGAGGTAGTTTGCGCATGCGTATTGGCCAATTAGCATTTTATAACATTGGAGCTAGTTCGCGCATGCGCGCTAGCCAATTAGCATTTTCTAAAACCTGCACTTTGTCCTTGTCTTCAACTCGCACTCAGTAGGTCAGCGGGGGGGGACTTTTTACTTCTCTTCAACAAGAATCCTTTAGGCATGTCTGTGGCAGAAGCGGTGCCGCCTTTTTCACAGGGCATCGGAGTGGCCCAGGGGGCAATTGCCCCCCTGCCCCCTGGCCCAGTCCTCCTCTGATCTTGCCTAGTACCTTTAAAATAGGAGAAATCTCAGACATGGCTCGCTATTGTTACTGTTTGCTCATTATGTTTTAAAACTCAATAAAAACCTATTGCAATGAAAATAGGAGAAATCAGGGCAACTATTGTGAACAAATATTAATAAAAATTGATGAATAAATAGATATGTATGGTGCAATAATGTAGCTGCTATAACATCTATGCTTATCACTGCATAACACAAAGATCATGGTATATTAAAAGATAAGCGCTACTTGGTGCATAACAACAATATCACTGTGCAAATTAGCCAAATAATAATGTGCATGCAATAATCAAAGTGCAAATAGTGCAATATTGTAATAAAATAGTGCAAAGTGTAAACAAATCTCTCATAAAGTGCAAATAAATGTCCATATAAAGTGACTCAATCCATTTGTATGGCTTCCTTCGCCATGTGCAAAGCTTGGCTGAAAAGGGTGCTTAAAAGTGCTCGTGCTTCCTCCACCACCTAAAGATGGCCTCTCACTTTAGGACTAGACCCGTGTTTTACCACCAGGTCTAAATCGCGCAGAAGCGAGCGCATACGCAATTCAGGCCCACATATATAAACGGTGTTCAAACCACACATGGAAGGTATTGCCGCGATCGCTAGAGCGAGAGCAATAATTCTTTCCCTAGACCTCCTCTGTAACTCTAAACTGATAACCTGTAGAATTTTTAAAGTGTCGCCTATTGGAGATTTTTAAGTACCAGTGCTTGTCGCCATTCCACGAACGTGCGCAATTTTGAAGCATGACATGTTGGGTATCTATTTGCTCGGCGTAACATTATCTTTCACAATATAGAAAAATATTTGGCTAACTTAACTGTTTTTTTATTTTTTAATTCAAAATAGTGTATTTAAAAAAAAAATTATCTTTTGTAAGACCCCTGCCCAAATACGGTGTGACATAAAGTATGCCAATGATCTCCATTTTAATCTCTAGGTTCTCTGCTAAAAAATATATATATATATGTATATATATATATATATATATATATATATATATATATATATATATATATATATATATAGCTCTCTCTCTCTCTCTCTCTCTCTATATATATATATATATATATATATATACGTATGTATATATATATATTTATATATATATAGGCCTGGTCCTTAAGTGGTTAACCGCTTGCCGACTTGCTGTATATCTGCGGCGGGTTGGCAGGTTCCTGCGAATTGCTGTACCTGTACGGCACTTAGTGGGAGTGATTGTGGGGGCGCGCGCCCATTCGCCAGCTGGAAAGCTGATCTGCGGGGCCGGGGCCGCGATTGCCGCCGGGCACCCGCGATCGCTCCCCATGGAGACAGAATGGCGGTCTTCTGTTGTAAACAAGCAGACCATTGCTTTGTAAGCAATCAACTCCTGTGTTACTCCAATTTAGGAGCACCCCCTAGGGACATATTTAACCCTTTGATCACCCCTGGGTTAACCCCTTCCCTGCCAGTGTCACTAGTACAGTAACAGTGCATATTATTAGTACTGAATACTGTAGTAATGTCACTGGTCCTCCTAAAAGTGTCAAAAAATGTCAGTTAGGTATCTGATCTGTGTGCCACAATGTTGCAGTCCCGCTAAAAATCGCAGATCGCCGCCAATACTAGTAAGAAATAAAAAATAAATAAAAATGACATAAATCTTTCCCCTAGTTTGTAGACGTGATAAGTTTTGCGCAAACCAATCAATATACACTTATTGGGATTTTTTTTTACCAAAAATTTGTCGCGGAATACAAATTGACCTAAAATGATGAAAAAATTTGATTTTTATTTATTTATTTTTTTAATTGGGAATGTTATATAGCAGAAAGTGAAAAATATATATATATATATATATATATATTCATAAGTGCCGGTTCACACTAGGGCGACCTGTGAGGCGACCTGGTCGCCTCACAGGTCGCCGCAGGTCGCCTCCCATAGGGAAGCTGCGAACCCACTCTAATAGGAGCGACACAAGTCGCTCCGACCTAGAAAAAGGGTCCGGAGCTTCTTTGGGGCGACCCGGAGGCGACCGCCATAGACTTCAATGTTATGAAGTAGCGTCGCTGCAATGTGAACCGGCGCTTATTGTCTCTCTTTTTTTTGTTTATAGAGCAAAAAATAAATAAATAGATCGCAGAGGTGATCAAATACCACCAAAAGAAAGCTCCTGTGTTTCTCCTATTTAGGAACACAGGTCTCTGTGATGATTCCACAAGCCCATCCCCCTCACAGTTAGAAAACACCCACTAGGCTCATATGTAACCCTTTGATCACCCCTGGTGTTAACCCCTTCCCTGCCAGTGTCATTATTACAGTAACAGTGCATATTTATAGCACTGATTACTGTAGTAATGTCACTGGTACCCCCAAATGTGTCAAAAATGTCAGTTAGGTGTCCAATCTGTCTGCCGCAATGTCGCAGTCACGCTAAAAATCGCAGATCACTGCCATTACTAGTAAAAATAAATAAATAAATAAAAATCATATAAATCTTTCCCCTAGTTTGTAGACGCGATAACTTTTGCGCAAAACAATCAATATACGCTTATTGGGTTTTTTTTTTTTACCAAAAATTTTAGCGGAATACAAACTGGCCTAAAATGATGAAAAAATTAGATTTTTATTTTTTATTTTTTTTACTTGGAATGTTATGTAGCAGAAAGTGAAAAATATTGTTTTTTTTTTATCAGAATTGTCGCTCTTTTTTTGTTTATAGCGCAAAAAATAAAAATCACAGAGGTGATCAAATACCACCAAAAGAAAGCTCTATTTGTGGGGAAAAAAGGACATCAATTTTATTTGGGTACAGCATCACATAACCACGCAATTGTCTGTTATAAATACTGCAGTGCCGAATCGCAAAAAATGGCCTGGTCATTAAGGGGGAAAATCTTCCGGTCCAGAAGTCGTTACATAGTAGTTGAGGTTAAATAAAGACACCAGTCCATCCAGTTCAACCTGTACAGGTGTGTGTGTGTGTGTGTGTCAGTGGCCTGCTCATTTCCCATAGCCCTGAGTGTTGTGATCTGTGAGATGCACGTCCAAGAGTCTTAAATGTATCCATACTCCCTGCAGCTACCACCAATTGTGGAAGAGAATTCCACATTCTCACCGCCCTTACAGTAAAGAACCCCTTACGCAGCTTAAGGTTAAACCACCTCTGCTCTAATCTCATTGGTGGCCACGTGACTTCTTGCACTCCTTGGGACTGTGCTAGGATCGCCATTGAGGTATTTGTAAATCGCTATCATGTCCCCTCTCAGGCGTCTCCTCCAAGGCGTCTCCTCCTTGGTTAATCCAAGGAACTATATGAAAAATCCCAAACCTCACTTAGATTTCTATAAAGAAATAGAACATGTTAACTTTGCAAAGATTGATCACTCATGGGCAAGGAAAATAAAAAATATGATTTTCGCTCATATAAGCTAATTAAAAATGTGGTTTGCAGAGGCAAAAAATGCTCTACTACCTTAGTAAATCACCCCTGTAGATCCAGGAGTGACATGCAACAAAAAGCCCATGCCTCCTCCGTCTGTATATAAGCACAAAAGCAACAAAAGTTGGACAGATATTTGTTACATTTTGTACAATTCACACTAAATAACAATTTGTTGCGACCAAATTAGAGAGGAACCAGTTTTCTTCCAATCTGTTCCTAAAAACTTTCCCTGCTTTCCATCAAACCTCCAATTCTGTTTACTTCTACATAAAAAAGGCGAAGAGCTGAGAATTACAAGAAAAGACAACTACGCTTTCTAGACGGGAGACGGCAGACTGTTTACAAACATCAAACCGGGGCGGCGATGAGATCACTACCTGAAGGACAATACGCCGCGGTCGCAAGGTTGCATTCGCACAAACCGAGCCGAGATGTTCTGGACTCCAGCAGATGGAGGCTTGTGAAGGACAAAGCAGCTTTGAAGGCAATGCGGAGAAATGTTTTTTTGATGAGAAGAGAAAAACATACAAATGTTTTATTCGTGGAATGCGGCTGCCAAAAATGTATTACGTTTTCCATTTCCACAGAATGTAAGGTGTCGGTTCTGTACACGGGAAGTGCGATGGAGATATGCCAAAAATATACATCAGAGTCAGAAGACCAGATTTCATTACTTTAGCTGCAGATAAATATATCTATTAAAATTAACTTGACTAAGTGCTGTCACTTGTCTACCTCTATGAATAGGCTGTGATGTCATCAGCCTCTAGTGAATGGATAGACTGCATTCTCAGTGATGTCACCGGTCTCTAGTGAATGGATAGGCTGCATTCTCAGTGATGTCATCAGTCTCTAGTGAATGGATAGGCTGCATTCTCAGTGATGTCACCGGTCTTTAGTGAATGGACAGGCTGCATTCTCAGTGATGTCACAGATCTCTAGTGATTGGATAGGCTGCATTCATAGTGATGTCATCAGTCTCTAATGAATGGATAGGCTGCATTCTCAGCGATGTCACCAGTCTCTAGTGAATGGATAGGCTGCATTCTCAGTGATGTCACCGGTCTCTAATGAATGGATAGGCTGCATTCTCAGTGATGTCATCAGTCTCTAGTGAATGGATAGGCTGCATTCTTAGTGATGTCATCGGTCTCTAGTGAATGGATAGGCTGCATTCTCAGTGATGTCACCAGTCTCTAGTGAATGTATAGGCTGCATTCTCAGTGATGTCACCGGTCTCTAGTGAATGGATAGGCTGCATTCTCAGTGATGTCATCAGTCTCTAGTGAACGGATAGGCTGCATTCTCAGTGATGTCACCGGTCTCTAATGAATGTATAGGCTGCATTCTTAGTGATGTCACCTCTCTCTAGTGATTGGATAGGCTGCATTCTCAGTGATGTCCCTTGTCTCCAGTGAATGGATAGGCTGCATTCTCAGTGATGTCACCGGTCTCTAGTGAATGGATAGGCTGCATTCTCAGTGATGTCACCGGTCTCTAGTGAATGGATAGGCTGCATTTTCAGTGATGTCACCGGTCTCTAGTGAATGGATAGGCTGCATTCTCAGTGATGTCACCGGTCTCTAGTTAATTTATAGGCTGCATTCTCAGTGATGTCACCGGTCTCTAGTGAATATATAGGCTGCATTCTCAGTGATGTCACCAGTCTCTAGTGAATGGATAGGCTGCATTCTCATTGATGTCATCGGTCTCTAGTAAATGGATAGGCTGCATTCTCAGTGATGTCACCGGTCTCTAGTGAATGGATAGGCTGCATTCTCAGTAATGTCATCAGTCTCTAGTGAATGGATAGGCTGCATTCTCAGTAATGTCATCAGTCTCTAGTGAATGGATAGACTGCATTCTCAGTGATGTCACCGCTCTCTAGTGAATGTATAGGCTGCATTCTCAGTGATGTCATTGGTCTCCAGCGAATGGATAGGCTGCATTCCCAGTGATGTCATCGGTCTCCAGTGAATGGATAGGCTGCATTCTCAGTGATGTCTTCGGTCTCCAGTGAATGGAGAGGCTGCATTCTCAGTGAGGTCATCGGTCTCCAGTGAATGGATAGGCTGCATTCTCAGTGATGTCATCGGTCTCCAGTGAATGGATAGGCTGCATTCTCAGTGATGTCATCGGTCTCTAGTGAATGGATAGGCTCCATTCTCAGTGATGTCACCGCTCTCTAGTGAATGGATAGGCTGCATTCTCAGTGATGTCACCGCTCTCTAGTGAATGGATAGGCTGCATTCTCTGTGATGTCATCGGTCTCCAGTGAATGGATAGGCTGCATTCTCAGTGATGTCACCGGTCTCCAGTGAATTGATAGGCTGCATTCTCAGTGATGTCACCAGTCTCCAGTGAATGGATAGGCTGTAATCTCAGCGATCTCTTTCAGTGAATGGATGTTGGCTGGTATCTCATTCAGCAGCCATGTACAGATCTTTCATCTAACATGTCCCTCAGTCATCTTCCTATATTGCAGTAAAACATGCTAACTTTAGATGTGTGGGGCTATGCTACAGGTCGATGTAATTTTCTATGTAAATAACAGACAGTGGAGTCATTACATCAATAAGCGTATTTCACAGAAGACTTTTGTGTAATGAGCTGTGGTAGAACAGGTAGAGTTCACGCCGCGCGCTCCGCTAACAATGTCACTGAAATTATTTCCATTCGTGTAAATAGAAACCCGGCATTGTACACATTCAGACTTGTCACCTGGGAATATGATGGGTCTACAGTGCAGCCATTGGAAAGACGTGTTAAATGGGCCTTAGGTAATCCAGGCTTCATTATCATTCATTGTCCAAGAACACACATTTACCTTTTAGATCAAATATATGATTATAAGGAAATCATTATGTATTTTGTACATTGTGAATTATTTTTCTCATTTTGCGTTCCCACGGTATATTACCCAATGGCCTCGGAGTCAAAGTGTATCAAAAAAAACAAAAGCAAAATACAACATATTGCAACTTACCAGTCTTCAGATGTGGTGGCTGTATTCGTTTTCTTTATTCAAGCTTTTTTCCTAAAGGGGAAGTATGGGGAAAGCTCATTTGGCTCACTTGGGAGCTGCTGGTTACGGATTCCCCTGAGTCACCCATAGCAACAACTTGACAATAAAGCATGTTCAAAGTGCTTAGCTCAGTCAGAAAACAGTCCAGGGTTTTTGGTTTTTGTTGTTTTATTTGAGAACTTGGATAGGAGAAAGGATGAGTGGGATACTCCAACTGAATAAACTATGCACAATTGCTGGGACTTTCTGTTTAGCTGAGTGCGGCAAGGCCGCTGCTTCACCTTGTCACTGCAGTGAAGAAGAATTTAATGAACTGTATGGTTCTGTGAATCTCTCTTCAGGGCCCTACTTGGCACTCCCTTTGCCCCTAATCTTCAGGGTTCTCTACAAGGCACCCCTTTACTGAAACAGTCTGTGTGAGCTAGCTCCCTGATCCCCTGACTTCATTGGAGTGGCCCCCCCTTCTTGGGCAGACCCTTAGGCAAATCTCCTGGTACTCCCGGACACTGTTTTTCCCAAGAGACTCTGCCAGCAGCTCCACTGTCAGCTTCACTGGATCCTCTGCAGCTCAGCTCCACACCTGGTTCACTAGGCTGACTGAATAAGACCAATTTCCCCATACACAGCAGGAGGAGAGACAGCCGTCAGCCTCCTCCTGGGACGCTGCTTCCCGCCAAAGACGCCCTGTCACATGTCCCCCCAGCTTTAATGGGCAATCCCAGGATGCATTGCAAGAATGCCCTCCCACTGGGACTCCCACAAAAGCCAATGTGTCACTGGCAGGGTTTCCTCCACTGTCCAACAAGCTCCCTCATTGAATACAGTGGGGACACTCCCCCAGACCCAGTGAATCACACCTGGAAACATGTAATAGGCAACCTAACAGATCAGGCTCCCCTTATAAGCAGAAGGAGCAATAGATGCATTTACCTAGAACCTACCGAGGAGGGTGCCACACCCGTTTTCAGCCAACAGTGGGCTTCCAGCAGACAGCAGGGTGAAGCCCGCAGTCGGCTGGCATCACAGCTGGTCTAGGCTCAGACAAGATCGCGACAATGGAGTCAGGATCCGCCCACATGCCTGAACCGCCACCCAGCTCAGCAATCCGCTGAGAGCCTGAGCTGACTGCTCCCGCCCAATCCACAGCCCAGCACTCCAGTGAGCGAGGAGGTGGCAGAGCAGAGAGCTGGTGACTGACAGTCAGCAGCTCTCTGCTCAGGGAGCTGTGAGAACCAAGCGATCAGCAGTGTTTGATCGCTCAGTTCTCAGTGTTAGAGGCGCCGGGTGAACAGATACAGCATCCACCTAGGTAAGTATGAATCTTCTTAAAAAAATACATCTCTTTTAACCACTGGCCGACCGCTCGCCGCTGATACACTGCCGCAGGCTGGCTCGGCTGCGCGAACCACCGTACCTGTACGGTGGTTCACGGGAGCGTTCCTGTGGGGCGCGCACGCTGCGCCGCAGGCGTGCACCCACCCCTATTAGGAAGCGGGAAAGCTGATCCACAGGGCTGGCGGCCATGATTGCCCCTGGGCACCCACAATCGCTCCCTGCTGAGAGAGAACGATGGTCTGCTGTTGTAAACACCACAGACCATTGTTCTCTCTGGAATGAACACAGAGAGCCTGTGATTATCCTATTTAGGATCACAGGTCTCTGTGTTGATTCCACAAGCCCATCCCCCATACAGTTAGAAAACACTCCCCTAAGCTCACTTTTAACCCTTTGATCACCCCTGGGTTAACCCCTTCCCTGCCAGTGTCATTAGTACAGTAACAGTGCATATTGTTAGCACTGATTACTGTAGTAATGTCACTGGTCCCTCCAAAATTGTCAAAAATGTCAGTTAGGGGTCCAATCTGTCTGCCACAACGTCGCAGTCCCGCTAAAAATCGCAGGAAAAAAAAACCATTACTAGGAAAAAAAATGACATACATCTTTCCCCTAGTTTGTACACGCGATAACTTTTGCGCAAACCAATCAAAATACGCTTATTGGGATTTTTTTTTCCATTAACATTTTATTGAGAAAAAAGTATATTAACAGAGAATAATTGGCATACAATCAAGAGTACAAGTAAAGCCGCCCAACGGCGGATCAAAGCATAACCACAGATAAGACAATCGTAGCCATGTACTCAACTTAGGATATAACAACAGTAAAAATGAATAGCTAAATGATGGGTTCACAGGGGTTACCATTATGTTCTGGGGAACTATTGTTGCTTAGGATTAGTGTCAACAATGAATGCACGGACCAGAACCCAGCATGGATAAACACCTATTCAGTTCTCCGATTGTCATGACATCATATATAGGTCTGGGGAGCCCCCAATTAAGTGGAAAGAACCCTGAAGGATTTAAGAGTGTATAGAAGGAAAGAGGAGACAGAAAGGAGAGCGAGAGAGAGACAACAAAAAAAAAAGGGGGGGAAGGGATGAGGTGAGGGGTACGAAGGGCAAGGGGATGTAGGAGGTAGGGAAAGCGCAGATACAAGAGGGGTCAAGCCGGCTTGGCCCCCGGGGCAGTCATTGCATCCCGAACCAGCCTTCAGCTAGACAGCGTCCCGTATCTGGCGGTCATTTTGAAGTGAATCCAGCAGCTACATGTCGAGGTATATTGAGACATATACGGTCTTGTGAAATATGGATCAGTTCCTCCATCTCCTCTATGTTACTCACCCTCTTAAACCAATCCCGTGCCATTGGGACAAGAGTCGAGCGCCACAGAACCGGGATGCAGAGTTTGGCCGCATTGACCAAGTGAATGGCTAAAGAACGTTGGTAATGTTTCTTTGATAAGGAAGTATGGTGCAAAAGATATTGTTCAGGTGTAAAGTCTAGCATGTATGTCAGGGGTGGGGAACCTTTTTTCTACCAAGGGCCATTTGGATTTTTGTAACATCATTCGGGGGCCGTACAAAATGTATGCATAAATGTAATAGGCATTGCTTTGCGGCAAAAAACGCTGTAAAAAATTGCGTGACTTTGAGGTCACAAATGTGTGAAAGGGGCCTTCAGTAATCAAGGTATAGTGTGCCCCCTTTCAATGCAGACTGACCACAGCATGCCCCCCTTTCAATTCAGACTGACCACAGCATGCCCCCCTTTCAATGCAGACTGACCACAGCGTGCCCCCTTTCAATGCGGAGTGACCACAGCGTGCCCCCATCAATGCGGAGTGACCACAGCGTGCCCCCATCAATGCGGAGTGACCACAGCGTGCCCCCATCAATGCGGAGTGATCACAGCGTGCCCCCATCAATGCGGAGTGACCACAGCGTGCCCCCATCAATGCGGAGTGACCACAGCGTGCCCCCTTTCAATGCGGAGTGACCACAGCATGCCCCCATCAATGCGGAGTGACCACAGCGTGCCCCCATCAATGCGGAGTGACCACAGCGTGCCCCCATCAATGCGAAGTGATCACAGCGTGCCCCCATCAATGCGGAGTGACCACAGTGTGCCCCCATCAATGCAGAGTGACCACAGCGTGCCCCCATCAATGCGGAGTGATCACAGCGTGCCCCCATCAATGCGGAGTGACCACAGCGTGCCCCCATCAATGCGGAGTGACCACAGCGTGCCCCCATCAATGCGGAGTGACCACAGCGTGCCCCCATCAATGCGAAGTGATCACAGCGTGCCCCCATCAATGCGGAGTGACCACAGTGTGCCCCCATCAATGCAGAGTGACCACAGCGTGCCCCCATCAATGCGGAGTGAGTGACCACAATGCAGAGTGAACAGCGTGCCAAGCCCCAGTGCACTGGACTTACCTGTTGTAGCGGCGGCTTCCTCTCTCAGTCCCCGCGTCTCTTCGAGTCCTCCCGCGTCCCGCCTCCTCCTCGGTTAATGACATTGGCCAAGGAGGAGGAGGATACGTGAGACAGTAGCGAATTTTCATTCGCTATTGTCACACAAATGGGCGGGCTCGAGGCGCACTGCTCTGCGCCTCGGGGCCATCCTTTTCGGAGATTCAGTGTCAGAACTGAGCCATTGGCTCCTTCTGACACAGTGGCACGGGGGGGGGGGGGGGGGATCGCAACGATTGTGCGGGCCGCACAGAAGGATCGTGCGCGGAAGGATCGTGGGGCCGGAGGTTCCCCACCCCTGGTGTATGTGGTGATTTCTGCTATGGTGTCATGGACCATTGTCCAGAAAGGTTTAATCCTGTCGCACCCCCACACGACGTGTAGCAAAGTCCCCACCTCCGAATCGCACCTCCAGCACACCTTTGGCACTGAAGGTGATAATTAATTAATTAGAGCTGGAGATCTGTACCAGCGGGACCTAATCTTGTATCCATTTTCCGGTATGGCCACGTTCAAATATCCTGTGCTATTGGGATTTTTTTTTACCAAAAATATGTAGCAGAATGCAAATTGGCCTAAAATGATGAAAATTTGATTTTGGGAATGTTGTATAGCAGAAAGTGAAAAATATTGTTTTTTTTTTCAGAATTGTCGCTCTTTTTTTGTTATAGCGTAAAAAATAAAAATCGCACAGGTGATCAAATACCACCAAAACAAAGCTCTGTTTGTGGGAAAAAAAGAACATCAATTTTATTAGGGTACAGCGTTGCATGACCGCGCAATTGTCAGTTAAGGTAACGCAGTGCCGAATCGCAAAAAATGTCCTGGTCATTAAGGGGGCAAAACCTTCGGGTCCAGAGGTGGTTAATCTGGTGATCCTTCAAGAACCGCACTTTCTGTCCTAGAGTTATATTCCTGTTTTAGGGATTACACAAAGTGAAGCTGAATATCCCAATAGGTAACAGTAAATAAATAAATAAATAAATAAATAACTGGCAGAGATTTTAGCCCGTTCACATACGAGCGACGCTACCTCGGAGGTCGCGGTGCGAGCAGCGCGCCGCGACCTCGGAGCGGCCGCCACGGACTTCATAACATTGAAGTCTATGGCGGTCGCCTCCTGGTCGCCCCAAAGAAGCTCCGGACCCTTTTTCTAAGTCGGAGCGACTTGTGTCGCTCTTATTAGAACGGGTCCGCAGCTTCCCTATGGGAGGCGACCTACGGCAACCTGTGAGGCGACCAGGTCGCCTCACAGGTCGCCACAGTGTGAACCGGGACTTACACTCCACATCAGCTTTTTTCAACCTTCTTACCCCAGAGGAACCCTTGCAATAACGTTCAGGTCTCATGGAGCCCCTGCTAAGATAAGTCCATCAGTGGCCAATGGGAAAATTTTTCTTATATCGGTGTTGGTCAGCGGGAAAAATGCCCCTTCTTACAGTGCTGGCCAGAATGCCAATCTCAGAGTCATGAGACTGGCTCTGCCAAGTAGTGTTGGACTTGGAACAATGCAGGAACCATCACATGAGTCAGTAACCCTTGGGGGTTCCTTGGGGGGGGAACCTAGGTTGAGAATGGCTGGTCTACAGTAAAAATGACTGCAGTCTACCTTAAGTAATATTGGTTGTAAAATATGACTAAATACCAAAAAAATATACTTTTCTTATTATCTATCGTAAGAAATTGTGAGTAAGACATCTAAAGGGATGCCAATAAGTGTTACTTTGATAGAACGTTGTATGTGTGATGATAACAAACAGATGGTGCCTGCCCCACCTATAACTGGCCTTCACAGCAAGCAGCACATGAAAAGACAGCATGAAAGACAAAACCAGAGAAAATTCCCAGCTCAGCTCACCAACCAGTCTGCTTACCAACCAATTGGACCTGTCCAACAGTATGCCTTATAAAAAGGGGTTTAGTTAGCACACATTAGCAAGAAGACTGGTTAGTGAGTTGAGCTGGGAATTTTCTATGGTTTTGTCTTTCATGTGTGATGATAAGCAGACGTCTTCTTTTCATAAGCCATCAGAAAGCAAATATGAGGTGGCAGATCCACCAAGCATTCAAGCAGACATCTCAGGGGGACAGCAAGAGCAATACTAATTATAAGCATTCAAACAGAGATCTCACAGTCCACAGTATTGAGATAGTATTTTCCCAACATTCCCGTTCTACAGAAGTCAACCATTAGATCCAACTCTGTCAAACAGAAATGGCCATACATGGATTCAATTTGGCCAGTCTCTGCCCTTTTATGGCCATCTTTTTTCCTGTAGATGGCTTTACGTGGATATTTCACCTCCTCCCCCCCTCCTTAGGACACTACATAAAAGTACCAGTTGTGGGGAACAGGGGTGGGGAATAATTAGCCAACTTCCTACCATGGCGCCTAGGCAGGGGTGATGTCATCCAGCTTCTGGCCAGATCTCCAAGAATGTTAAGTATCCCAAATCTCATGAGAAAATCCTGGCCTCTGCTGCAGTGTTTTCTTTTGAATTTCTCAGCATCCCGTCACCGGGATAATGTCACCCCTTGCACTCTAGCTGATGTGTAGGTGTGATAGCACTGAACTAATAGAAGTGAGGTATTGATATTGTTGGATATATAATAGAATTTAGACCTCCTTCAGGGGCTGACGTGCAGTGAAGGTGCTGTGTAGCTAGACTGTCAGGACCCGGATCTGAACCTGCAACCTCCGCTGTATCCAACATTATCGCTTCTTGCTGAGCCACTTAAGATGCTGAACAGCTCCCTGCCTGATTACTTAGACAATCTTGCCTAGTACCTTGTTTCTGGTGAACCTTGAACCCTTCGCTCCTCCCATAAATGTCTAATATAACCACTTAAGCCCCGGAAGATTTTACCCCCTTCCTGACCAGGGGGTATTTTGCGATTCGGCACTGCATGATTTTAACGGACAATTGCGCGGTCGTGCGAAGCTGTATCTAAACGAATTTGGCGTCCTTTTTTTCCCACAAACAGAGCTTTCTTTTGGTGGTATTTGATCACCTGTGCGATTTTTTGATCATGCGCTATAAACAAAAAAAGAGCATAAATTTTGCAAAAATAGCAATATTTTTCACATTTTTTTATATGAAATTCCCCCCAAAAAAAATGTAAAAATCAAAATTTTTTAACATTTTTGGCCAATTTGTTCTATGCTACCTATGTTTGGTAAAAAAAAAATCGCAAAAAGCGTATTTTGATTGGTTTGCGCAAAAGTTATCGCGTTTACTAACAAAGGGAAAGATTTTTGTTGTTTTTTTTTTAACGCGTAATGGCGGCGATCTGCGATTTTTTTTGCGGTACTGCGACATTGCGGCGGACAGATCGGACCCTTGACTGACATTTTTGACACTTTTGGGGTTACCAGTGACATTTCTACAGTAATCAGTGCTATACAAATGCACTGTTACTGTAAAAATACACTGGCAGTGAAGGGGATAACTTTTTTTGAAAGGGAGGGGCTATGTGTGTCCCTAGGGGCGTGCTTTCTACTGTGATTGGCTGTGGCTTCAGATGTATGAACAGTGATCAACGGTTCTACATAGTAGAACCGTATGATGAATGACAGGCAGCTTGTTTACAAAAGCCGCCTGACTTTCTCCCTCTCCCCCGACGATCGCAGAGTGACCGGCGGACATCGGGTCCAACGGTCACACGCGCGGGGGGGTGCGTGACCGCGCGGGAGCGCGCTTCCGGTGGCGCGCGCCCTAGACCCTCACAAGCTAGCGACGTAGACCTATGTCGCTTTGCCTGTGAGGGCCTGACTGCCGACGTAGATCTGCGTTAGGCAGTCGGCAAGTGGTTAAGCCATGCCTTTGCACTTCCTGTTTGCCAGACTATTGTGGTCTCTCCAGCCAATATCTTGATCTTGTCACTTCTGCTGCCATCCATATCTTTGCTACTGATCGCCACCTTTGGCTTGTTCCTTGACTACGCTTCTGCTTGATCCCAGCCTTCAACCACTTGTTACCAACCCTTGGCTTGTTCACTGACTATGCTTCTGCTTGATCCCAACCTGTAACCACTTGTTACTGACCCTTGGCTTGTTCACTGACTACAATTCTGCTTGATCCCAACTTGCAACCACTTGTTCCTGACCCTTGGCTTGTTCACTGACTACACTTCTGCTTGATCCCAACCTGCAACCACTTGTTACCGACCCTTGGCTTGTTCAATGACTACTCTTTTGCTTGATCCCTAACTGCTATATCTGCTACTAGAACCAAGTTTGCTCACCTCCTGGTGGGGTGATCCTGAGGAATGCAACCTGGTGCTAACACACACCAAAGCCCATCTTCACAATCAGAAGCCCCAGTGCTTAGACTACGCACCTTGAGTGAGTCTCTGCAAACTGTCAGTGACCTGCTTTTACACCTATGCTCATTGTCAGTCGGAGCCTGTCTACTGCTATAGCTACTGGTCTCTGAGCCTGACCCTGGTCGTGACATAGACTTTATACTTGTCTCGGGCTGCTGCCTCTTTGATGGTCTCTAGGAGGACACTCAGTGGATAACAAAACTCTGGGGTGGGTGTTGAGGAGAGTCCAGTACAACACTTCATAACATGAAACAGCCAAATCCAAATGTTCTTTAAACAAAGGTATCAGATGAAGACAACAAATTTCAGGGGAAATACCTTCCCCTTCCTCAGGGCTGAAACCATGGGTATGAATGGACTCACAATAAGATAGTTATGTAAGGGCTTGATACAAACTGTCATACCTGGACACATTGCAAACTGTCAACATTGTTCCCTGCACTATTGAAGTTGGGTTAAGGGGAGTTTACAGTATACAAGTTTATAAAGTACACTCTATTACCAAAAGTATTGGGACACCTGCCTTTACACACACACATTATTATTATTATTATTATTATAATACAGGATTTATATAGCGCCAACAGCTTGCGCAGCACTTTACAATATGAGAGAAAACAATACAGTTACAATGCCCTGCTCCTTAGAGCTTACTATCTAGAAGGGAGGGTCAAGTGAAACAAAAGGCAATAACTGTGGGGGAAGAGCAGATGGAGAAAATGGAAGTATTGAATGGGTAGGATAGGCTTCTCTGAAGGGGAGGGTTTTCAGGGATCATCTAAAAGCTAATAGAGTAGGAGATAATTGGACAGATTGAGGTAAGGAGTTCCATAGGATTGGAGATGCACTGCAAAAGTCCTGGAGGCGAGCATGGGAGGAGGTGATTAGGGAGCTGCACAGATCGGGAAATGTCTCACTGCCTGTGATTAGTGGAGTGCAGTGTCGACTCCCTGGCGGGATCGGGCACGTCTCTAAAGAGGACATTGGATGAGAGGAGTTGAAGGTAGTCTGTCCATTCACAGCTGATCTTCCTCCTTTGATTTTGACGGCTTCCTGGCAGGATCAGACACGTATAAACTCGAACACTCCCGAGCTCATCTCTAAAGAGAGAAGTAGATGAGAGGAGTTGAAGGTAGTCAGTCCCTTCACAGCTGATCCTCCCCCCCACATTTGATTTTGACGGCTTCCTGGCAGGATCGGGCACGTACAAATTCGAACATGCACAAGCTCATCTCTAAAGAGGTGAGTGGATGAGAGGAGTTGAAGGTAGTCTGTCCCTTTACAGCTGATCCTCCCCCCCCCATTTGATTTTGACGGCTTCCTGGCGGGATTGGGCACGTACGAACTTGAACACGCCTGAGCCCATCTCTAAAGAGGAGAGTGGATGAGAGGAGTTGAAGGTAGTCTGTCCCTTCACAGCTGGTCCTCCCCCCCTTTGATTTTGAGAGCTTCCTGGCGGGATTGGGCATGTACGAACTCGAACATGCCCGAGCTCATCTCTAAAGAGGAAAGTGGATGAGAGGAGTTGAAGGTAGTCTGTCCCTTCACAGCTGATCCTCCTCCCTTTGATTCTGGCGGCTTCCTGGCGGGATCAGGCACGTACGAACTCGAACATGCCCAAGATCCTCTTTAAAGAGGAGAGTGGATGAGAGGAGTTGAAGGTAGTCTGTCTCTTCACAGTTGATCCCCCCCATTTGATTTTGATGGCTTCCTGGCTGGATTGGGCATGTATGAACTCAAACACGCCCGAGCTCATCTCTAAAGAGGAGAGTGGATGAGAGGAGTTGAAGGTAGTCTGTCCCTTCACAGCTGATCATCCCCTCTCCCCTTTGATTTTGACGGCTTCCTGGCGGGATCGAGCACGTACGAACTCGAACACACCCGAGCTCATCTCTAAAGAGGAGAGTAGATGAGAGGAGTTGAAGGTAGTCTGTCCCTTCATAGCTGATCCCCCTCCCCCCTTTGATTTTGATGGCTTCCTGGCGGGATTGGGCACGTACGAACTCAAACACGCCCGAGCTCATCTAAGAGGAAAGAAAGTAGTCTGTCAATTCACAGCTGATCCCCCCCCCCCCCATTTCATTTTGACGGCTTCCTGGCGGGATCGGGCGCATATGAACTCGAACATGCCTGAGCCCATCTCTAAAGAGGAGAGTGGATGTTAGGAGTTGAAGGTAGTCTGTCCCTTCACAGCTGATCCTCCCCCCTTTGATTTTGACGGCTTCCTGGCAGGATCAGACACGTATAAACTCGAACACTCCCGAGCTCATCTCTAAAGAGAGAAGTGGATGAGAGGAGTTGAAGGTAGTCTGTCCCTTCACAGCTGATTCCCCCCCCCCTTTGATTTTGACAGCTTCCTGGCGGGATCGGGCATGTACGAACTCGAACATGCCCAAACTAGTCTCTAAAGAGCAGAGTGGATGAGAGGTGTTGAAGGTAGTCTATCCCTTCACAGCTGATCCTCCCCCTCTTTGATTTTGATGGCTTCCTGGTGGGATCGGGCACATACAAACTCGAACACGCCCGAGTTCATCTCTAAAGAGGAGAGTGGATGAGAGGAGTTGAAGGTAGTCTGTCCATTCACAGCTGATCCTCCCCCTCTTTGATTTTGATGGCTTCCTGGTGGGATCGGGCACATACAAACTCGAACACGCCCGAGTTCATCTCTACAGAGGAGAGTGGATGAGAGGAGTTGAAGGTAGTCTGTCCCTTCACAGCTGATCATCCCCTCTCCCCTTTGATTTTGACGGCTTCCTAGTGGGATCGGGCACGTACTAACTCGAACACGCCCAAGCTCATCTCTAAAGAGAAGAGTGGATGAGAGGAGTTGAAGGTAGTCTGTCCCTTCATAGCTGATCCCCCCCTTTGATTTTGATGGCTTCCTTGTGGGATCGGGCACGTACTAACTCGAACACGCCCAAGCTCATCTCTAAAGAGAAGAGTGGATGAGAGGAGTTGAAGGTAGTCTGTCCTTTCACAACTGATCCTTCTCCCCCTTTGATTTTGACGGCTTCCTGGTGGGATCGGGCATGTACGAAATCGAACACGCTCAAGCTCATCTCTAAAGAGCAGAGTGGATGAGAGGAGTTGAAGGTAGTCTGTCCCTTCACAGCTGATCCTTCTCTCCCTTTGATTTTGGCGACTTCCTGGTGGGATCAGGCATGTACGAACTCGAACACGCCCGAGCTAATCTCTAAAGAGGAGAGTGGATGAGAGGAGTTGAAGGTAGTCTGTCCCTTCACAGCTGATCCTCCCCCCCCTTTCCCCTTTGATTTTCCTACATGCTCCATACTTATGGAGGTCTGGTAAGCAGCCTCTTTAGGACATTTTTTTGGTGTTGCGTGCTGTCGCTTCACACGAAAATCGGTGACAGGACCTCTTTTGTATGGACATTGGGTACAGGATTGCTTTTCACTCAGCGCTGCATTTGGACTTTTATATCTGGCAAAACGTGTTGCCGTGTTTCTCATGTCGGTATGTATAAATTATGGTAGGATACAATGTAATCATTACATATTCATTCCTTTCAGTAGGACACATGTAACAACTCAGGATCCCGTGTCTCCAAGGCTCAACAATACAATAACCTAATTTACTGAATCACACTTTGCACATCCCTCTATGCGCTCTGATTGGGGGGATATGGTAATACAATTCTGAAACGCCTGGTGACACACCTTACATTACATTCCTCATCCCGCCAGGAATTCTTCCACTTCATTTCCCATGTAACATGCTGGAAAGATAATTGAAATGGTAGAATAATTACTCTCATTTGTACTGCGGTGAAAAAGGAAGGCATACGATCGCTTTAATGACACCGGCGTGTTTTTCCATGTAGCTGGGGGGGGGGGGGGTCGAAGGATTGGATGCATTACTGCAAAATTGATATTGATTCCAATAAGTGCGACCAGCAACCATCTCCCTCAGCGATGAAATAAAGGTGAAATCTCCCGGCGCCAATCCTGGTATGATTACTTGTGTTAGTATAAAGCTCCGCTAAGAAAACGAGATTTGCTCCGGCCCCTCGCCGCACATCTAATCAGACATTCCCAGGAAAATGGACATTTTAAGAGCCAAAACATGAATCTCATATAATGAAACTTCTTCAGTCTATAATCCAGATTCACCAGCCAGTCCCGTTCTATGAGACCAGAGCCAATCCCACCGGCTCAAAGGATTCTGGGGGAAAAGAACTCCGTGCTCCTATGAGCAAAGCCAGCAATGGTAACCCTTATGCACGCAGAGGTCACTGAAGACTAGAGGCTTCAACGACTAATTTGTAGACATGTGCAGTTTATTTTGTCCCGAATTAAAATTCGGGCGAATTTTCAGTTTTCGGAAATTTGGATGTATCCGACTTTTCGAATTACAATAGTACCGAATTTAAACGAGTCCAAAAAATAACGAAAACATTTTGGATAAAATTTGAAATCCAATTCGAATTGTTTTCCAAAGATAATAAAATAGAATAAAATATTTTTTTTCGATTTGTTTTCCATTTTCAGAAATTCAGATGTATCCGAATTTTCGAATTACAATAGTGCCAAATTTCTAAAAAAAAAAAAAATTTGGATGAAATTCAAATCAAATTCGAAACGTTTTCGAATTCAAAAAACATTTCCAATTCGAATAGTTTTCGATTTGTTTTTCAGTTTCCAAAGAGAATAAAATAGAATAGAACAGTGTTTGAGTTGTTTTCCGTACATTCTAAATTTCAAAATAAAATAGTACTGAATTTATACTAATCCGAAAAATAACGAAAACATTTTTGGATGAAATTGAAATCGAATTTGAAAAGTTTTTCAATTTGAAAACGTTTCCAATTCGAATAGTTTTCGATTTGTTTTCCAGTTTCCAAAGAGAATAAAATAGAATAGAATAGTGTTTGTAAAAAACTAGGAGAGAGAGTAAAAAACCAAAAGGCCCAATATCTCAATCACCCTGCTCTGGTGGGAGGATGTGGATGTGCTAAACTATATAGATCACTATAGTATATTAGCAATATCTAGCAGCTGCCTTAATGTACATAAATTGATAAATAGGATGTGAATAGCCTCAAAGTCAATAGACAAGGAAGTACCACATAAGCAGCGCTTAAAAGAATGCATACATAAACTTATATGTGCAAAATCACAAAAGTGAGGTGAGAAAGATGTGCTAGAAGTATGCACAACAGTCCATCTGACAGCTCCAAAGGGATGGCTAGTCACCACGAAGTGAAATAGATATGGATGACAAACTTCCACCACACCGCGTGACCCCTTAGGCAGTCAACACTCACCAAATGCTTGAAAACAATAAGCCTTCAAAGGAAACATGGACCCAGGATCGCTCCACCGAATGCTAGACACTTGCAGGTGTCCAAAAGAATCACACTCGAGAATGGCTCAATGTTAGCTGGAATACTCGAACCGGCATCACATGTGTGCATAAAGGAAAAAAACGCTCATAGGGCAGTAGTCCTCAATAATCTTTATTGCTAAAATGAGCCCATCCCCCTCACATCAAACTCACATGTTAAGTACAGAGACTAGGCATATAAACGAGTCGAGATGACCAGATGTATTGCGGCCAAAATCTCACCAATGCCGTACCGTCCCCGGCAATGAATCCTGAAAAACGTAGTGGTTGGGGGTGATAGCGTGCTCGCGCCCTGACGCGTTTCGTCATTGGCTAACTTCAACGTTGAAGTCAGCCAATGACGAAACGCGTCAGGGCGTGAGCACGCTATCACCCCAACCACTACGTGCTGTCAGCGAGGCGGAATTTCCCGAACGCTGACTGGAGCGACAAAGTTATCCGAACTGGTCTGTGGGATATCGTAGCGGAGCAGAGCGGAGCGAGGCGAACGAGGGAGCCTGAGCGTCTCCGGGTGCAGCTGCCGGGACCCGATTCAGGATTCATTGCCGGGGACGGTACGGCATTGGTGAGATTTTGGCCGCAATACATCTGGTCATCTCGACTCGTTTATATGCCTAGTCTCTGTACTTAACATGTGAGTTTGATGTGAGGGGGATGGGCTCATTTTAGCAATAAAGATTATTGAGGACTACTGCCCTATGAGCGTTTTTTTCCTTTATGCACACATGTGATGCCGGTTCGAGTATTCCAGCTAACATTGAGCCATTCTCGAGTGTGATTCATTTGGACACCTGCTAGTGTCTAGCATTCGGTGGAGCGATCCTGGGTCCATGTTTCCTTTGAAGGCTTATTGTTTTCAAGCATTTGGTGAGTGTTGACTGCCTAAGGGGTCACGCGGTGTGGTGGAAGTTTGTCATCCATATCTATTTCACTTCGTGATGACTAGCCATCCCTTTGGAGCTGTCAGATGGACTGTTGTGCATACTTCTAGCACATCTTTCTCACCTCACTTTTGTGATTTTGCACATATAAGTTTATGTATGCATTCTTTTAAGCGCTGCTTATGTGGTACTTCCTTGTCTATTGACTTTGAGGCTATTCACATCCTATTTATCAGAATAGTGTTTGTGTTGTTTTCCGTACATCCGAAATTTCAAATTACAATAGTGCCGAATTTAAACGAATCCGAAAAATAACGGAAAAAAAAATTTGGATGAAATTCAAATCGAATTCGAAAAGTTTTCCATTTTCGGAAATTCAGATGCATCCAAATTTTGGAATTACAATAGTACCGAATTTAAACTAATCAGAAAAATAATGAAAAAAAATTTGGATGAAATTTTAATTCGAAAACTTTTCGAATTTGAAAACTGTTCGAATTCAAAAATGTTTCCAAATCAAAAACTTTTCCAATTCGAAAACTTTTCCAACTCCAAAACTTTTCCAATTCAAATAGTTTTCGATTTGTTTTCCAGTTTCCAAAGAGAATAAAATAGAATAGAATAGTGTTTGAGTTGTTTTCCGTACATCCAAAATTTCAAATTACAATAGTGCCGAATTTAAACTAATCTGAAAAATAACGGAAAAAAATTTGGATGAAATTTGAATCGAATTGGAAAAGTGTTCGAATTCAAAAACTTTTCCAATTTGAATAGTTTTCGATTTGTTTTCCAGTTTCCAAAGAGAATAAAATAGAATAGAATAGTGTTTGAGTTGCTTTCCCTACATTCGAAATTTCAAATTACAATAGTACCGAATTTAAATTAATCCGAAAATTAGCGAAAACATTTTTTGATGAAATTGAATTTGAAAAGTTTTCAAATTCGAAAACTTTTCCAATTCGAATAGTTTTTGAATTGTTTTCCAGTTTCCAAAGAGAATAAAATAGAATAGAATAGTTTTGGACAAATGGTTATTTGGTTCCTCGGACCAGTATATGGGACTTTGAGGCGGTTTAAGAAAGAAGCAATTTAAGCGTTTGTGCGATTTTCAAGTTTTTCGTAAAAAACACATTTATTACAACATGTATAAGTCAGATAATTATTGAGTGCTGGGTGGGTAAGAGGCCCATCCGTGATGGTGCACGAAAAGTAAGAATAGTTTTGGATTTGTTTTCCATTTTCGGAAAGTCGGATGCATAAGCATTTTCCAATTACATTAGTACCAAATTTAAACTAATCTGAAAAATAAAGAAAAAAAAATTGGATGAAATTCGAATCGAATTCGAAAACGTTTCCAATTTAAAAACTTTTCCAATTCTAATAGTTTTTGATTTGTTTTTCCAGTTTCCAAAGAGAATAAAATAGAATAGAATCGTTTTTGATTTGTTTTCCGTTTTCAGAAATTCGGATGTGTTCAAATTTTGGAATTACAATAGTACTGAATTTAAACTAATCCAAAAAATAACAAAACAAAATTTGGATGAAATTTGAAATCGAATTTGAAAAGTTTTCAAATTCGAAAACTTTTCCAATTCGAATAGTTTTCAATTTGTTTTCCAGTTTCCAAAGAGAATAAAATAGAATAGAATAGTGCTTCAGTTGTTTTCCGTACATTCGAAATTTCAAAATAAAATAGTACTAAATTTATACTAATCTGGAAAATAACGAAAACATTTTTGGATGAAATTGAAATCGAATTTGAAAAGTTTTTGAATTTGAAAACTTTTCCAATTCGAATAGTTTTCGATTTGTTTTCCAGTTTCCAAAGAGAATAAAATAGAATAGAATAGTTTTGCAATTTGTTTTCCATTTTTGGAAATTCAGATGCATCAGAATTTTGGAATTACAATAGTACCGAATTTAAACTAATCCGAAAAATAACGAAAAAAAATGTGGATGAAATTTGAATCGAATTCCAAAAGTTTTCAAATTCGATAACTTTTCCAATTAGAAAACATTTCCAATGCTAAAATTTTTCCAATTCGAAAACTTTTCCAATTCAAATAGTTTTTGACTTGTTTTCCAGTTTCCAAAGCAAATAAAATAGAATAGAATAGTGTTTGAGTTTTTTTCCGTACATCCGAAAATTTCAAATTACAATAGTACCGAATTTATACTAATCCAAAAAATAACGAAAACATTTTTGAATGAAATTGAAATCGAATTTGAAACGTTTTTGAATTTGAAAACTTTTCCAATTCGAATCGTTTTCGATTTGTTTTCCAGTTTCCAAAGAGAATAAATTGAATAGAATAGTTTTTGATTTGTTTTCCATTTTCGGAAATTCAGATGCATCCGAATTTTGGAATTACAATAGTACCGAATTTAAACTAATCCAAAAAATAACGAAAAAAAATGTGGATGAAATTTGAATCGAATTCCAAAAGTTTTCAAATTCGATAACTTTTCCAATTAGAAAACTTTTCCAATTAGAAAACATTTCCAATGCTAAAATTTTTCCAATTCGAAAACTTTTCCAATTCAAATAGTTTTCAACTTGTTTTCCAGTTTCCAAAGCAAATAAAATAGAATAGAATAGTGTTTGAGCTGTTTTCCGTACATCCGAATATTTCAAATTACAATAGTACCGAATTTATACTAATCCGAAAAATAACGAAAACATTTTTGGATGAAATTGAAATCGAATTTGAAAAGTTTTTGAATTTGAAAACTTTTCCAATTCGAATAGTTTTCGATTTGTTTTCCAGTTTCCAAAGAGAATAAATTGAATAGAATAGTTTTTGATTTGTTTTCCATTTTCGGAAATTCAGATGCATCCGAATTTTGGAATTACAATAGTACCGAATTTAAACTAATCCGAAAAATAACGAAAAAAAATGTGGATGAAATTTGAATCGAATTCCAAAAGTTTTCAAATTCGATAACTTTTCCAATTAGAAAACTTTTCCAATTAGAAAACATTTCCAATGCTAAAATTTTTCCAATTCGAAAACTTTTCCAATTCAAATAGTTTTCGACTTGTTTCCCAGTTTCCAAAGCAAATAAAATAGAATAGAATAGTGTTTGAGTTGTTTTCTGTACATCCGAAAATTTCAAATTACAATAGTACCGAATTTATACTAATCCGAAAAATAACGAAAACATTTTTTGAATGAAATTGAAATCGAATTTGAAACGTTTTTGAATTTGAAAACTTTTCCAATTCGAATAGTTTTCGATTTGTTTTCCAGTTTCGGAAATTCAGATGCATCTGAATTTTGGAATTACAATAGTACCGAAATTTAAACTAATCAGAAAAATAATGAAAAAAAAATTTGGATGAAATTTGAATTTGAAAACTTTTTCGAATTTGAAAACTGTTCGAATTCAAAAACGTTTCCAAATCAAAAACTTTTCCAATTCGAAAACTTTTCCAACTCCAAAACTTTTCCAATTCAAATAATTTTCGATTTGTTTTCCAGTTTCCAAAGAGAATAAAATAGAATAGAATAGTTTTCGATTTGTTTTCCGTTTTCAGAAATTCGGATGTATTCGAATTTTGGAATTACAATAGTACTGAATTTAAACTAATCCAAAAAATAACAAAACAAAAATTTAGATGAAATTTGAAATCGATTTAGAAAAGTTTTCGAATTCGAAAATGTTTCCAATTCGAATAGTTTTCAATTTGTTTTCCAGTTTCCAAAGAGAATAAAATAGAATAGAATAGTTTTCGATTTGTTTTCCGCTTTCGGAAAGTCAGATATATAAGAATTTTCTAATATCAATAGTACCGAATTTAAACTAATCCGAAAAATAACAAAGAAATTTGGATGAAATTTGAAATCGAATTTGAAAAGTTATCAAATTTGAAAAGTTATCAAATTTGAAAACTTTTCCAATTCGAATCGTTTTTGAATTGTTTTCCAGTTTCCAAAGAGAATAAAATAGAATAGAATAGTTGTTGATTTGTTTTCCATTTTTGGAAAGTCGGATTTATAAAAATTTTCGAATTACAATAGTGCCGAATTTAAACTAATCCGAAAAATAACGAAAAAAATTGGATGAAATTCGAATCGAATTTGAAAACTTTTCCAATTCGAATAGTTTTTGATTTGTTTTCCAGTTTCCAAAGAGAATAAAATAGAATAGAATAGTTTTTTATTTGTTTTCCGTTTTCAGAAATCCGGATGTATTCGAATTTTGGAATTACAATAGTACTGATTTTTTTTTTTTTTTTAAACATTTTATTGAAAATTTTTATAGGCATACAGGTAAGGTCACATTGAATGCGTATACAAAATTTAGAGAAAACCAAAATGCAGTTTAAACACAATAGTACTGAATTTAAACGAATCCAAAAAATAAAAAACAAACATTTGGATGAAATTTGAATCAAATTTGAAAAGCTTTCGAATTCGATAGATTTTCGAATTCGAAAACTTTTCCAATTCGAAGACTTTTCCAATTTGAAAACTTTTCCAACTCAAAAACTTTTCCAATTCAAAAACTTTTCCAATTCAAATAGTTTTCAATTTGTTTTCCAGTTTCCAAAGAGAATAAAATAGAATAGAAAGTAAAGGAATAGAATAGAAAAATTGAATAGAATAGAATTTAAAAAAAAGAATAGAATAAAATATAAGGAATATAACCTTATATAATATTCTGAAATTTGAATTTCAAATAGAATACATTCAAATTTGAATACATAAGAAAAGAGTAGAATAGAAAAGAATAGAATAGAAAAAGAATAGAATAGACTATAATAGAAAAGAATAGAATTAAAAAGAAACAATAGAATAAAATAAATATACCCATTTTCCAACATTCAGATAGAATCATCTTGAATTTGAATGGAATAGAAAAGAATAGATTTGAATAGAATAGAAAATAACAGAATAGTATAGAAAAAAAAAAACAATAGAATGAATAGAACAATCTTCCGAAATTCAAATTTTATATAGAATACATTGGAATTTGAATAGAAAAGTATAGAATAGAATATAAAATAAAATAGAATAGAATATAATAAAAAAAGAGAAAAATAAAAGAATTAGAAAAACAATGGATTAGAATAGAAAAAAATATAACCGTTTTCCAAAATCCATATTCTATTCTAGTTCTGGACCACCACCACATTCTTGCCATTTACAACATAAAACAATAAGTTTTATTTTTTGTAATTGTATTATATTTGTAACGCCCTGCATGTAGATTAGGGGGCCGGATGCATGGATAGGCCCCCCCCCAATGGACGGGGCGCCACTGTCTGGGGTGCCAAGGTTCCCCATCACGGGCTTAGACCCTTTTACCTTCCTAAACCCACAAATATATTTATCACTTGGCCACATAGACAGCGGCCCAGGGAGCCCCAAGTGCCCACCCATCCAGACTTGTTCAAACTGATGGTCCTCATTGACACTTATAGGCCCATAGAGCCTCATACACACTGCAAGGCTCTGTTTATACTTTGTAAAACCCACTTGTTCCCGGCCCACCCAGACATCTTCTTTTCCATTCCCGATCACTGGGCTTTGCTATCTTAACCACTTTACCGCTGCTCACTGAGCTGCTACTGCGGCAAAGTGGCTCGTTATCGTCCAGCGACGTAGACCTACGTCACCAGACACTCCCCTTTCTCGGCGGCGCACGCGCGCCGCCGGAGGCTCGTTCCCGCTGTATTCAGTGACAGCGGGAGTCGGGCCAGGGGAGGAGCAGCGGTGATCACTGCCGCTCGTCCCCGATCGTCGGGGAATCGAGTGTGGAGATCCGCCCGCTTGGATCTCCTAAGTGACAGGCAGTGACAGATTGCAGGGTTCAGCATAGCTGAACATGCGATCTGTCCCTGTGTCACTCAGTCACCTCCCCCACACACGTCAGTAAGCGCCAGGCATACATTAACCCCTCCCTCTCCAATAAAATTAACCCCTTCCCTGCCAGTGTTATTTTTACAGTAACAGTGCATATGTATAGCACTGATTACTGTAGTAATGTCACTGGTACCCCCAAAAGTGTCAAAAATGTCAGTCAAGGGTCCGATCTGTCCTCCGCAATGTCGCAGTCCCGCATAAAATAATCGCAGATCGCTGCCATTACTCGTTAAAAAAAACACCAAAAATTACAGAAATCTTTCCCTTAGTTAGTAAACGCAATAACGTTTGCGCAAACCAATCGAAATACACTCATTGCGATTTTACCAAAAATATGTAGCAGAAAACAAATTGGCCTAAAATGATAAAAAAAAATTGATTTTTACATTTTTTTGGGGAATTTCATATAAAAAAATTTGAAAAATATTGTTATTTTTTCAAAATTGTCGCTCTTTTTTTGTTTATAGCGCAAAAAGTAAAAAATCGTAGAGGTGATCAAATACCACCAAAAGAAAGCTCTGTTTGTGGGAAAAAAAGGACGTAAATTTCGTTTGGGACCGCGCAATTGTCAGTTAAAGTCGCAAAAAGTGGCCTGGACGTAAGACAGCAAACTCCTCCGGTGGTAAAGTGGTTAACCACTTCAATAATTGGCACTTTTTTTTTTTTTTTTTAAATTCTTTATTTGTTAAGTACAAAGATATGACAGTCGGTAACGTTGGTACAGAGACAAAGAAATACAGTCATAGAAATGCCATAAATGTGAGAACAATTGGCAGCTTTGCTTGCGTGAAAAGCAAGGCCGAGTAATTCGACTGTCTCAATCAACATTTTTCAGATGAGACAACCTCTGAGATTATATATATATATATATATATATAGTAATAATATTCTGTAGTTAGAGAAAGGGTAGGAAGAGGTGTCAATAAGACGCAAGGCGGAAACATTTTTAAAATGGGGGAAAGAGAACGAGAGAAATGAGGGGGAGAGGGAGGGTCG
The DNA here is from genome assembly GCF_965119305.1 of Pelophylax lessonae. Lineage (NCBI taxonomy): Eukaryota > Metazoa > Chordata > Amphibia > Anura > Ranidae > Pelophylax > Pelophylax lessonae. Next base: position 673,861,782 of record NC_138770.1, on the reverse strand, counting down.
GGATGTCAGGGTTTCAATCACCAGGGTGGTCTCCCAGTAGGGTTTTTCCTTCATCAGAGTATATAAACATGGGGGAAGGGGAGAGGGGGGCAGGGGGTCAGGAAGGGGAAAGCGAAAAAAAAAGAAAAAAAATGAGGAGGGAGGGGGAGCAAAGGCGAAGGGACTATAGGGCTGTGAGTGGTACGCGTTTCATCCCACTAGGGTCAGGATGTCAAGGTTTCAATCACCAGGGTGGTCTCCCAGTAGGGTTTTTCCTTCATCAGAGTATATAAACATGGGGGAAGGAGAGAGGGGGGCAGGGGGGCGGAAGGGGAAAGAGAAAAAAAATTAGGAGGGAGGGGGAGCAAAGGGGAAGGGACTATTGGGCTGTGAGTGGTATGCGTTTCATCCCACTAGGGTCGGGATGTCAGGGTTTCAATCACCAGGGTGGTATCTGTCACAACCCACCTGGGGTCTTGCAGTGGAGAGGGAACCCAGTTGCAGTGGAACAGCACTCCCTTACAATCACGACCCTCAGGAGTCCCTGGAAGTGGGAACAGGGCCCCGTAGGGTCTGTGGTGGCACGGAGGCCTTTAATGAAGAGGAGGAGGTAAGGTCGACAACTCTGGAGTCAGGTCTGGCAGGTCATCAAGGAGTATCAACCTGAGGGAGAAAGAATCAGGAACCAGGAACACAGACAATGCAATTAGCAGACACACAGGAGCAAGGAAAATAACCAAGCACTGACTGGAAGGTGTGCTTGGTTTATATAGGGAGCCAGGATCACATGACCCGCCACATCCCACCAGTAGGTGGGGCTGCCAGGGGCTATAAAGGGAGGTCAGAGACCCAGCGCCATCTTGGTTTGCTTCATAGAACCTGATCTTACCAGATCTTCAACTCTCCTCTCTCCCTCTGTGTAAAACACTGTAACCGCATGGCGGGCGCCATCTTGCCATGACAATGTGCCGCTACAGGCCTCAGAGGTGAGGGGAGAAGAAGGAGCCACCGCAGACCCGGAGGGGGTGTCTCTGCGACCGGCAAGCACCGAGACACTGTTGCGAGAACGCCGCAGGCGCTCAGACGCAGGTGAGTACGCGGCAGTGCCGTGACAGAGCCTCTTCCTAAACGCGACTTTAGGGCGCGAAATAGGGTTGGTCGGCCAGGATGTCTTCTGTGGAAAGCTCTAATCTTGGCAGGTGCATGAACATTCTTAGCTGGCTCCCAGGATCTTTCCTCTGGGCCATACCCTTTCCAGTGGATGAGATACTCCAGATTTCCCCTACGACGTCTGGAATCGAGAATCTCTTGGACTTCAAACTCTTCAGAGCCATTCACAACCACTGGAGAGTGTGGAGCAACAAAATGGGAAGGAAATCTGTTGGGTTTCCAATGTTTTAGGAGGGATACATGAAAAAACGGATGTAACCTGTAGGTGGAAGGGAGATCCAGGCGGACGGCCACAGGAGATAGGATCTCGGTTATAGTAAAAGGCCCTATGTAACGTGGTCCCAACTTCCGTTAGGGGCAAGACAAACGCATATGTTGTGTGGACAGCCAGACTTTGTCTCCTGGCACATAGGTGGGTGCTGGGGACCTTTTCTTGTCTGCATATCCTTTGTAGCGTTGTTGTGCTATTTTCAGGGTCTGGTACAACATAGGCTTAAGATGTCTAAGTTTGTTCAGTTGTGAGGCTGCATCGGGCACTGTGTTTGGACAAGGTAGCTCTGGAAGGGCACATGGATGGAAACCATAGTTGGCATAAAAAGGTGTCATCTTGCTGGAGTGGTGCATGTGGTTGTTGTAGGAGAACTCTGCTGTGGGAAGCAGAGATAACCAGTCGTCTTGCAGATGTGTAGTGAAACAACGAAGATATTGTTCTAGAATCTGGTTGGTACGTTCTGTTTGACCGTTGGTCTGAGGATGGTAAGTCGAGGATAAACATCGTTGGATCCTTAGATGACGACAAAAATGGGACCAGAAACAGGAGGTGAACTGGGACCCGCGGTCAGTGATGATGGTTTGGGGTAATCCATGTATCCGAAAGATGTATTGCAGGAACAAGGAGGCAGTCTTTGAAGCAGATGGAAGTCCTACAGAAGGAATGAAATGAGCCATTTTTGGGAATCTATCCACTACCACCATGATGGTGTTGTGTTTGTGTGATAAGGGTAGATCCACAATAAAGTCCATGGCTATGTCGGTTCATGGTCCTCGAGGAACTGCAGGAGGTTGGAGAAGACCCACAGGTTTTATCTTTGGGGTCTTTGATCGAGCACAGACATCACAAGAAAGGACATAATCCCTGACGTCCGATTTAATAGAAGGCCACCAATAATAACGGCTAATGTTTTCAAATGTCTGGGTAATTCCTCCATGGCCTGCTGAAAGGGTATCATGGAACTGGCCAATTACCTCAGACTGGAGTGAAGGTGGTATATACAGTTGTTCACCATGGTACAAAAAGCCTTGTTTCTGGATCAGAGGAGGTATCATAACCGGTGGTTGGACCGATGAATTGCGTAAATGGTCTAGGAGTGATACCTGTATTGCTAGGAATTGGTTTGGAGGTAGGATGGTGTCTTGGGTTTGATCTGTTGGGTTTGTCTTTTCATACATGCGTGATAGAGCATCTGACTTTTGATTTTTTGACCCAGGGCGGTAGGTGATCTGCAAATTAAATCTGGAAAAGAATAAAGCCCAGCGGGCTTGACGGGGACGCTGTCTCTTAGCAGTACATAGGTACTCTAGATTACGGTGGTCTGTATATACAGTTACAGGTAAGGGGGCTCCTTCAAGGAGATCGCGCCATTCCTCTAGAGTGTTTTTGACAGCAAGAAGTTCCCTTTCGCCCACGTCGTAGTTTATTTCAGCGGGCAGGAGTTTTCGTGAGTAAAATGCCACGGGGTGAAGTCGATCATCCCTCTCACCTCTTTGGGACAGGATACCCCCAATGGCAATATCGGAGGCGTCAACTTCAAGGAAGAAGGCCTTCGTAGAATCGGGCTGGATGAGAATAGGAGCCTGGGTAAACAGTTCTTTTAGTTTCTCAAAGGCCTCTTGAGCTTGGTTGGTCCATGTGAACAGGTCGTGGCTTTTTGTCAGGGCTGTAATGGGGGAGCATACCTGGGAAAAGCCTCTGATAAAACGTCTATAGAAATTGGCAAACCCAATGAAGCGCTGTACAGACTTCTTGTACTTAGGGGTAGGCCATTCCAGGATAGCTGTGATCTTACGAGGGTCCATTTGTATTTGCCCTGGAGAGATCAAGTACCCCAGGAATTCTACGGATTCTGTATCAAAAACACATTTCTCCAATTTGGCATAGAGTCTGTGCTCACAGAGACGGAGAAGTACCCTTCTCATATGCTCGTTATGTTCAGCAGAAGAAGAGGAGAAGATCAGGATGTCGTCTAGATATATTACGACTAAGGAATCCAGTATATCACGGAAGACATCATTCAGGAAGTGCTGGAATGTGGCCGGAGCATTGCAGACCCCGAAGGGCATGACGAGATATTCAAAATGTCCGTAGCGTGTCCTGAATGCTGTCTTCCACTCATCCCCCTTGCGTATGCGGACCAGATTATATGCCCCTGGTAGGTCTAGTTTCGAGAAAATCTTTGCTTTCCTTAATCGATCTAGGAGCTCGGGTATCAGAGGTAAGGGATATCGATTCTTAATAGTGATGTTATTCAAGGCACGGTAGTCAATACATGGGCGAAGACCTCCATCTTTCTTACCAACAAAAAATATACCTGCTCCTGCTGGTGACGTGGAAGGTCTGATGAAACCTTTGGCGAGGCTGTCAGAAATGTACCCTTTGAGGTGCGCAAGTTCAGTTTCCGACAGAGGGAATACACGTCCATAGGGGATAGGGGCACCTGGGAGCAAATCGATTGGACAATCATATGGACGTCTTGGGGGCAACTGATCTACATTCTGTTTGTTGAAGACATCCTGGAATTCCTTGTATTTGTCTGGCAAGATAAGTGGAGGGTCAAGGTTTATCGTGAGTAGATGTGTGGGTGTCTCTTTTAAGCAAGTGGTGGTGCAAAAGGTGGAAGAGAAGGTGAGAGTACCCTTGATCCAGTCTATCGCTGGATTGTGGTCGCGAAGGCAGGGAAGGCCGAGGATGAGTGGGAATATTGGTGAGGGTACAATATCCAAATAAATTGATAGTCTCTTTATGGTGACCAAGGAGGAGACAGATGGGACCGGTTTAATGTAGTACGGGTCCAGTTTTGATAGGAGTCCCATCTACCGCGAATAGGGATAACGGCCGTGACTTAAGTCGCATAGGCAGATGATGTGATCGGACCAAGTTCTGGTCTATGAAACACCCGCTGGCTCCGGAGTCGATGATGGCTGTAATCTGGAGATCTCTACTTCCCCACTGGAGAGAAAGAGAAACATATAAGTAAGAAGCAGTGGATGGAACAGTAGAAGTCCAGGAAGAAGGGGCTAAGGAACCCTTACCAGGTGAGGTTGTGGGTCGGACTGGGCATGACCGGAGTTGGTGATCGGCTTTCCCACAATAGAGACAGAGTCCTTGAGAACGGCGTCTCTTGCGTTCTTCTTCCGTTAGTGGACGACGAACCATGCCTATTTGCATAGGTTCTTCGGATGAGGAAGAGGACAGAGAAGCAGAAGGCATAGGCCCTGGGGAATCCAAGGACCGAAGATTAGCTGGAGCCTGTCTCTCACTTCTTCGGAAGCGTCGGTCTAATTGGGTGACTAGGAGGATCAGACCCTCAAAGGAAGGGGGTACCCCAACTCTGGTTAATTCATCTTTTAAGGCCTCGGATAGTCCTAGTCGGTACTGTTCTATCAGGCCAGTTTCATTATAACCAGTGTCAGATGCCAACTCCCGGAAATCTGTGGTGTAGTCCTCCACAGGTTTTCTTCCTTGCCGGAGGGAACGGAGGGCTGAGCGAGCAGCGGATGGTCTCAAAGGGTCATCATATAATGCGGCAAAAGAGTCCCAGGTCTCCAATATTGGACTTTTTGAGTGCAGGAGTTGGTGTGCCCAGGTTTATGGTTGACCTGACAGCAAGGCAATGGTTGTGCGGACCTTCACATAATCATTGGGGTAGGTGCGTGGTTTTAGGACGAAGAGTAGTTCACAAGCTGTGATGAATGATCGCAGTTCAGACTTTTTTCCAGTAAACTTGTCAGGCATAGGAATGGCTGGTTCTGGGAATGCAGTTAGTACCGGACCAGTGGCTGGGGGTGAGTCTGGAAGGGGTACAGACTGAGCCCTTCTTTGTTCATGTTGAAGAAGCATAGCGTACTTACTTGTAGATCTTGGACGGCTTGAGCCAAGGCTGTCATCTGTTGGGTGAGATCAGTAATAGCTTCGGCTGTTCCTGCGGGTTCCATTTTTGCGGCTTGGTTATTTTGTCACAACCCACCTGGGGTCTTGCAGTGGAGAGGGAACCCAGTTGCAGTGGAACAGCACTCCCTTACAATCACGACCCTCAGGAGTCCCTGGAAGTGGGAACAGGGCCCCGTAGGGTCTGTGGTGGCACAGAGGCCTTTAATGAAGAGGAGGAGGTAAGGTCGACAACTCTGGAGTCAGGTCTGGCAGGTCATCAAGGAGTATCAACCTGAGTGAGAAAGAATCAGGAACCAGGAACGCAGACAATGCAATTAGCAGACACACAGGAGCAAGGAAAATAACCAAGCACTGACTGGAAGGTGTGCTTGGTTTATATAGGGAGCCAGGATCACATGACCCGCCACCTCCCACCAGTAGGTGGGGCTGCCAGGGGCTATAAAGGGAGGTCAGAGACCCAGCGCCATCTTGGTTTGCTTCATAGAACCTGATCTTACCAGATCTTCAACTTTCCTCTCTCCCTCTGTGTAAAACACTGTAACCGCATGGTGGCCGCCATCTTGCCATGACAGTGTGCCTCTGCAGTCCTCAGAGGTGAGGGGAGAAGAAGGAGCCTCCGCAGAGGGGTGTCTCTGCGACCGGCAAGCACCGAGACTCTGTTGCGAGAACGCCGCAGGCACCCAGACGCAGGTGAGTACGCAGCAGTGCCGTGACAGTATCCCAGTAGGGTTTTTCCTTCATCAGAGTATATAAACATGGGAGAAGGGGAGAGGGGGGCAGGGGGGCAGGAAGGGGAAAAGGGGAAGTATATATTTTTCTCTTTCCCCTTCCTGCCCCCCTGCCCCCCTCTCTCCTTCTCCCATGTTTATATACTCTGATGAAGGAAAAACCCTACTGGGATCCTGTCACGGCACTGCTGCGTACTCACCTGCGTCTGGGCGCCTGCGGCGTTCTCGCAACAGAGTCTCGGTGCTTGCCGGTCGCAGAGACACCCCCTCCGGGTCTGCGGAGGCTCCTTCTTCTCCCCTCACCTCTGAGGACTGCAGAGGCACATTGTCATGGCAAGATGGCGGCCACCATGCTGTTACAGTGTTTTACACAGAGGGAGAGAGGAAAGTTGAAGATCTGGTAAGATCAGGTTCTATGAAGCAAACCAAGATGGCGCTGGGTCTCTGACCTCCCTTTATAGCCCCTAAAGGGGGGCAGGAAGGGGAAAGTGAAAAAAGAAAAAAATGAGGAGGGAAGGGAGGAAAGGGGAAGGGACTATTGGGCTGTGAGTGGTACGCGTTTCATCCTACTAGGGTCGGGATGTCAGGGTTTCAATCACCAGGGTAGTCTCCCAGTAGTGTTTTTCATTAATCAGAGTATGTAAACATGGGGGAAGGGGAGAGGGGGGCAGGAAGGGGAAAGCGAAAAAAGAAAAAAAAAATAGGAGGGAAGGGAGGAAAGGGGAAGGGACTATTGGGCTGTGAGTGGTACGCGTTTCATCCTACTAGGGTCGGGATGTCAGGATTTCAATCACCAGGGTAGTCTCCCAGTAGGGTTTTTCCTTCATCAGAGTATATAAACATGTTCCAATAAAACCAAGGTTTAGTGTACTGTTCCCTTCTATTTTGTGTTGTCAAACCCAGGTCTTCCAAAGTATTAATATTCCTGACTTTATTGAGCCACATAGCAATGGAAGGGGGGCTAGTGCTCTCCCAGCAGAGACTGATGCAGGCCTTGGCAGCATTAAGTAGGTGGCGTAGGACCGAATTCTTGTATTTTTTAAGTGGGATTTGCGTGCAGTGTAGCAAGAAGAAGGCAGGATCCTTTGGGATTGGGAAGTCAGTAAACTTCTGGGTGATCTGTCGTACTTCCCTCCAACATTGCTGGAGTTTGGGACAGCTCCTCTTGGCACCTCCAGCAACGATCCGAGGTCTCCAGAAAATATTTGCGGAGGACCATCGGAGTGTAATACCAGTGAGTCAACAGTTTGTAGTTTGTTTCCTGCATGCGAGTGCAGATGGACGACTTTAAGGCGAGATGGGTAATATTTTGTCGTTGGGTGGATGAGAAGGTTCTAGTGAGCGCCCTCTCCCATTTACTGTAGATATATTCGGCATCATATAATTAACTGGTGGGGCGTTGAGTAGGGCATACATCTTGGGTAAAGTGCAGGTCATTGTTTGAGCAGTATTCTTCAAATAACGTCTGCTGGCGGCAATAAGGTGGTGGTGGGCCTAAGGATTTAAGGTAGTGTCGGAGTTGGAGCGCTTGCCATGGGTTCAATTTGTATCGCCCATGTGGGTCAGTCAAAGAAGAAATCGAAGGCCAGGACTTTGAGTCCAAAAATGGGAGGCTTGGAAGCAGCCCTGTTCCATGAGATTGCAGAATGTTCCCGTCTCACAGCCAGAGGGGAAGTCGTGGTTCCCCAAAATGGAGAATAGCATAGAGCAAAGGGAGGAAAGTTCAGAATTTCGGCACATCGTGTAGCAAATACAGAGGGTAGGGCCTATGAAAGAGTGTAACATGAGAGGGGTTGGAAGGGCTCTGAAGCACCAGGGCGCCCTAATCAAGGGCATTGGGCTACTATATTGTTCAATGGACGACCATAACTTAAATTGTCCGTGTCTGCACCAGTCGACTAGTGAGCTGCTTGACAATATTTGATGGTATCCAGGATGGCTACAACACCATGAAATGAAGGTAGTGTCAGAAGGCGTCTACAGAGTCTGGGGCAATTACCAGCCCAGATGAACTTGTTGAAGAGTGCATTGGCTTGCCTGAAGAAGGTCCAGGGGATGAAGACCGGCAATGTTTGAAAGAGATATAAGAACTTTGGTAGGATATTTATCCTAATGATATTTCAGCAGCCAAACCAGGAATGCAGACTCGATTTCTATTTATCTAGGAGGGTGCACACTTTGCTTAGTAGGGGTGGAAAGTTTTAAACAAAAGATCTCTGCAGGTTTCAGAGGGATGAGAGTTCCCAGATATTTTAATGCGGTAGAAGTCCATTTAAAGTTGAAATTGAGCTGGAGGGTCGAACGTAATGAGGGGAGGAGATGGCTACACCCATAGCCTCCGATTTAGAAAAATGTATTTTTAGATTGAAAACAGCACCATATCGATCAAACACTTTTATGAGATTTGGTAGTTAGATGTGTGGATTTGTTAACCACTTGCCGACCGCTCACTGAGCTGGTTATGCGGCAAAGTGGCTCGTTATCGTCCAGCGACGTAGACCTACATCGCTGGATCCGCCCCCTGTCGGTGGCGCGCGCGCCGCCGGAGGCTCGCTCCCACTGTATTCAGACACAGCGAGAGTCGGGCCAGGGGAGGAGACGCTCTTCCCCGATCGTCGGGGATCGAGTGAGGAAATCCACCTGCTTGTGTAAACAAAGCGGACGGATCTCCTATGTGACAGACAGTCACAGATTACAGGATTCAGCATAGCTGAACCTGCGATCTGTGTCTGTGTTACACAATCCCCTCCCCCCACACACGTCAGTAAGCATGAGGCATATATTTAACCCCTTGATCACCAATAAAGTTAACCCCTTCTCTGCCAGTGTCATTATTACAGTAACAGTGCATATTTATAGCACTGATTACTGTAGTAATGTCACTGGTCCCCCCAAAAGTGTCAAAAATGTCAGTTAGGGGTCCGATCTGGCCACCGCAATGTTGCAGTCCCGCAAAAAAAATCGCAGATCGCCGCCATTACTAGTAAAAAAAAATAAACAATAAAATTGCAAATCTTTCCCGTAGTTAGTAAACGCAAAAACTTTTGCGCAAACCAATCAGAATACGCTTATTGTGATTTTTGTTTTTACCAAAAATATGTAGCAGAAAACAGATTGGCCTAAAGTGTTAAAAAATTTTGGTTTTTAAATTTTTTTTGGGAATGTTATATATCAGAATGTAAAAAATATATATATTTTTTTCAAAATTGTCGCTCTTTTTTTAAAAAATTAAAAATCGCACAGGTGATCAAATACCACCAAAAGAAAGCTCTATTTGTGGGGAATAAAAGGACCTAAATTTACTTTGGGTACAGCGTTGCACGACCGTGCAATTGTCCGTTAAATTAACGCAGTGCCGAATCACAAAATATGGCCTGGTCAGGAAGGGGGTAAAGTCTTCCGGTCTTAAAGCGGTTAAAAATACGCTCATTGAGGATTTTTTTTGTCAAAGACATGTAGCTAAATACATTTTGGCCTAAATATATGACAAAAATTGAATATATTGGATATTTTTTAACTGTCAAAGTAGAAAATGTCAATTTGTTTGCAAAAATTTTGCTCTTTTTTTATTAATATCGCAAAAAATGAATAGTGCAGAGGTGATCAAATACCACCAAATGGAAGCTCTGTTTGTGGGAAAAAAGGACGTAAATTTCATTTGGGTACAGCGTTGCAAGACCGCGCAATTGTCAGTTAAAGTCGCGCAGTGCCAAGTTGCAAAAAGTGGCCTGGACGTAAAGCAGGAAAATCCTCCGGTGGTAAAGTGGTTAAAGAAAAGAGTAGGTCATCTGCATATTCTGAGATTTTATGGATGTGTTCTCTCACACAAATGCCAGGGATATCAGGGTTCATTTTGTTTAGAAAGGGCTCTAGGGAAAGCGCAAATAGCAGGGGTGACAGAGGGCACCCCTGGCGGGTACCATTGGAACTGGCGAATGGGTCTGAGAATACATCATTAGCCCTCACAGAGTTGAATATATACTCAAGTATCCATTGGAGCATTCATGCGCCAAAGCCCATGTAACGCAGAACTACAAACATAAAGTCCCAGTTGACCCTGTTGAAGGCCTTTTCTGTGTCTGTACTTAAAAAAACACATGGGATTGTCTATGTTTGGCCAAATGTGCCAAGTTAAGGACTTTGATAGTATCGTCCCTTGCTTATCTAAAGGGGATAAAGTCCACTTGGTCCAAATGGACCCGTCTGGAGAGTAATGGCTGTAGTCTGGAGGCGAGTAGTTTGGTGAAAAGCTTCAAGTCGGCATTGAGTAGGGAGATTGGTCTGTAACTGCCGCAGGCAGATGGATCCTTAACCACCTTCGGAATTACAGAGATATGGGCCAGTAGGGCATCTGTGGTGAAGGAGACGGACTATCCCAAATTGTTAAACAATTTAGGCATATAAAGGCACAGTAAGGACTGAAGAGTTCTGTCATATTGAAAGGTAAAGCCGTCCGGGCCCGTTGCCTTTCCTGATTTGGTAGATTTAATTGCTGTCTGCAACTCCTCTAATGAGATAGGGGCCTCAAGGGCCTGTCTTTCAGGTGAAGTGAGACGCGTGAGATATGTGGAGGAGAGGAAGGCATCTATAGAGGAAGCAGGAGTCGGAACAATGAAGAGATTATATAGGGATGAATATGTAACACTGCCTGCTGAATAATGACTTGACGGGCTCCCCTGATTACCAGCACACGGTTACCTTGAGATATAGTTCATTGATCCCTCCTTGCTCCTGATAGCTCGTCACACAAATAAACAGTCTAGGGGTGTTGTATTTTTTTTTTTTTTTCGCTTTTTATGTTTATTCGGAACTTGGATAGGAGAAGGGAATTGTGGGATACTCCAATTTGAACTATTCCCTTTAGTTGAGAATTTCTATCTCTAAGCCTTCTAGGTTGATTGGAAACAGCTAGGCTGCTCAATCCACACTGCCATAAGTGTAGAAAGGGTTAAGTCTATTGCTCTTTACTTCCTAGCAAAACAACTTAGTGGATGATAACTTATCTTCAGGAAACTCTCATTAGCATCCCCCTTTCAACCGACACCCGTCCACTGATTATCCTAGGAGCAGGGATGGCCCCCTTCAGGTCAGGCCCCTTGACGCAAGATTCTGTACTCACTTTACTGCAGAGATCCTCCAGTGTCTCCCCTCTCAGTCTCCCCTCTCCAGGCCCTCAAGACAACCCCCTGAAGCCACATGGCACCTCTACAGAGGAGGAGGCTGCTCCCCCACCGTCCCTCCGGGACTCCGCTATCCAGATGAAAGACCTCAAGCCCATTTATACAGTATCCCTACATGCACCAAGGCACTTTCCCTCTGCCATTCATCAGGACAGTATCAAAAGCATATTCACCCATTCGTAAGGTTTCCTACCACTGTCCAAAATGCCTCTCTATTGCATCAGTGTGAAACACTTCACAGACAGAATGAGTTGCATCCTGACCTCACCTACCTAGGAGGGTGCTACACTCACCCCCTGCCAAACTGAGCCATGTCCTCACTGTTCAAACATTTACACTGAACATCCCACAAACTTGGAAAAGGGGAAATATATGTACAGTGCCATGGGGCATATCCCATAGGTAGACATTAAATACAATAAGTTACATGTAAAAATATCCTGAGCCCAATGAGCAGACCTCACTAACAGATCCTGCTCTCTGGTAGGCAGAGTACAATATAGATTTACCTGCTGCGCCTCTGATAGGCAGACAGAGCTCAAAACTATACTTTCTCACTAGCACCTACCTAGGAGGGTGCTACATATAGTATTCCCTCAACATACAATGCAAAATATCTTTTGGCAGAAAGTGTTTGCGTTCGCTAGACTCCTGTATGTGAGGGATGTAAAAAGTGGCACGATGTTCCCTAAGGCTACATTTACATGGGGGCATAGCGATCCGGAAATCATTGCAAATCGCGGGACGCCTGTGCTTTGCCCGTGATTTGCAATGGCACCCCAAACGCCGTGCGATGTTGCCGCTATTTCCGACTGCCGAATGGCGGTAACATCGCGCAAACAAAATCGCGGGATACATAACGCCCCTAAGAAGCTCTTGTACCTTTTTTTGGGCGTCATGCATCCCGCGATTTTGTTTGCGCGATGTTACAGCGATTCGGCAGGCGGAAATCGCGGCAACATCCGCCTGCTCCACTCTTCTAACCACTTAGACCATGGGTGTCCAACCTTTTGGCCTCACTGGGCCACATTGAGTGTAGAGAAATATTCTCGGGCCGCATATAAAATATATACTATAGTTAAGGCATGTAATAAAATGCCGACGCGCCCCCCGCACTAATTTAACACAACTAGAGGATGATCAAATGAAATGGAATCAGTATACAGAGGTTTACTTCTTCTGAGAGACAATAAAGGAACACTCTAACCACCATGATTTGAAGTGGTCATGGTGGTAGGAGTCAGAAACACTGCACGTGCTCGTCGCCGCCCCCCCCCCCCTCCTCCCCTCAGCCTCTGCCTACCGTTAGTTGGAAGCTGCTGTGGCCATGCCGACCCGACTTCCTTCCTCCCCAGCAAAAAAAGATTGTCAGGGGGAAGTGGGCCGCATTGCCTGCGGTTCTGGGCCGCAGGTTGGACATGCCTGACTTAGACCAAGCCTTTTCTGAAACTTTTTGTTTACATGAAAATGTTTTTTTTTTTTTACTAGAAAATTACTTTAAACCTCCAAACATTATATATTTTAAAGCAGAGGTGCTACAGAATAAGATGGTGGGTGTTGCAATTTTTGTTGTCACACAGTAATTGCGCAGAGATTTTCTAAATGCAATTTTTTTGGGGGAAAAAAACACTTTTTTTGAAATGTAATGCACAAATACACAATATATCGCCCAATTGTTTGGTAAAGTATAAAAGATGATCTTATGCTGAGTACATAGATACCAAACATAACATGCTTTAAAAGCGGCGACAAACTACGTACATCTTTAACCACTTAAGCCCCGGAAGATTTTACCCCCATTCCGACCAGGGGGTATTTTGCGATTCGGCACTGCGTGACTTTAACGGACAATTGCGCGGTCGTGCGACGCTGTACCTAAACGAATTTGGCGTCCTTTTTTTCCCACAAACAGAGCTTTCTTTTGGTGGTATTTGATCACCTGTGCGATTTTTTGATCACGCGCTATAAACAAAAAAAGAGCGTCAATTTTGCAAAAATAACAATATTTTTCCCATTTTTTTATATGAAATTCCCCAAAAAAAAAATTTAAAAATCAAAATTTTTTTACTTTTTCGGCCAATTTGTTTTATGCTACCTATGTTTGGTAAAAAAAATCGCAAAAAGCGGATTTTGATTGGTTTGCGCAAAAGTTATCGCGTTTACTAACAAAGGGAAAGATTTCTGTCATTTTTGTTGTTTTTTTTTTTAACGTGTAATGGCGGCGATCTGCGATTTTTTTTGCGGTACTGCGACATTGGGGCGGACAGATCGGACCCTTGACTGACATTTTTGACACTTTTGGGGTTACCAGTGACATTTCTACAGTAATCAGTGCTATATATATGCACTGTTACTGTAAAAATACACTGGTAGTGAAGGGGTTAACTTTATTTGGGAGGGAGGGGCTGTGTGTATCCCTAGGGGCGTGCTTTCTACTGTGATTGGCTGGGGCTTGAGCTGTATGGACACTGATCAACGGATCTACATACTAGATCCGAGTGATCAGTATCCTAACAGCAAGGAGAATGACAGGTGGCTTGTTTACACAAGCTGCCTGACATTCTCCCTCTCCCCCGCCGATCGCCGAGTGACCGGCGGACATCGGGTCCGCCGGTCACACGCGTGGGGGGGTCCGTGACCACGCGGGAGCGGGAGCGCGCCTCCGGGGGCGCGCGCTCGCTCCCTAGACCCTCACAAGCTAGTGACGTAGCCCTACGTCACTTTGCCTGTGAGGGGCTGACTGCCGACGTAGATCGGCGTTAGGCAGTCGGCAAGTGGTTAAAGACCTTTAAAAGGCTTTACATGTTACCACTTTGGATTTACAGAGGAAGTCTAGTGCTAGAATTACTGCCCTCAATCTGAAGTTTGCAGTGAATTGGCCAGGGTGGGGACTGGTTAATAATGTGTTACCAATTAATACATTGGTAATTGGAAACTATGTCTTGTATACCTGCTTAGAGTTCAGTTGTAGTTCACAAAGTTTCTCAGAAGCAAAAGGATCTTTATTTTCAGCTGCGTGACAGTTATTTTCAAATCTCAGTGGATTGAGCTAAAAATAACTGACACTTTGAAAATAAAAATCAATATCCTGAGTTTTACCTTTGTGAATTGAGCCTTTTATAATTTTTCCAAACTTTCCGTTACCTCCAAAGAGAACCTTTCCTTAGAACGACTTCCAATTAATGTTACTTTTTAATCATTTAGAATACTGTTGATCTATCTGTCGGCTGCATCCTGTGATAAGAGAAGACCCTCTCTAATGAATATTCATGAATTAATTAATTCCAGGTGAGATTATCTTCCTTTTATCATTTTAAAATATAGAATATAACCCCCCCCCCCCCCCCCCCCGTTACACACACATGTAGGTAGGACCGTATTGATAGAACTTCCACTCTGCTGTCTTCCTTGTGAAGCCTCCCGATGATTTAATTATCATTTTGTAGAAGAAGTCATTTCTGAGCTGTCTCCGCATCCTCCTACCTTAACCGCACGGGAACCGCAGGCTCTTTCATTAGTCTGTAAAAAATGCTTCTTCCCTGCACGTTAATAGGAGCTGCAGCTCATTGATGTTTAATGAGAAATAGAGTGAAGTCCATTTTGTGTAGGTTCAGAAATCTATTGATTCCGCTCACTCCCTTTAATGGGGTCTGGAGAGGATACTGTGTTTGTAATGAAACGCTAATTAGATCACAAATTCTGACCGCCGTCCACTTCTATTTTTTCGATAATGAAAGGGAATTAGGGTTATATATATATACTGTGTATGTATATAAATGTATATAGAGGTCTCAATGTACTTTATACATTGGAGGTATGGAGGAGATGTTGTGGTTTGGTGCATGATGCATTTCTAAGACTGGTAATCATGTGCAAAATGCAGTAACATAGCAACAAACCTGAAATCGAAGGAACATCAAGTTCAGCTGCTACATTCGTTTTCAGTTTCTGAAGATCAGTATATTTGTTTATTTTGGCGTAAGGATTTTTCAGAAGTACATTTTGTAGCACAAGAGGCTTTTATTTTTTTTTGTATGCTGAGCTCCAATTCACCTGTTCAGATTACTAAACAAGATACGACCCCGTATTTTTTGCTTTTTCCTTACTTCCACTGCACCCCTCTCTGTTACATACCCCCTCCATCTATTTCCATTGCACCCCTCCCTGTATATTCCATAAACCCCTTTCCCCTACATGCTGTACACACCTTCCCCTATATCCCCTTTACCACAATGTCCCTACATTCCATACACCCCTTTCCCCTACACCCCTTCACCTTATATCCCATGCATTCTCATAATCACTTTTCCCCTATATCCCCTTCACCATCTTTGCCCTACATCCTCTACACCCCTTCACCTTATATTCCATACACCCCCTTCTCCTAAATCCCATACACACCTTTACCCTATATCCCCTTTACCACCTATGCCCTACATCCGCTACAACCCTTCACCCTATATCCCATACACCCCCTTCTCCTACATCCCGTATACACCTTCCCCTATTTCACCTTCACCACCTTTTCCCTACATCCCCTACACCCCTTCACCTTATATTCAATACATACCCTTCCCCTATGTCCCATATACCCCCTTGCCCTACATCCCATAATCACCTTTCCCCTATATTCCCTTCATCACCTTTGCACTATATCCCCTACACCCCTTTTTTTGTATGCTGAGCTCCAATTCAACTGTTCAGATTACTAAACAAGATACGACCCCGTATTTTTTGCTTTTTCCTTACTTCCACTGCACTCCTCTCTGCTGCATACCCCTTCCATCTATTTCCCTTGTACCCCTCCCTCTATATCCAATAAACCCCTTTCCCCTACATGCTGTACACACCTTCCCCTATATCCCCTTCACATTTCCCCTACATTCCATACACCCCTTTCCCCTACACCCCTTCACCTTATATCCCATGCATTCTCATAATCACTTTTCCCCTATATCCCCTTCACCATCTTTGCCCTACATCCTCTACACCCCTTCACCTTATATTCCATACACCCCCTTCTCCTAAATCCCATACACACCTTTACCCTATATCCCCTTTACCACCTATGCCCTACATCCGCTACAACCCTTCACCCTATATCCCATACACCCCCTTCTCCTACATCCCGTATACACCTTCCCCTATTTCACCTTCACCACCTTTTCCCTACATCCCCTACACCCCTTCACCTTATATTCAATACATACCCTTCCCCTATGTCCCATATACCCCCTTGCCCTACATCCCATAATCACCTTTCCCCTATATTCCCTTCATCACCTTTGCACTATATCCCCTACACCCCTTTTTTTGTATGCTGAGCTCCAATTCAACTGTTCAGATTACTAAACAAGATACGACCCCGTATTTTTTGCTTTTTCCTTACTTCCACTGCACTCCTCTCTGCTGCATACCCCTTCCATCTATTTCCCTTGTACCCCTCCCTCTATATCCAATAAACCCCTTCACCTTATATTCCATACACCCCTTTCCCCTATGTCCTATATACCCCCTTCCCCTTCATCTCATAATCACTTTTCCCCTATATCCCCTTCACCACCTTTGCCCTACATTCTCTACACCCCTTCACCTTATATTCCATACACCCCCCTCTCCTACATCCCGTACACACCTTCACCCTATATCTTCTTGACCACCTTTGCCTTACATCCTCTACACCCCTTCACCTTATATTCCATACACCCCCCTCTCCTACATCCCGTACACACCTTCACCCTATATCTTCTTCACCACCTTTGCCTTACATACTCTACACCCCTTCACCTTATATTCCATACACCCCCCTCTCCTACATCCCGTACACACCTTCACCCTATATCCCCTTCACCACCTTTGCCTTACATACTCTACACCCCTTCACCTTATATTCCATACACCCCCCTCTCCTACATCCCGTACACACCTTCACCCTATATCCCCTTCACCACCTTTGCCTTACATACTCTACACCCCTTCACCTTATATTCCATACACCCCCCTCTCCTACATCCCGTACATACCTTCACCCTATATCCCCTTCACCACCTTTGCCCTACATCCTCTATACCCCTTCACCTTATATTCCATACACCCCCCTCTCCTACATCCCGTACACACCTTCACCCTATATCTTCTTCACCACCTTTGCCTTACATCCTCTACACCCCTTCACCTTATATTCCATACACCCCCCTCTCCTACATGCTGTACACACCTTCACCCTATATCCTCTTCACCACCTTTGTCCTACATCTGCTACACCCCTTCACCTTATATTCCATACACCCCCCTCTCCTACAGCCCGTACACACCTTCACCCTATATCCTCTTAATCACCTTTGTCCTACATCTGCTACACCCCTTCACCTTATATTCCATACACCCCCTTCTCCTAAATCCCATACACACCTTTACCCTATATCCCCTTTACCACCTATGCCCTACATCCGCTACAACCCTTCACCCTATATCCCATACACCCCCTTCTCCTACATCCCGTATACACCTTCCCCCTATTTCACCTTCACCACCTTTTCCCTACATCCCCTACACCCCTTCACCTTATATTCAATACATACCCTTCCCCTATGTCCCATATACCCCCTTGCCCTACATCCCATAATCACCTTTCCCCTATATTCCCTTCATCACCTTTGCACTACATCCCCTACACCCCTTTACCCTATATTCCATACACCCCCTTCTCCTATATCCTGTACACACCTTCCCCCTATATATTCTTCCCCACCTTTTCCCTACATCCCCTACGCCCCTTCACCTTATATTCAATACATACCCTTCCCCTATGTCCCATATACCCACTTCCCCTACATCCCATAATCACCTTTCCCCTATATCCCCTTCATCACCTTTGCCCTACATCCCCTACACCCCTTTACTCTATATTCCATACACCCCCTTCTCCTACATCCTGTACAAACCTTCCCCCTATATACCCTTCTCCACCTTTTCCATACTCCCCCTACACCCCTTCACCTTATATTCCATGCATCCCCTTCCCCTATGTCCCATATACCCCCTTCCCATACATCCCATAATCACCTTTCCTCTATATCCCCTTCACCACCTTTGCCCTACATCCCCTATACCCCTTTACCCTATATTCCATGCACCATCCTCTCCTACATCCCATAATCACCTTCCCCCTATATCCCCTTCACCACATTTGCCCTACATCCCCTCAGGGCCGTCTTTAACACAGGGCAAAAGGGGCAGCTGCCCTGGGTCTAGGCATTGTTGTGAGGCCCAAAGCAGCTGCCCCTTGAGCCCGCACTGGCTGCAAATAGGTATAAAGGGGGTTTTGGGAGGGCCCAAGAAAATATTTGCCCAGGGTCCAATCATAATTAAAGACGGCCCTGCATCCCCTACATCCCTTTACCCTATATTCCATGCACCCCTTCTCCTACATCCCATAATCACCTTTCCCCTATGTCCCCTTCACCATCTTTGCCCTACATCCTCTACACCCCTTTATACTATATTCCATGCACCCCTTCTCCTACATACCGTAATCACCTTTCCACCATATTACCTTCACCACCTTTGCCCTACATCCCTTACACCCTATATTCCATACACCCCCTACATCCTGTACACACCTTCCCCTTATATCCCCTTCAGCACATTTTCCCTATTTTCCGTATGCCCCCTTCCCCATGTCCCATACACCACTTCTTCCTATATTCCCTACACCCCTTACTTTACATTACTTCCCCCTACACCCCCTACCCCCTAAATTGACATCCTTTGCACCCTTCTCCTCCTTTGTCTCCTGCTCTCCTTCTCTTTATGTCCCATGCACCCCCTCACCTCAACAGCACACACTTCCGCCAACATTCCCTTCCCCTCGCATTGCCTGCTCCCACTTCTCACTACAACTCCTGTACTCAATTGCCTCAAAATCCCTTCCCATTCACTTCCCCTTACATTTCCTGCTGGCCCGTTCTTCTACATCCAGTTCCACACTCTCTCATCCTATGTGCCCTGCGCTTCTTCCTCCTACATTTTCTGCTTCCCCTTCCCCCTACATCCCCTGAACTCCTTTCCTTATGTAACCCGCACACCCTTGCCCTTCCAAACCCCAGTACCCCCTACCTCTTACATTTCCTGCTACCCCTTTCTTCTTAATACCATGCACCCCTTACCCTACATCCCCTGCATCCTCATTCCCCTCTATCCCCTGCACCTCTCCCCCTATGTTCCCTGCACCCCCTACCACCTACACCCCCTGTACACTCTTCCTCCCACATCCCCTACAACGCTTCCTCTACTTCCCCTGCACCCCTATCTGCCAATATGCCCTGCACCCCTTCCCCTATATCCCCTGCAATCACTTCTACACCCCCTGTATCCTCTTTCCCCCATATCCCCTGCAACTCTTCCTCTAGATCCCCTCCACCAGCATCTGCCTATATCACCAGCACCCCTCCCACTATATTCACTGCACCCCCTTTCACCTACACCCCCTGTACTGTCTTTCCCCTACATCCCCTGCAACTCTTCCTCTACATCCCCTGCATCCCTATCTGCCTATATCCCCCACACCCATCCCCCTATATCCCCTGCATCCTCTTTCCACCTACACCCCCTGTGCCCCCTTTCCCCCACATCCCCTGCACCTCTTCCTCTACACCCACTGCATCCCCCTCCCCCTATATACTGTGTACCCCCTTTGGCCCCCTCCCCCCGTTCCAAAAGTGGGCAGAATGGGAAAACAAAATAATAAAAATCACATCCAGAGCACAGATCAGGGCAAAAACTGGTCCTCGCTGCATACGTTTTTATTCAACATCCAGAAGAAGTATCAGCACTCATTGTTATCCATTAACGGGTTTCACACGGTTTAGCACTTAATTATAAAATGTTTCACTCTGTTTTTAAGCACTATGCAGCATGAAACACGTTAGAGGATAACCATGAGCTCCAATGTACAGACCTTGTTGATGTTGAATAAAGTCCTATGCAGCAAGGGTCAGTCCTTGACCTTATCTACGTTCGGGATGTGTTGACTTTTCTCCAGTCATCTGGTCCATCTGTGGTGGGTTGATATGGACCTAAAGTGGTAACTTTATTTGCTAAGGATTCAACTTTTGGAGAAAATGTTATCACAGTTTGTAAATTTTGAAATTTGGTGCTGCCCCGTAAAACCTAGCCATAGTCCCATGGGTGCCATTATGGTAAATACAGCCCAGGCAAAGTGATGTGCAGCAGTCTGGTAACGTGAATAGATCAATAATGATTTGCTTTTGTTAAGTCCGTCAGTGACCAGATACATTTTGTTACATTCCAAACAATCAATATGCTTTGCTCTAAGTGTTTTGACCACTTCTGATGAAGCCTACAACAAAGTGATATGATGTCATCACACACACACATGGGAACGGAGAGCGGGCGATGCATGATTCGAAGAGTAGTGAGCATTTTCCTCTAGCCCTGAGCTCATCACTTTTGCAAGTGGCTCTATCAGGGCTTTTTTCCTCAGAGAATAGGTGCAGGTACTCCCCTCTTCTGAGTCACCCCTTGTCTCCACTCCCTACCCACCTCCGAGTGCTGTCCTTTGGTTCAACCCTCGTGTCAGTTTTTTGGTACCTCAGGCCAATGAAAAGTGGGACTTTTAAGGCAGGTATGAAGATACGATAAAGTTCAAGCAAAATCGCTAATAATAATAAAATAATATTTAATCCTTAAAATCATAAGTACAGTGAAGTACAGTAGCGTGAAAAAGGGTTATAGACCCTTGTGAAGGTGTGTAATAGTTGGAGGATAGTGACACGTGGTAAATGGTGACTTTTTAGGGGGGTATCTCTGTCATTCCCTGCTGGTAAGCTTGGGTTGTTTTGATCAGAGATGTCTCCTATATCCTACGCGTTTCGGCCCTTTTAGGGGGGGCCTTTTTCAAGGTTGCTAGTCACCATTTATATTGTTTTCTTTAAATCCTTGTATGTTGAGGTGACTCCCTCTTTAGCACAGCGGGAGCCTATGCGGTTTCATATATGTGGCCAAGTTTCACTTAATGGCTAATTTGGTTCCGGTATAAATAAAACCGGTCCTTTTCAAGGAGGTCCTTGTGCCTTAATTCTTTTGTTATGGCTGCGGTGGAGTCTTTAAAGGTCTTTAAAGGTTGTCTCCAGCCAGGATCGCAATTTTGTAGGTGCGCCGCTCTGGTCCTCTCTCATCCCCGTGTAGTTGGACTCTCTACGGGGATGAGAGAGGACCAGAGCGGCGCACCTACAAAATTGCGATCCTGGCTGGAGACAACCTTTAAAGACTCCACCGCAGCCATAACAAAAGAATTAAGGCACAAGGACCTCCTTGAAAAGGACCGGTTTTATTTATACCGGAACCAAATTAGCCATTAAGTGAAACTTGGCCACATATATGAAACCGCATAGGCTCCCGCTGTGCTAAAGAGGGAGTCACCTCAACATACAAGGATTTAAAGAAAACAATATAAATGGTGACTAGCAACCTTGAAAAAGGCCCCCCCTAAAAGGGCCGAAACGCGTAGGATATAGGAGACATCTCTGATCAAAACAACCCAAGCTTACCAGCAGGGAATGACAGAGATACCCCCCTAAAAAGTCACCATTTACCACGTGTCACTATCCTCCAACTATTACACACCTTCACAAGGGTCTATAACCCTTTTTCACGCTACTGTACTTCACTGTACTTATGATTTTAAGGATTAAATATTATTTTATTATTATTAGCGATTTTGCTTGAACTTTATCGTATCTTCATACCTGCCTTAAAAGTCCCACTTTTCATTGGCCTGAGGTACCAAAAAACTGACACAATATTCAACCAGGGACGACGGCAAACCCGACTACACATAGGGCTATAGAGATCAAAAAACCCTTTCTACATTGGTTCAACCCTCTGCCCACCTCCCAGTACCCCCCTTTTAGAGAATACAGAACCATGTATCATGTTGTAGTTCTAGGTAATTTGTATGGAATTTGTTAATTACTAGAAAAGCAGTAAAATAGATCCCCTGGAATAAGCAACAATAGACCCCCCAACAATAGATCCCCCAGCAGCAATAAATCTTCCCCTGCAGCAATAGAAAAAAAGAGTAAAATAGATCCCCTGCAATCAGCAACAATAGACCCCCAGCAACAATAAATCCTCCCCTGCAACAATCTCCCCCCCCAATAAATCCTGCCCTGCAACAATAGACTCCCCCGCAACAATAGTTCCCCCAAGCAACAATAAATCCTCCACTGCAAAAAAAGCCCCACCCACAACAACATGCCCGCCAGCAACAATAGATTCACCCCAGCAACAATAGATCCCCCAGCAGCCAGCATCAATAGGCCCTCCAGCTCACCCCACTGACCCCAGCACCCCTTTGTCATTGCATACATTCAGACTGGAGGTTCCGGAACTGCGTTCCCCCGCGTTCCGACTGAAAAAAAGCCCTGGGTTCTATATTGTTTTAACTTTTCAATAAAGGTTCTTTAACCACTTGACTTCACCTTCATTACCAGGCCATTTTTCGCGATACGGCACTGTGTTATTTTAACCACTGCTGGACTGGAAGGATTTGCCCCCTTAATGACCAGGCCATATTTTGCGATTCGACACTGCATTATTTTAATGGACAATTGCGCGGACTTGCGACACTGTACCCAAATAAAATTAATGTCATTTTTTTCCCCACAAATAGAGCTTTCTTTTGGTGGCATTTGATCACCTTTGCACTTTTATTTTTTGTCATGTAAACAAAAAAAGAGCGTCAATTTAGAAAAAAAATATTATTTTCTACTTTCTGCTATAAAACATATGCAATAAAAAAAAATTTAAAAAAATCTAATTTCTTCAATAAATTTAGGCCAATATGTAGTCTGCTACATATTTTTGGTAAAAAAAAAAAAAATCCCAATAAGCGTATATTGATTGGTTTACAGTGGGGAAAATAATTATTTGATCCCCTGCAGATTTTGGAAGTTTGCCCATTTACAAAGAAATGAAGGGTCTATAATTGTATATATGTATGTGTATATATAGAACACGGTGAGTTGAGTTAATGGCAAAGAGCTCAATTTTGGTCTCATCTGACCATAGCACTTTCTCCCAGTCCTTCTATGAATCATGTAGATGTTCATTGGCATGATTGGCATGTGCCTTCATAAGGAGGGGGACTCGCCGTGTTTGGAAAAAGAAAAATGCTGACTATGACCTTAAGAACTCCATCCCTACAGTCAAGCATGGAAGTGGAAACATTATGATTTGGGGCTGTTTCTCTGCTAAAGGTACAGGCTGACTTTGCCGCAGTGAGGGCCAATGGACGGGGCCATAAATTGCAAAATCTTGGATAAGAACCTTCTTCCCTCAGCCAGAACACTGAAGATGGGTCATGGATGGATCTTCCAGCGTGACAATGACCCAAAACATACCGCCACGGCAACAAGGGAGTGGCTCAGGAAGAAGCACATTAAGGTCATGGAGTGGCCTAGCCAATCTCCAGACCTTAATCCTATAGAAAATTTATGGAGGGAGCTGAAACTTCGAGTTGCCAAGTGACAGCCAAGAAACCTTAAAGATTTAGAGAAGATCTGTAAAGAAGAGTGGACAAAAATCCCTCCTGAGATGTGTGCAAACCTGGTCACCAACTACAAGAAACGTCTGACCTCTGTGCTTCCAACAAGGGTTTCTCCACCAACTACTAAGTCATGTTTGGCTTGGGGATCAAATAATTATTTTATTCACTGAACTGCAACTCAATTTATAACATTTGTTTTATGTGTTTTCTGGATTTTTGGTTGATATTCTGTCTCTATCATTTAGAATACACCTATGATAACAATTATCGACCCTTCATTTCTTTGTCGGTGGACAAATCTACAAAATCTGCAGTGGATCAAATAATTTTTTTTCCCCAATGTATGTTAATTTTTTTATACTAGTTATTGCTGCAATCAGGGCCGCCATCAGGGGGGTACAGCCAATACACTTGTAAGGGACCCCAGCATACCAAGGGGCCCAGCCTGCACCCCCCACAACAGCAGTATAATGAAATTATACTTTTACCAGCACCGCCTGCAACAGAGAAGCACTACCTGCAGCCCTGCACACAAGCCACTGAAGCCGGGACACTGATTCTCCTCCTCCCCCCCCCCCCCTGCAGGAGATCCATGATCCGACACTCGCTCCGCTTCCTACCCTGCTGAGGCGGAGCCTGCTGCTAGGTGAGTAATGTGATTGGGCGGGACACGAGTGCATTAAGATAAAAAACCTTCAGCCTTTAGAACCACTTTAAGTTGTAAGAGTGTTAAAATAAAAGTGGGTGCACTGAAGCACTGGGATGGCCAGTGGGCGTATTTGGTGGGACGGCCAGTAGGCGGGGGCGTATTTATTGGGACGGGGACGGCCAGTAGGCGGGCCCTGGGGAATGTTGGTTTGTCAGGCCCCTGGGGGGGGGGGGGGGCAGGCCTAAAGCTGTGTAAGGGGCCCCAACTTTTCTGATGGCTGCCCTGGCGGCAATCAGCAACTTATAGCTGGACTGCAATATTGTGACTTGTAATTGGACACTCAGTGACACTTTGGCTATTTTTGAAAACCAGTGACACTAATACAGGGATCTGTGCTAAAAATATGCACTGTCACTGTACTAATGACACTGGCTGGGGAGGGGTTAAACATCAGGGGCGATCAAAGGGGTTAACTGTGTGCCTAGCCAGTGTTTGTGTGTACTGTGTGCTGCTTTTACTAGGGGAAGAGATGAATTTTATTCTTTTGATGCATATAGACATCCACGTTATGAAAAATTGAAATTAGTTCTAGTTTTATTTTTTTGCACACAAGTTACTGATTAAATTGTGTGTTTGCATTAAAATTAATTTCAGTTTATTTTTTTTTTCCTGAATATATTGATTTTATAAACAGTTGTGCAAATATTGTGCGACATAAACAGTTGTAACTGCCATATTTTTATTCTACAGGGCCTCTGGGTTCAGAAAATAGGTAATATTCGGGGAATTTTATAGCCCAAAATGTTGATTTTAACATGTATGAAAAATATTAACAATTGCTGCGGGGGATACATGGCTAAACATGTCATGGACAAACCACTTGAGTGATAAAGGTCATCAATCCTAAAGGCATAAGTCCCAGATAACAGGACACACCAACCTGCTACAGGAGAGACGACATTGTTATACTGGGAAGCAGATTCCTTCTATTTGCACAAGAGGATTCTTTATGGGGGTTTATGGATTCTTTAGGTATTAGAGGACATTGCACTTTTTACTGACAATGAATAGTAAATGCTATTGATACATATTATATTATTTGTGCTTATAACTAATTCAGTATTGATTCACAGCTCAGTATTTTACTGTGCTTGGTTTTATAGATGATGTTTTTTTTGGATCTGGGGGAGGGGGGGTGGGTGGATAAGGTTCTAGGGCAGGGGTCTCCAAACTGCAGCCCGAGGGCCAGATGTGGCCCTTTGCTAGTCTTTATCTGGCAATCGGGGCACTATTCCTCCCACTGATATGAGGCACTATTCTTATAATTCTTCCACCGATATCAATGATGGGATACTATTTCCCCTACTAATAGGGGCACTGTTTCTTTCTCCTATTGACCACCAAACCTGAGGCCATATTTATTCTCATTGATGCTGAGCCCGGGACATTTACTGCCCCTGCGGGCCGCAATCCGGCCCTCCTAAAGTCTGAAGGATAATAAACTGGCCCTTTGTTTAAAATATTTGGAGACCCCTGTTCTTGGGGATCTATAAGAGGAGCGCTGTATGTGTTTATTTATTGGTGTTAACATTTTATTACCTACTTCTAAATTCTTTATGGCCATGTCCATTTAGTATAATTGTTGGGGGGATTTACATATCTACCTTTTTTGTAATCTCTGGTCTTATCACCTATACTGTAAATGTAAGTATCCAGTTATATTTTGTGCATTTAGAAATACATTCAGCTCTTTTTAAAAACAATCTACCGAGTTGGCCAAAACTAGTCCCTGAGGAAGTCTATTCCACATGTTCACAGCTCTTACTGTGAAGAAAACTTTTCCTATTTGGAGATTAAATCTCTTTTCTTCTAGATGTAAAGAGTGCCTCCTTGTCCTCTGTGATGACCATAAAGTGAATAACCGAACACCAAGTTCACTATATGGAACCCTTTTGTATTTATACATGGAGATCTTATCCCCCTTTATGTATTTATACATGGTGATCATATCCCCCTTATGTATTTATACATGGTGATCATATCCCCCTTATGTATTTATACATGGTGATCATATCCCCCCCCCCCTTAAGTATTTATACATGGTGATCATATCCCCCCTTATGTATTTATACATGGTAATCATACCCCCCCTTTATGTATTTATACATGGTGATCATATCCCCCCCTTATGCATTTATACATGGTGATCATATCCCCCTTATGTATTTATACATGGTGATCATATCCCCCTTATGTATTTATACATGGTGATCATATCCCCCCTTATGTATTTATACATGGAGATCATATCCCCCTTATGTATTTATACATGGAGATCATATCCCCCTTATGTATTTATACATGGAGCTCATATCCCCCCTTATGTATTTATACATGGTGATCATATCCCCCCTTATGTATTTATACATGGTAATAATACCCCCCCCCCCCTTAAGTATTTATACATGGTGATCATATCCCCCCTTATGTATTTATACATGGTAATCATACCCCCCCCTTAAGTATTTATACATGGTGATCATTTCTCCCCTTATGTATTTATACATGGTAATCATACCCCCCCTTAAGTATTTATACATGGTGATCATACCCCCCCCTTATGTATTTATACATGGTGATCATATCCCCCCTTATGTATTTATACATGGTGATCATATCCCCCCTTATGTATTTATACATGGTGATCATATCCCCCCTTATGTATTTATACATGGAGATCATATCCCCCCCCTTCTGTATTTATACATTGTGATCATATCCCCCCTTATGTATTTATACATGGTAATCATATCCCCCCCCCCCTTAAGTATTTGTACATGGCGATCATATCCCCCCTTATGTTTTTATATATGGTCATCATACCCCCCCCCCCCCTTATGTATTTATACATGGTGACATGCAGGCGCCGGACGCATGGATTCCAATAGGGGATTTTTTTTTTTTTTTTAAGCACGTGATTAGAGCCAGAGGCTCTAATATGCTTCACAAAAGGGTGGGCTTGGGGCGCAGAGCACTGCACCCAGAGCCCGCCCGGTTGTGTGACAATAGCGAATGAATATTCGCTATTGCCACACTGATTCTCCTCCTGGCCAATCAGGAAGCGTGTCCTGAGACCCGTTTCCCAATTGGCCAAAAGGAGAAGCCATGCTATTGGCCAAGGAGGAGGAGAAGGGAGGAGATTCAGGGGAAACCCACGGAGGAGACTGAGGGGGAAGCCACCGCTGCCTTCCCAGGGTGAGTGAGCCGGTGACCGGGGGGGGGGGGGGTTAGGTGTGCGGGCGGGAGCTGGTGTGGTCCGGGGGAGTATGGTGCGGTCCGTCTGCCGTCCCCCCGACCCATGGAGTACCAGCCACCACTGTCCGGGACTATCGGTTCTGGGTCACCTGATTGCTTTGGTTTCCTCTGATTGGCTATCACAGTGATCAGTCACTTTGAGCCCACCCCCGGGTTCCCTTCCTCTTCTGAATGAAGAGAAAGATACATTGTATCATCCCCTTCCTGCAGCAGAGGAATTGTAAACAAACTAAGTGTGTAAAAAATAAAAATAAAAATAACGAATAAAAAATAAAGAAAAAATAAAGACAAAAATAACAAGATCAAGGTTGCCAGGGTTATTGTTAGGGTCAAGGTCAGGGTCAAAGGTCCCAGTAAGCATATTTTGGGTATAATTTAAAAAAAATCTATGTAATTGGTATCAGTGTCAGTTAGTGTCGGTGTGTTTTAGGCAAGATTAAAAAAAAAAATGCAAAATGTGCGCCATTCTTTCAAGGCTGTTCTACGGGTACAAAAAACAACTAAAATACACATATGTGGTATTGCTGCAATCATCAGCAGCAGGGGAATTTATTTTGGGTTGTTCTTTGGTGTTAAATTATGTTAATATGTATGTTATACATGTTATATGCCTGTGACAACACTGAAGAAATGACACTTTGCTACAATGTAAAGTAGTGAGTGTACAGCTTGTATAACAGTGTAAATTTGCTGTCCCCTCAAAAATAACTCAACACACAGCCATTAATGTCTAAACCGCTGGCAACAAAAGTGAGTACACCCCTAAGTGACAATGTCCAAATTGGGCCCAAAGTGTCAATATTTTGTGTGGCCACCATTATTTTCCAGCACTGCCTTAATCCTTTTGGGCATGGAGTTCACCAGAGCTTCACAGGTTGCCACTGGAGTCCTCTTCCACTCCTGCATGACATCACAGAGCTGGTGAATGTTAGAGACCTTGCGCTCCTCCACCTTCTGTTTGAGGATGCCCCACAGATGCTCAATAGGGTTTAGGTCTGGAGACATGCTTGGCCAGTCCATCACCTTTACCCTCAGCTTCTTTAGCAGGGCAGTGGCCATCTTGGAGGTGGGTTTGGGGTCGTTATCATGTTGGAATACTGCTCTGCTGCCCAGTCTCTGAAGGGAGGGGATCATGCTCTGCTTCAGTATGTCACAGTACATGTTGTCATCCATGGTTTCCTAAATAAACTGTAACTCCCCAGTGCCGGCAGCACTCATGCAGCCCCAGGCCATGACACTCCCACCACCATGCTTGACTGTAGGCAAGACACACTTATCTTTGTACTCCTCACCTGGTTGCCATCACACACGCTTGACACCATCTGAACCCAATAAGTTTATCTAGGTCTCATCAGACCACAGGACATGGTTCCAGCAATCCATGTCCCTCATCTGTCTTCAGCAAACTGTTTGCAGGCTTTCCTGTGCATCATCTTTAGAAGAGGCTTCCTTCTGGGACGACAGCCATGCAGACCAATTTGATGCAGTGTGCGGCGTATGGTCTGAGCACTGACAGGCTGACCCCCCTCCCCCCACCCCTTCAACCTCTGCAGCAATGCTGGCAGCACTCATATGTCTGTTTCCCAAAGACAACCTCTATGATATGATGCTGAGCATGTGCACTCAACTTCTTTGGTCGACCATGGAGAGGCCTGTTCTGAGAGGAACCTGTCCTGTTAAACCACTGTATGGCCTTGGCTACTGTGCTGCAGCTCAATTTCAGGGTCTTGCCAATCTTCTTTTAGCCTAGCCCATCATTATGTAGAGCAACAATTCTTTTTTCAGATCCTGAGAGAGTTCTTTGCCATGAGGTGCCATGTTGAACTTCCAGTGACCAGTATGAGAGAGTGAGAGCGATAACACCAAATTTAACACTGTAATCAAAAGACAAACACAAGGGCGCACCTAACGTATTATTCTCCATAAAAGGCTTTATTAAATATAGAAATAAAAATACTCACAAACGAGTTCTTGGTAAATGGTAATATCACAATACTGTGTTGCCGTCAGCATCAGAAATGGACCATATACCGTCCTCAGTAGCTTGAAATGGCTTACGCATTTCGAGGCTTAGCCTCTTCCTCAGAGCATACAAAGGCTACAAAGAGTATTTAATTAAAGAAGCTTTTTGCTTAAAATTTATGTCATTTTTTTCCCCCACAAATAGAGCTTTCTTTTGGTGGTATTTGATCACCTTTGCATTTTTATTGTTTGTCCTATAAACAAAAAAAAGACCGACAATTTAGAAAAAAATAAAATTATTTTTTACTTTCTGCTATAAAACGTATGCAATAAAAAAAAAATTGAAAAAAAATTTAATTTCTTCAATAAATTTAGGCCAATGTGCATCCTGCTACATATTTTTGGTAAAAAGAAAAAATCCCAATAAGCGTATATTGATTGGTTTACAGTGGGGAAAATAATTATTTGATCCCCTGCAGATTTTGGAAGTTACTTACAAAGAAATCAAGTGTCTATAATTTTATAGACCCTTTTATAGAACAGGGTTGAGTTAATGTCAAAGAGCTCAATTCTGATCTCATCTGACCACAGAACTTTCTCCCAATCCTTCTCTGAATCATGTAGCTGTTCATTGGCATGACTGTACATGGGCCTTCTTGAGGAGGAGGACTCGCAGTGTTTGGAAAAAGAAAAATGCTGACTATGACCCTAAGAACTCCATCCCTACAGTAAAGCACGGAGGTGGAAACATGATGCTTTGGGGATGTCTCTCTGCTAAAATACAGGCCGACTTTGCCGCATTGAGGGGCCAATGGATGGGGCCATGTATTGTAAAATCTTGAATGAGAACCTTCTTCCCTCAGCCAGAACACTGAAGATGGGTCATGGATGGGTCTTAAAGCATGGCAATAACCCAAAACACACCACCAAGGCAACAAAGGAGTGGCTCAAGAAGAAGCACATTAAGGTCATGGAGTGGCCCAGCCAGTCACCAGACCTTAATCCTATAGAAAATTTATAGGGGGAGCTGAAACTTCGAGTTGCCAAAAGACAGCGAAGAAACCTTAGAGATTTAGAGAAGATCTGTAAAAAGAGGACAAAAATCCCTCCTGAGATGTGTGCAAACCTGGTCACCAACTACAAGAAATGTCTTACCTCTGTGCCTGCCAACAAGGGTTTCTCCACCAACTACTAAGTCATGTTTTCCACAAGATTGTGGAATTCTCTACCACAAGAGGTGGTTTCTGCGGGTAGTATGGTGGCTTTCAAAAGACTCTTAGACGTACATCTCAAGGATCAGAACATTCAGGGGTATGTGAGATGATTACGGCCACACACACCTACACAGGTTGAACTGGATGGACTATTGTCTTTATTCAACCTCACCTACTATGTAACTATGTTTTGCTTGGGGATCAAATACTTATTTTACTCACTGAACTGCAACTCAATTTATAACATTTGTATCATGCGTTTTTTCTGCATTTTTGGTTGACATTCTGTCTCTATCATTTAAAATACACCTATGATAAAAATTATAGACCCTTAATTTCTTTGCAGTGGATCAAATAATTTTTTTCGCCAATGTATGTACATGT
This sequence comes from Pelophylax lessonae, assembly GCF_965119305.1. Lineage (NCBI taxonomy): Eukaryota > Metazoa > Chordata > Amphibia > Anura > Ranidae > Pelophylax > Pelophylax lessonae. Next base: position 673,830,462 of record NC_138770.1, on the reverse strand, counting down.
TTTTATACTAGTAATTGCTGCAATCAGGGCCGCCATCAGGGGGGTACAGCCAATACACTTGTAAGGGACCCCAGCATACCAAGGGGCCCAGCCTGCACCCCCCACAACAGCAGTATAATGAAATTAAACGTTTACCAGCACCTCCTGCAACAGAGAAGCACTACCTGCAGCCCTGCACACAAGCCACTGAAGTCGGGACACTGATTCCCCCCCCCCCCCACAGGTGATCCATGATCCAACACTCGCTCCACTTCCTACCCTGCTGAGGCGGAGCCTGCTGCTAGGTTAGTAATGTGATTGGGCGAGACTCGAGTGCATTAAGATAAAAAAAACCTTCAGCCTTTAGAACCTCTTTAAGTTGTAAGAGTGTTAAAATAAAAGTGGGTGCACTGAAGCACTGGGATGGCCAGTGGGCGTATTTGGTGGGACGACCAGTAGGCGGGCCCGGGGGAATGTTGGTTTGTCAGGCCCCTGGGGGGGGGGGGGGGACAGGCCTAAAGCTGTGTAAGGGGCTCCAACTTTTTTAATGGCTGCCCTGGCGGCAATCAGCAACTTATAGCTGGACTGTGATATTGTGACTTGCAGTTGGACACTAACTGACACTTTGGCTATTTTTGGGAACCAGTGACACTAATACAGCGATCAGTGCTAAAAAATATGCACTGTCACTGTACTAACGACACTGGCTGGGGAGGGGTTAAACATCAGGGGCGATCAAAGGGGTTAACTGTGTGCCTAGCCAGTGTTTGTGTGTACTGTGTGCTGCTTTTACTAGGGGAAGAGATGAATTGTATTCTTTTGATGCATATAGACATCCACGTTATGAAAAAGGGAAATTGGTTCTAGTTTTATTTTTTTGCACACAAGTTACTGAATAAATTGTGTGTTTGCATTAAAATTAATTTCAGTTTATTTTTTTTTTCTGAATACATTGATTTTATAAAAAGTTGTGCAAATATTGTGCGACATAAACAGTTGTAACTGCCATATTTTTATTCTACAGGGCGATCATGGAGATCATATCCCCCTTATGTATTTATACATGGTCATCATATCCCCCCTTATGTATTTATACATGGTAATAATACCCCCCTTAAGTATTTATACATGGTGATCATATCCCACCTTATGTATTTATACATGGTGATCATATCCCCCTTATGTATTTATACATGGTGATCATATCCCCCCCCCCTTAAGTATTTATACATGGTGATCATATCCCCCCTTATGTATTTATACATGGTAATCATACCCCCCCCCTTTATGTATTTATACATGGTGATCATATCCCCCCCTTATGTATTTATACATGGTGATCATATCCCCCCTTATGTATTTATACATGGTGATCATATCCCCCTTATGAATTTATACATGGTGATCATATCCCCCTTATGTATTTATACATGGTGATCATATCCCCCCTTATGTATTTATACATGGAGATCATATCCCCCTTATGTATTTATACATGGAGATCATATCCCCCTTATGTATTTATACATGGAGATCATATCCCCCTTATGTATTTATACATGGTCATCATATCCCCCCTTATGTATTTATACATGGTAATAATACCCCCCCCCCTTAAGTATTTATACATGGTGATCATATCCCCCCTTATGTATTTATACATGGTAATCATACCCCCCCCCCCCCTTAAGTATTTATACATGGTGATCATTTCTCCCCTTATGTATTTATACATGGTAATCATACCCCCCCTTAAGTATTTATACATGGTGATCATACCCCCCCCCCCCTTATGTATTTATACATGGTGATCATATCCCCCCTTATGTATTTATACATGGTGATCATATCCCCCCTTATGTATTTATACATGGTGATCATATCCCCCCTTATGTATTTATACATGGAGATCATATCCCCCCCTTCTGTATTTATACATTGTGATCATATCCCCCCTTATGTATTTATACATGGTAATCATATCCCCCCCCCTTAAGTATTTGTACATGGCGATCATATCCCCCCTTATGTTTTTATATATGGTCATCATACCCCCCCTTATGTATTTATACATGGTGACATGCAGGCGCCGGACGCATGGATTCCAATAGGGGATTTTTTTTTTTTTTTAAGCACGTGATTAGAGCCAGAGGCTCTAATATGCTTCACAAAAGGGTGGGCTTGGGGCGCAGAGCACTGCGCCCAGAGCCCGCCCGGTTGTGTGACAATAGCGAATGAATATTCGCTATTGCCACACTGATTCTCCTCCTGGCCAATCAGGAAGCGTGTCCTGAGACCCGTTTCCCAATTGGCCAAAAGGAGAAGCCATGCTATTGGCCAAGGAGGAGGAGAAGGGAGGAGATTCAGGGGAAGCCCACGGAGGAGACTGAGGGGGAAGCCACCGCTGCCTTCCCAGGGTGAGTGAGCCGGTGACCGGGGGGGGGGGGTTAGGTGTGCGGGCTGGAGCTGGTGTGGTCCGGGGGAGTATGGTGCGGTCCGTCTGCCGTCCCCCCGACCCATGGAGTACCAGCCGCCACTGTCCGGGACTATCGGTTCTGGGTCACCTGATTGCTTTGGTTTCCTCTGATTGGCTATCACAGTGATCAGTCACTTTGAGCCCACCCCCGGGTTCCCTTCCTCTTCTGAATGAAGAGAAAGATACATTGTATCATCCCCTTCCTGCAGCAGAGGAATTGTAAACAAACTAAGTGTGTAAAAAATAAAAATAAAAATAACGAATAAAAAATAAAGAAAAAATAAAGACAAAAATAACAAGATCAAGGTTGCCAGGGTTATTGTTAGGGTCAAGGTCAGGGTCAAAGGTCACAGTAAGCATATTTTGGGTATAATTTAAAAAAAATCTATGTAATTGGTATCAGTGTCAGTTAGTGTCAGTGTGTTTAAGGCAAGATTAAAAAAAAAAATGCAAAATGTGCGCCATTCTTTCAAGGCTGTACTACGGGTACAAAAAACAACTAAAATACACATATGTGGTATTGCTGCAATCATCAGCAGCAGGGGAATTTATTTTGGGTTGTTCTTTGGTGTTAAATTATGTTAATATGTATGTTATACAGCTAAATAATTTACTATTTATAAATAAATATATTTACTATGTTGCACCAGTTTTCCTTTGATAATAGCAAAAAAACAAGAGCAATCCATTACCATTTACCACCAAAAGAAAGCCCAATTTGTCTTGAGAAAAAACAAGGTATAATTCACCTGGATACGCAAAGTAGTTGTGACGATATTTACAGTTATACTAACACATGTCAAAGTTGCAAAATTGTGCTTAGGTATTTAGATTTGTTTTACCCTTAGGTGTGAAGGGGTTAAGTACCCTCCCAACAACCGGCACCAGGTGGAGATTGATTACTAGAACCTGCTGACTGCTGGGAGACACCCGCTGGTGGACACTGGAATTACAAACTTCTTCCCAGGGAACCACAGTACCACCAGTAGGTGAACCAGGTCCTGACAGTCTGACTCTTCTCTGGATTGCCCTTGTCTGTGAATGTCTGCTGCTCATATGTGTTATCGATTTCGGCTTGGACCTTTGACTAAGATTCTGCCTTCTGATTATGTACTTCACTGCCAGGATGTTGCCAACCCTTGTCTGTTTCTGACCAGGACTCTGTTCACGATTTGGTGCCTATTTGCCTCATTGTTATCAAATTCGGCTTGTGACCTGACTTCCTGCTTTGGGTCATCTGACATCAATACTTCCAAGCTCAAGCTCGCTGATCCAGCTTTCTGGCACCTGCACCCTTCCCCTGCCCTAGCAGTCCCTTTCTCCACTTCTAGGGGTGCTCCCATCATCTTGAGCTCCACAGCCAGGTTTGTGACAACCTCCCCTAAGGAAGCCTTTATTTAGGTGAAACACGTTGGATAGCCAGCACTTCATTTAGCGATTTGGCATTTTATATTTGCAGAAGACAGCTTACTATTATTTTGGACCTCCCTTGATGACACGGGAGCATTACTTGATCAGAGGTACCTGAGAGGAGAGTGATGTGTTGGCTATACAGTAGAAGGATAGGAAGAGCATGAATAATCAGCGAGGCGATAGTAAAGAGTTACGGAGTAGTCATTGCGTCCAAAATAAAAGACCCTCTACGTCTCTGTAGGAAACACAGGTGTAAAAATGGAGGCTTGGTCAATTCTTGATTATATATACAGTATCTCACAAAAGTGAGTACACCCCTCACATGTTTGTAAATATTTTATTCTATCTTTGCATGTGACAACACTGAAGAAATGACACTTTGCTGCAATGTAAAGTAGTGAGAGTACAGCTTGTATAACAGTGTAAATTTGCTGTCCCCTCAAAATAACTCAACACACAGCCATTAATGTCTAAACCGCTGGCAACAAAAGTGAGTACACCCCTAAGTGACAATGTCCAAATTGGGCCCAAAGTGTCAATATTTTGTGTGGCCACCATTATTTTCCAGCACTGCCTTAATCCTTTTGGGCATGGAGTTCACCAGAGCTTCACAGGTTGCCACTGGAGTCCTCTTCCACTCCTGCATGACATCACAGAGCTGGTGAATGTTAGAGACCTTGCGCTCCTCCACCTTCTGTTTGAGGATGCCCCACAGATGCTCAATAGGGTTTAGGTTTGCAGACATGCTTGGCCAGTCCATCACCTTTACCCTCAGCTTCTTTAACAGGGCAGTGGCCATCTTGGAGGTGGGTTTGGGGTCGTTATCATGTTGGAATACTGCTCTGCTGCCCAGTCTCTGAAGGGAGGGGATCATGCTCTGCTTCAGTATGTCACAGTACATGTTGTCATCCATGGTTTCCTAAATAAACTGTAGCTCCCCAGTTCCAGCAGCACTCATGCAGCCCCAGGCCATGACACTCCCACCACCATGCTTGACTGTAGGCAAGACACACTTATCTTTGTACTCCTCACCTGGTTTCCATCACACACGCTTGACAGCATCTGAACCCAATAAGTTTATCTAGGTCTCATCAGACCACAGGACATGGTTCCAGCAATCCATGTCCCTCATCTGTCTTCAGCAAACTGTTTGCAGGCTTTCCTGTGCATCATCTTTGGAAGAGGCTTCCTTCTGGGACGACAGCCATGCAGACCAATTTGATGCAGTGTGCGGCGTATGGTCTGAGCACTGACAGGCTGACCCCCCTCCCCCCACCCCTTCAACCTCTGCAGCAATGCTGGCAGCACTCATATGTCTGTTTCCCAAAGACAACCTCTATGATATGATGCTGAGCATGTGCACTCAACTACTTTGGTCGACCATGGCGAGGCCTGTTCTGAGAGGAACCTGTCCTGTTAAACCACTGTATGGCCTTGGCTACTGTGCTGCAGCTCAATTTCAGGGTCTTGGCAATCTTCTTTTAGCCTAGCCCATCATTATGTAGAGCAACAATTCTTTTTTCAGATCCTGAGAGAGTTCTTTGCCATGAGGTGCCATGTTGAACTTCCAGTGACCAGTATGAGAGAGTGAGAGCGATAACACCAAATTTAACACTGTAATCAAAAGACAAACACAAGGGCGCACCTAACGTATTATTCTCCATAAAAGGCTTTATTAAATATAGAAATAAAAATACTCACAAACGAGTTCTTGGTAAATGCATATCACAATACTGTGTTGCCGTCAGCATCAGAAATGGACCATATACCGTCCTCAGTAGCTTGAAATGGCTTACGCATTTCGAGGCTTAGCCTCTTCCTCAGAGCATACAAAGGCTACAAAGAGTATTTAATTAAAGAAGCTTTCATGAAATACTGGCTAGCATATGGGGATAGTGACACCTGTAGGACACAACTATTACCCAAAGGGACAGCCTTTAAGAACAAATGCCTACGTGGTGGGTACAGACAAGAAGGGATTGATGGAATCAGATTCTGCACCACCTATAGCACCAAGGCATTCAATATACAGCGAGTGCTCCAACGCAACTGTAAAATCCTGAGACAGGACCCCGTTCTGGGGTTGGGCCACTCTTCCAACGAGACCTGAGGTTGTGTTTAGGAAACCCATGGATTTGAGGAGCCATATTGCACCGAGTAGAGTTCGGAAATTGCGGGAGGTTAAGAGGACACCTGCAAGCAACCCCTGGCTCACCATAGGAGCTAGGAGCATTGCACCATTTTTTGTTTGGACCAAATTCAACACACCTGCTCCCCATTCACACCTGAGACCTTGTAACACTAACGAGTCACATGACACTGGGGACGGAAAATGACTAATTTGGCCCAATTTGGACATTTTCACTTAGGGGTGTACTCACTTTTGTTGCCAGCGGTTTAGACATTAATGGCTGTGTGTTGAGTTATTTTGAGGGGACAGCAAATTTACACTGTTATACAAGCTGTACACTAACTACTTTACATTGTAGCAAAGTGTTGATTCTTCAGTGTTGTCACATGAAAAGATAGAATGAAATATTTACAAAAATGTGAGGGGTGTACTCACTTTTGTGAGATACTGTACCTTTATAATCTTAATGATATGAAAGAAAAGTGAAGTTTAATGACCAAGTATGTTAAAAGCGCATCGCCTCCACAGTTTATAAAGATTTATAGTATCGTTTGCAGCATTGTGTATGAACCCTCGAGTCCATGCGGCCTTCAGCGATAAAGAATAAGATTTACGTAGACGGCAATCTCCTTACTGATTATAGGAAACTGCTGCACAAAAGAAAAAGCTAATTCAGAATTGTTTCATTATGTCTTACAATGTGATAATTTAACCTTATGTGACCAAATACTTTGTTTTTAGTTGATGAGGACATATTGTATCCCTTTTGGTTCCCTCGTATCTCTGGGTTCCCCCATCCGATTGATGACGTTCCCTCTCCCGTGGTATTGGAGGTCTCTGGGGCTGCTGTGCAAATTGCTATTTTCTTATATAATAAGTTGCGGGGAGTGAGAGAATAGAATATATTGGTAAATTCTGTCCTGGAGCAGAGAGCAGCTGTGAAAAATGAGCATAATTATCAGTAATTCACTAATATCACCTGCCCACACGCATGGCCTCCATATTAACGTCACGCCAATGGAGGAATTGTGTGTATTTACCAAACTGATGACCCTAATAATCCTCCGCGTGTCAGAGAATGGAAAATTAGGGACATCTGTTTTACTTCTTACTGAAGGCAGAAAATGTATCTAAATATCCACAAACAAAAAAAATGTCGTTTCAATGAAAGGAGGACGCGGGGCAAGAAGGAGTGAGATATTCTTTAACCTCCCTGGCGGTATGATTATGTCAGGAATTCTGTACCAAAAGCGGTACAATTTTTTGCATGGAAATTTGGCGTTATGTATTATAGGCCTACAATTCTTAGTAATTACTGACTTAAACCTGACCAAAACAAGACTCTAGTAGACATCCCAGATGTGATAAATTTGAAACACAAACGCATGAATTATAATCTAATCAATAATATAATTTTATTATATAATATATAATATAATATATATATATATATACATATATATATATATAATATATAATATAATATATATATATATATATATATATTATATAATAAAATTATATTATTGATTAGATTATAATTCATGCGGTATATATTTTATATATATATATATATATATATATATATATATATATATATATATATATATATATTATATGTGTGTATATATGTGTATATATATATATATATATATATATATATATATATGTGAATATATATATATATATATATATATATATATATATATATATATATATATAAACACATATATACACATATATATATGTATGTATAAATATATATATATATATATATATGTATGTATGTATGTATGTATGTATGTATATATATATATATATATATATATATATATATATACCTATATGTGTGTATATATATAATATAAATGTTATGCGTGTGTGTTTTGTGCAACATTTGAATTTCCCTCCCTAGTTCCGCTCCCATGCACCATTGCTGCTGCAGGGAACGGAACCAGGAAGTCATCAGACCCACGGACGAGCAGCGGGGATCTCAGCTGGCGATCACAGCAATGGGAGATCATCGCTGGATCGCCAGGAGAAGGTAAGAGACACCACTGCACGCTCTGCACATCCCCCCCGAGCGTGACTCGGGGATACCGATCTTAGCATAGAAAATCCACCCCGAGTCACGCTCGGGGATACCACTAAGGGGGTTAAATTATTATACAACCTGCCGCTATGTAAAGGAAGAAAGAGAAAGGGCTTTAGAGAGAAAGAAAGAAAGATGAGATTTATAGAGGGGGGGAGGGGAAGAAAGAGATGAGATTTATAGAGGGGGGAAGGGGAAGAAAGAGATGAGATTTATGGAGGGGGGGGGGGGGGAGAGAAGAGATCTATAGAGGGGGGAAGGGGAAGAAAGAGATGAGATTTATAGAGGGGGAAGGGGAAGAAAGAGATGAGATTTATAGAGGGGGGAAGGGGAAGAAAGAGATGAGATTTATGGAGGGGGGAGAAAGAGATGAGATTTATAGGGGGGGGGGGGCGGGAAAGAAAGAGATGAGATTTATAGAGGGGGGGAGGGGAAGAAAGAGATGAGATTTATAGAGGGGAAGGGGAAGAAAAAGATGAGATTTATGGAGGTAGGAGAAAGAGATGAGATTTATAGAGGGGGGAAGGGGAAGAAAGAGATGAGATTTATAGAGGGGGGGAGGGGGAGAGGAAGAAAGATATGAGATTTATAGAGGGGGGGGAGGGGAAGAAAGAGATGAGATTTATAGAGGGGGGAGGGGGAGAGGAAGAAAGAGATGAGATTTATAGAGGGGGGGGGGGGGTCAGAAAGAGATGAGATTTAGCCCAGGTTCACCACACTGAGGCCCTTTTGAAATTGTGCGGGTTTAGTTGAACTTGCACGATTTCAGGCCAGCATTTCAGTCCGACTTTGGGGGGGATTTCACAGATATCTGTACGTGTTCCTGCACAGATGTCTATGGAATTCGCCCCCCAAAATCTCCAAAAGTAGTACAGAAACTACTTTTGGGAATCGGTGCGGCACCACAAAGTCGGCGTCACATGGATTCGGACGGTGCCATTGCCGGCAATTGGCTCAGATTTGACATGCATGTCAAATTGGACCAATGTGAACATGGGCTTAGAGAAAGGGCTATAGAGAGGGGGCCAAGGAGAGAAAGAGAAATACGACAAAAAGAAGAGAGAGAGAAATAAATAAAGAAACAGAGAGAATGAGATAAAGAGAGAGAGCTGAGATTTGTTGGGGTGGGGGGGGGGGGGGGGAGGGAAAGAGAGATGCAATTTAAAGAAAGGGGGCCAAGGAGAAAGAAACGGAGCATAAGAAATTTATGGGGGGGGGGGGGGCGCAGAGTAAGAGAGAGATCAGATTTAATGAGATTAAGGGGGGAGAGCCCAAGAGAAAAATTACCGTATATACTCGAGCATAAGCCAAGTATTTCAGCATGTTTCTTCATGCTGAAAAAGCCCCCCTCGGCTTATACTCGAGTTACGGTCTCACCTACCTTTTCCCCGGTCAGTGGCACCGCTCGGGAAAGCCCGTACACATTCAGCTATTCCCGGGCAGACGACGCATGCGCAGAGATGTGTTGGCACCGGGCGGTGTCATTTTTAAATGTAAGGAGGAAAGGTAAGAGTCACTTCTCCACAGCACTGCATGTAAAGGTAAGTGAGACTCCTGTACCATGCCCGCAGCACTGCATCACCTGTACCATCAGTGCCATATCTGTGCCATGCCTGTGCCATCTGTGCCATATCTGTGCCATGCCTGAACCATCTCCTGTGCCATGCCTGTACCATCTGTGCCATGCCTGTACCATATCTGTGCCATGCCTGTACCATATCCGTGCCATGCCTGTACCATCTGTGCCATATCTGTGCCATGCCTGAACCATCTCCTGTGCCATGCCTGTACCTTCTCCTGTACCATGCCCACAGCCCTGCATCTACTAGACCATGTCCGCAGCCCCTGCACCATGCCTGCAGCCCCTGTTTTGGGTCTCGTGGTGGTCCAGTTGGGTCCGGTAGCTGCTGTATTTCCCACCCTAGGCTTATACTTGAGTCAATAACTTTTCCCAGTTTTTTATGGTAAAATTAGGTGCCTCTGCTTATATTCGGGTCGCTTATACTCGAGTATATACGGTAGGTTTATAGAGAGGGGGGAAAAGAGAAAAAGAGAGAAAAAGAAAGAGAGAAAGAAAAAGAGACAAATAGAGAAAGAGATAGAGATGAGATTTATAAGAAAGAAAGAAAGAAAGAAAGAAAGAAAGAAAGAAAGAAAGAAAGAAAGAAAGAAAGAAAGAAAGAAAGAAAGAAAGAAAGAAAGAAAGACATTTGTAGGTGTGGGGGGTGAGAGGGAAAGAGAGAGATGAGATTTACAGAAAGGGCTATAGAGAGGGTGAAAGAAAGAAAGAGATTTATAGAAAGGGCTATAGAGAGGGGGCCAGAGAGAGACAAAGAAATTGAGAAAGAAAGAAAGAAAGAAAGAAAGAAAGAAAGAAAGAAAGAAAGAAAGAAAGAAAGAAAGAAAGAAAGAAAGAAAGAAAGAAAGAAAGAAAGAAAGAAAGAAAGAAAGAGAGAGATGATATTTATGGGTGTGTGTGTGTGTGGGGGGGGGGTGGAGGAGAGAAATTACATAAAAAATAGAGAAAGAGATAGAGATGAGATTTATACAGAAGGAGCCAATGAGAGAAAGAAAGTCAGAAAGAGAACAAAAGACAGAAGGAAAAAGTAAAATGGAGAGAAAAAATAGAGACAAGATTTATAGACGGACGGAGGGAGATGGGAAGAAAGAGATGAGATTAATAGAATGAGAGAAAAGAATGATAATTATGCCTGTTTTTCACAGCTGCTTTCTGCTGCAGGACAGAATTTATCAATAAATTTGAATCTCTCATTCTATAAATATTATCCCTTTCTTCCCCTCCCCCCCCCCCCTCTATAAATTTCATCTATAGAGAGAGGGCCAAGGAAAGAAAGAGAACAACAGATAAAGAAAGAGTGAAAGATTGAGAGAAAAAAAGAAAGAGAGTGAGATTTATAGAAAGGGCTATAGGGAGGGGGCCAAGGAGATAAAGAGAGAGACAGAGAAAGAAAGAAAGAAAAAAAAAGAAGGAAAGAGAGAGAGCTCAGATTTATGGGTGGGGGATGTAAAGAAAGGGCAAAAGAGAGGGGGCCGAGGAGAGAAAGAGAATGACAGAGAAAGAAAGAAAGAAGGCAGGAAAACAGCAAGGGTTTTTTTTGGTGTCTCACGCCAAGGTAATGGGACTTTGTGGGCAAGTAGCATTAAATACAAAAGGAAATAAAGAAAAATATAAAAAAATAAAAAATGAAGAAGTTTAAATTTATTTACAATCTTGTAGAAAACAAAAAGAGGTAGTATTGCATCTCAAGATGTGAGCATTAGTGTTAGGTATAGGCCCAATGTGATAAGAGTAGAAAGAGAGGATTCTAAAGTGAATCCGTGACAATTGTGATAAATTGTGACAGTCAATATGGATTCTTGTCTCTGTGCGTCCCAAAAGTTCAGGAACAATTAAACAGAGTTTCATCCATAATTCTCTGACGCGTTTCGGCTATGTCAGCCTTTTTCAAAGGTTTCTGTCACCCAGCTGAAAAGTATAAATAATGGTATTTTAATATTTCCTTTGGAAATATGCATAATTATAAATATATCAAGGTGCTAAAAAGTACATACTTGTTTTCAATCCTGTTTCTGCAAACCAAAGAAATTCAAAGAAGTTCTCTCTGCATCCTCCAAAACTGCAGCAAGGAGTCGTAAGGTACCGCAGTCTGGAAGGATATATCATATATTGTTTAATGGGAGTGGTGTGTATAATATATTGAAATAGGGGTAACTATTACCATTATTACACTCACCTCCAAATTAAGAGGTGTTCATGAATCTCTAATCAAGGTTCCAATGGTGTCTTAAAAGATCCTGAAATAATACATGTATGTATATGTATAAATAGGGCCATCTCCCAAATCCATAGTTGTATAATTGTATACATATAGATGTCCAAATCCAAACACTTACAATTGCAGAGTTTGGGTGGAGATGAGGGGGATGTATCTCTCCGCTGCTTCACTCAAGGGATGAGCTGTTACCCCGTTCTGAAAAGTACCATGGTTTGTGTCCATGAAGTGATTTTGAACAGTAATGGTTGGTGAGTAAAGAATCTTTTATTTGGTGACTTCAAGGAGTAAAGGGTGAACACTTACATTTTGGGGAAGGTCTGAAAGAGAAATAAAGGTCCTTCGCAGCATGCAGCTCCACGTCCGTCCTGTTCCCTCTGCAGGAGGGAAGTGAGGAGGGACGCCGGCTCCCCGGCCTTATAAAGCCGCTCGCGCATGCGCCGAAGGCGCCGCGCTTGATCGGCTTTTTCCGTCAGTGACTCGGGGCCCCGTACTGCGCATGCGCCTGGGTGATGCGCGCGCAGTACGAGCCGGTCCTGACAGTTTGGCCGCCGACACGGGATGACGAGATCTGGGAGGCAGCCTGCCGTGATCGGCAGGTGCGGGGGGAGATCTTGTAAACCCCCTTCCCGTCTCAGTAGTACCCCTGTCACTGGAGGTGGAAGGGGTTTACCGTGCCAGGTGCAGGTTTGGAGAAAGTACAGGATGGTTTGCTAATGAAGCAGGATGTACATATCAATATACATAAAACATTTTCCATCATATCAATACGAAAAATAAAGAAAGAATAGTACAAAAATATAGTCGTTATACATATATATAATATTCTTGAATTAATTTTAACAGCAGTAAAAATATATGATGCCCAGAAGGATATCCCCAAGGGGGGATGTTTGGTAAGCATTAACAGGTCTGGTACACCAAAAGGAGGGGGGGGGGATTGATTTGGGCAGGAAAAAAGGACATTTTAATGTATTTTGATCACTGGTAATAGATATTACCATATTTATTTTATTAGTCTGTTTTGCCAGAGGCAAAACCTTCCAAGAATGGTCTGAAACTTTCTGTTTCATTAAGTCCTGGATATTTTGTAGCATTGAGACGTCTGATCCATCGCATCTCCATTTGCAAAAGTTTTTTGTTCCAATCGCCCCCACGTTGAGGTATATGCATTCTCTCAAGGGCAATAAACGTTACTTTTGGCATTTTATTGTTGTGTATGTTTTTAACATGTCTGCCAAGTGGTAGATGGAAATTGCATATGGTCATACTTTGGATATGTTTGTTGATCCTCTTACCCATCTCTTGTTTCGTCTTACCGACGTAAAAAGACCCACATTCGCACCTCATAAGGTAAACGACCCCCCTCGTTCTACAATTGACATAGTGCCGTGGTCTAAAGTGTTCACCATTTGGGAGGATAGTGTCAGTGCATTTTTTAATGACACTACACTGTGCGCAAGTGCCGCAAGGGTATGTGCCCTTGTCCTTACAGGGGTCTTTCCGTTTTTCTTTAAATTCACTATGTATTAGATCTTGTTTTAGGGAGCCGGCCTTTCTATAGGTGACAAGTGGGCTGTCGGAGACGAATGGTTTTACTGTGGGGTCTTCACTTAATATTGTCCAATGCTTTTGAAGTATTTTTTTAATTTTGTAGTGTTCATTTGTGAATCGTAGGATAATACGGCTTTTTTCTCCTTGTTCCTTAATTTCATCCACTTTTTTAGTTTTGAATAGGAGTTCATGTCTTCGTTGTTTTTTAGCTTTGTTAAAAGCTTTCCTTAGAGTACTTCTAGTGTATCCTCTTTCCAGAAGTCTGCCTGTCAGGAGGTCGGCTTCTTTTTGGAAGTCAGCCTCCTCTCTGCAGTTTCTCCTTAGTCGTAGGAATTGGCTATATGGTATAGCTTTTTTTAGAGGTGTTGGGTGGAAACTTGTGGCGTGCAGGATTGAATTTCCTGCTGTTTCCTTTCGGTAAAGGGTTGTTTTAATTTCTCCATTCTCCTCTTTTAAAATCCAGGTGTCCAAGAACGCAATCTTTCTCTTGTCGTAATTGAGTGTAAAATACATATTGTAGGTGTTGTTGTTCATTGCTTCCAAGCATTCTCTAATTAGGTTTTCTGGGCCTGTCCAAATGATAAAAATATCATCCAGAAAGCGCTGCCATAGTAGTATATGGTCTACAAAAACGTTATTATTTTCCTCGGCTAGAAAATCTGATTCCCAGGCCCCCAAGTAGATGTTTGCATATGATGGTGCGCAACTCGTTCCCATCGCGACACCGCACGTTTGTAGGTAATAGGTACCATCAAAAGTAAATACATTATGATTTAAAATATATTCTAGCATCATCACAATGAATCCGTTGAAGTTTTGGTCTCGTTCACTCTGTTGTTTGAGGGTTTCTCAATGCCTTTTTTGTGGGGGATATTATTATAAAGGGCTTCCACATCGATGGTAATCAGGAAGGCCTCTTCTGGTACTGTTAAATCCTCGAGTATCTGAAGTAGGTGGACTGTGTGTCATGGTCTTACCTTCTTGCTGTTCTCCTTCGTTTGACATGTGCTGGCGGCCATCTTGGTTTCTGGGTTTCTTGTAGCCTCCCACCCTGCGGCTCCTCCTTCCCACTGGGAGGAGCTGGATGCCTAGCTCATATATATAGGAGGTCTGTGGCTTCAGTTCCTTGCTTGGTCCTCCTGTGTTCACATGCTTCTAAGACTGCTGCTGCTTCTGGTTCCTGATCCTGGCTTCGTCTGACTACCCTGCTGGTTCCTGATCCTGGCTTCGTCTGACTACCCTGCTGGTTCCTGATCCTGGCTTCGTCTGACTACCCTGCTGGTTCCTGATCCTGGCTTGGTCTGACTACCCCCCTGGTTCCTGACCTCTGGCTTCGCAAGGACTCTGCCTCGGTTTCGCCATCCGTTTGGACTTTTGCTTTACAGCTTGATTTTCAATAAAGCCTTCTTATTTTCACTTATCTGTTGTTGTACGTCTGGTTCATGGTTCCGTGACATTAGGACCAAGCCATGAATTCTGACGGTACAGGGCCATCCTCGCTACCCACGCTGGTTGCCAGACTTGATCAGCAGGATCACCTGTTGGGTCGGTTCGCCGTGGCGTTGCAAACCCTGCTTGAACGCACGGCTCATTTCGCTCCCGTTGCCGATGGGTCGGTTGTCGCTCCTGGGCCCGCTCCTACTGCCGCTCCGGTTGTTGCGCCAGAGTCTACACCGACACCCGTTGTTGCGCCTGCGGTGTTTCGGGGTATGACCGGTTCTGCCCCCCTTCCACAGCGCTTTGGGGGAGAGCCAACTCAGTGCCGAGGTTTCCTTAACCAGGTGGGCATTTATTTCGAGTTGCTGCCACATGCCTTTCCTACTGAGAGATCAAAGGTGGGCTTCTTAATTTCGCTGCTCTCGGACAAGGCCTTGGCCTGGGCCAGCCCTTTATGGGAGAACAACAATCCGGTGGTTGCCGAGTTTTCCGGTTTTGTTGCTTCTCTTCGGAGGGTATTCGATGTGTCCCGGCTCGTGCTGCCTCTGCTGCGAAGCTCCTTATGTCCATCAGACAGGGTTCACGATCCGTAGCTGAATACGCCATTGAGTTTCGTACCCTGACAGCAGAGGTGGGCTGGAATAATGAGGCTCTGGTCGCTGCTTTCTCTCATGGTCTCTCGGATGCCTTGAAGGATGAGGTTGCAGCTAAGGACCTACCAGTGGAGCTCGAGTCTCTTATTTCTTTCTTGATTTTGATTGACACCAGACTCAGGGAGAGACCTTCCTTTAAGGAGAGTCTGCGGAGGCCTCCTAACAGATTGGCGCCTACCTTTGCTGTCCCACCCGTGCCTCCCTCTCCTCCCACGCCTCCTGGGGATGACTTGGCTGGGGGTGAACCCATGCAGCTGGGCTTTGCTCGCCTGTCCAAGGGGGAGAGGGTACTCCGAAGACGCGAGGGTCGATGCATGTACTGTGGTCTCGGTGGGCATTTTCGGTTGGCATGTCCGAACCGTCCGGGAAACGCTCGCACCTGAGATCCTGTCGGGGGCAGATCTTGGGTGGAGTCTCCTCGTCCCCGGTTTCCCGTGTTGACAAACCACTGATCACTGTTGTCCTCTCCTGGGTCGGGGGCTCTGTGACGACCCAGGCGTTGGTGGACTCTGGTGCTGGTGGTTTGTTCATTGATAGTGTGTTTGCTGCCGCCAATTCCATTCCTCTGCAGGCCCGAGGTTCTCCACTGGCTCTTGAGGCGATAGACGGCAGACCCCTTCTGCCGCCACAAGTGACTCATGAGACCCTTCCAGTGGGGATAGCCATTGGTGCCGTTCACAGAGAGTCGGTCTGCTTCCAGGTTATTTCGTCTCCACACTACTCGGTGGTCTTGGGGTACCCCTGGCTCCAGAAGCATAATCCGACTTTCGATTGGAGATCGGCCGAGATCCTCTCGTGGTCACTGCAGTGTGGGGCTAGTTGCATCCATGGGCCTGTCAAGTTGCTGTGTACTTCCTCGGACTCTCTGTTGCCTCCTGAATACGAGGAGTACCGGGATGTATTCGATAAGGTGCGCGCGGTTGCCCTACCTCCGCACCGCCCATACGATTGTGCCATCGAGTTACAACCTGGTGCCGTTCCTCCTCGTGGCAAGGTCTATCCACTGTCGGTAGTGGAGAATGAGGCCATGGAGGAGTACGTGAAGGAGGCGCTTTCACGTGGACACATTCGCAAATCCTCGTCCCCGGCAGGGGCTGGATTTTTCTTTGTGAAGAAGAGGGGCGGTGAGTTGAGGCCTTGCATCGATTACAGGGGTCTCAATCGCATCACGATCAAGAACGCTTACCCGATACCCTTGATTTCCGAGCTGTTCGATCGCCTTAAAGGGGCCACGGTCTTTACCAAACTCGACCTGAGGGCGGCATATAACCTTGTAAGGATCAAGGCGGGCGATGAGTGGAAGACCGCGTTTAACACCAGGACCGGTCATTATGAATCCTTGGTTATGCCCTTTGGGTTGTGCAATGCGCCCGCAGTCTTTCAGGAATTCATTAACAATGTTTTCCGTGACCTGTTGCAGCAGTGTGTGGTGGTCTATTTGGATGACATCTTGGTATATTCTGAATCCATGGAGACCCACATTCTGGATGTCAGACGAGTGTTGCAACGGTTACGAGAGAACAAGCTGTTCGGTAAGCTTGAGAAATGCGAATTTCACCGATCCCAGGTAACCTTCTTAGGTTACATCATTTCCGCTGAGGGGTTCTCCATGGATCCTGAGAAGGTTTCGGCTGTCTTACAGTGGCCCCAGCCCAGTGGTCTTCGCTCCCTGCAGCGCTTTTTGGGCTTCGCCAATTATTATCGGAAGTTCATCAGGGACTTTTCCATGCTAGCCAAGCCTCTCACGGATCTGACCAGGAAGGGCAGTAATTCCCAGGTCTGGCCGCTCGAGGCCATCCGAGCTTTTGAGGCTCTAAAGTCCGCCTTTGTGTCGGCTCCGATTCTGTCGCATCCCAACCCTGGGTTGCCCTTTGTCCTCGAGGTGGACGCGTCTGAAACGGGAGTAGGCGCCCTTCTGTCTCAGCGTAGAACACCAGAGGGTCCTCTGCTTCCTTGTGGGTTTTACTCCCGGAAACTGTCTTCCGCGGAGTGCAACTATCAGATTGGTGACAGGGAGTTATTGGCCATCGTGCAGGCCCTTAAAGAATGGAGGCACTTGCTCGAGGGTTCGGTGGTTCCGGTCCTCATCCTGACGGACCACAAGAATCTGACCTACCTTTCTGAGGCCAAGAGATTGACACCACGTCAGGCCAGATGGGCTCTGTTCTTGTCACGTTTTAATTACGTGGTCTCCTACCTACCCGGTTCCAAGAACATCAGGGCGGATGCCTTATCACGGCAGTACCCCGACCTGTCCAGGGAGGAGTCGATTCCGACTTCGGTCATACCTCCGAATCAGATCCTGGCCTCCATTCGCACCAGCCTGACCTCTCCCCTGGGTGAGCAGATTTTGGCGGCTCAATCTGGTGCTCCCTCTGGGAGACCCAACGGCAGATGTTTTGTGCCTGAGGAGTTGCGCACTCGGTTGTTGCGAACCTACCATAACTCCAAAACCGCGGGGCATCCTGGAAAGAATCAGCTGTCCTGGGCTGTTTCACGTCTGTTCTGGTGGCCTTCCCTACGTTCCGACATCGCCGCATATGTAGCGGCATGCTCCGTTTGTGCCCAGAGTAAGTCCCCTCGGCACCTTCCGTTGGGCCTTCTGCAACCCATAGCCACCGGGGAGCGCCCATGGTCACACCTGGGGATGGATTTCATTGTGGACCTCCCTGCTTCCCGAGGCCATACGGTCATTCTCATGATTGTGGATCGATTTTCCAAAATGTGCCACTGTGTTCCTCTCAAGAAGTTACCCTCTGCACAGGAGTTGGCCACGATTTTTGCCAGGGAGGTCTTCCGGTTGCACGGTTTGCCCAAGGAGATTGTGTCGGATCGGGGGAGTCAGTTTGTGTCCAGGTTCTGGCGTGCCTTTTGCTCCCAGTTGGGGATTCATCTCTCCTTCTCCTCGGCCTACCACCCTCAGTCCAATGGGGCCGCAGAACGATCCAATCAGGCCTTGGAGCAATTCCTTCGTTGCTATGTCTCCGATCACCAAGACAATTGGGTTGACCTCCTGCCTTGGGCTGAGTTTGCCAGGAACACGGCGGTGAACTCTTCCTCTGGGACGTCTCCCTTCATGGCCAATTATGGGTTCCAACCTGCCGTGTTACCGGAGGTATTCTCTTCCCAGGATATTCCGGCTGTGGAGGATCACCTTTCCGTCCTACGTGCTTCTTGGGTACAGATCCAGAAGTCCCTTGAGGTCTCTGCGCAGCGCCAGAGACTCCAGGCTGATCGCAGACGAGCGCCTGCTCCTTCTTACCAGGCCGGAGACCGTGTATGGTTGTCCACCCGCAACCTCAACCTTCGAGTGCCCACTCCCAAGCTGGCGCCTCGCTTTGTTGGTCCCTTCCGAGTGCTTCGCAGGGTAAACCCGGTAGCCTATGCCCTTGCGCTTCCTCCTGGCATGCGGATCTCCAACGTGTTTCATGTTTCCCTGTTGAAGCCACTGGTGTGTAATCGTTTCACTTCCTCGGTTCCTCGGCCTTGTCCGGTCCAAGTGGGCAATCGTGAGGAGTATGAGGTGAGCAATATCCTGGACTCACGCCTGGTCCGCGGTCGGGTGCAGTTTTTGGTTCATTGGCGTGGTTATGGTCCAGAGGAGCGTTCCTGGGTTCCCTCCGCAGATGTCCATGCTCCTGCCTTGCTCCGAGCCTTTCACGCACGCTTCCCTCAGAAACCGTTCTTTACTCCGCGGAGGAGGGGCCCTTGAGGGGGAGGTACTGTCATGGTCTTACCTTCTTGCTGTTCTCCTTCGTTTGACATGTGCTGGCGGCCATCTTGGTTTCTGGGTTTCTTGTAGCCTCCCACCCTGCGGCTCCTCCTTCCCACTGGGAGGAGCTGGATGCCTAGCTCATATATATAGGAGGTCTGTGGCTTCAGTTCCTTGCTTGGTCCTCCTGTGTTCACATGCTTCTAAGACTGCTGCTGCTTCTGGTTCCTGATCCTGGCTTCGTCTGACTACCCTGCTGGTTCCTGATCCTGGCTTCGTCTGACTACCCTGCTGGTTCCTGATCCTGGCTTCGTCTGACTACCCTGCTGGTTCCTGATCCTGGCTTGGTCTGACTACCCCCCTGGTTCCTGACCTCTGGCTTCGCAAGGACTCTGCCTCGGTTTCGCCATCCGTTTGGACTTTTGCTTTACAGCTTGATTTTCAATAAAGCCTTCTTATTTTCACTTATCTGTTGTTGTACGTCTGGTTCATGGTTCCGTGACACTGTGTCTTTAAGATGTGATGGGAGTCTGGTCACAAGTGGTCTTAAGTATGCATCGATAATCTTACTTGTTGTCTCTGTAAGATTACCATTCCCGGATACAATTGGTCGCCCTGGTGGATTATCCTTGTTTTTATGTATCTTTGGCAAAGCATATAGGGTAGGCGTTCTAGGGTGTTTAGTCCTCATGTATGTCCACAGGGACTCAGTAATAATACCTTTGTTTAGAGCTCTGTCCAGTTTCTTATAAAAGTCTTCTTTGAAGGTTTCCAGCATGACCGGTAGTATCTTCTTGTAACATTTTTTGTTGTTTAGAATGTTTAAACACATCTGTTTATACTGGTCATTGTCCATTAGGACCACATTGCCCCCTTTATCCGAGGGCTTAATTGTGATATTCTCATTGTCTTGGAGCTCCTTCAGGGCCTTCTTTTGAGGTTTTGTTAGATTTTGTGTAACTCCCTGATCTTTTAGTAGATTTATTTCCTTAGTAATTTCTCGCACAAAAAGGGCGATTGTCGGGTTGGTGTTCAAGGGTGGAAATGCACTCGATTTTTTCTTGAAACTTTTGAGGGATACTTCCCCAGAGGGGTCACTTTCCTGTTCCTCCTCCTCACTGTCTATTGTGGTTTCCTCATCTGTCCAATCCTCCAGTCCACCCTCCTCCAACAGTAAGTTGAGGTCTCGGATAGCTCTAAATTCAGCTGCGGTAAAGTTTGTCTGTGGTTCTTCTATTGGCTTCTTACTATACATGACTCTTAAAAGTAATTTCCTGGCGAAAAGGTTGATATCCTTTATGGTTTCAAACCTGTCAGTAGTTCTATTTGGGCAAAAAGAGAGCCCTAGTTTTAGGACCTCCGTTTGCTCAAGAGTGAGTTTATGTTTAGAAAGATTTATAATAGTGTGCTCCCTTGTTATATCCATTATGTCGGCTGAGTTTTCTTCTTCTGAGTTTTCCCTAAAAAAGCTTTTTGAGATTTGGGGCCACTATTTTTGGGTCCTCTTGGTCTTAGAAATATTTGATGGTGCTTAACTGGGGCTGTTCCTGAAGGCAGGAAAACAAGAAAGAAAAAGAAAGCAAGAAAGAAAGATGAGATTTGTAGGTGTGGGGGTTGGTGAGGGCTATAGGGAGGGGGCAAAGGAGAGAAAGAAGGAAAGAAAGATGAGATTTGTAGGTGTGGGGGGTTAGAGGTAAAGCAAAAGATGGGATTTACAGAAAGGGCTATAGAGAGGGGGCCAAG
>NC_138770.1:673764384-673809278 GCF_965119305.1 Pelophylax lessonae | reverse complement strand
GGCAAAGGAGAATAAAGAAAGGGGTTGGTTCACTAAATAGAAAGCACAGAATCTGATGCCGCTTTGTACTCTGTGAAATGCCAACACTGACAGATGGGAGCATGAAGGGAATGGGAGGGTCTGTCTTGCACTGAACTAACTAGCACTAAACTGAAGGGGAAGACAGAGGATAATGCCAAATCACTTAAGTAAACAAGTTGTAGTTGCCCAAAACGACCAGTAGATGTCAGCATATTACTAAACAGTAATAACCTGATGTAGTTCAATACAACACAGAAAAAAAATATGTATGAGTGGAGAGAACGCAGGCTGCAACTAAAAATGTCAAAGTTGGCTCCATCTGTGCTTTGTGGTGCTCCAAAACGCAGGTCTGCTGTGGTGCTTAGGTGGTGCATGTTGCGTCTGCTCAGAATGTATGGCAGTGCATTACACCTCTCTGTGATTGGCTGGTTATCATGTGTTGCAGTAAATACACAATAAGATCTGAATCCAGCCCATGGCTTTGTACAGAGGGACGCTCATTGTTCTGTTGTTTTCATTTAGCGAGTTGCTTTTATAAATTTGCAGTGGTGTTTTTTTTCTTTTTTTAAATTGCTGGCACCCAATATGGCCGAGGAATTCGGGATAATTAGATTTTAAGTCAATATTTGCATGCTGGGGGCAATCCAGAATAATAGCGCTGGAGATAATCATTCCCCAATAACTCAATTCGGGGACCCGAAGTCAATAGATTGACTTTAGGAAAATGCTGTTGTGCAAAAATCTGCCCATTAAAAATGAAACACATTCTTCAAGTGGCCCAATTACCGAGTCGCTGCTGATCTTATTATCGCTGTGATTTGACTTCTCATAACTTTCCAAGATAATTAGCAAAACTCGCAGCTTGGTGCGCGGACAGGAACAGTCGCACGGAATTCTCAACAGCGGCTGTTTTTGGCGTCAGACATTTTTTCTGCTCCCCGGCATGTTCTCCTATGTCCCCCCAGCATGTTCTCCTATGTCCCCCCAGCATGTTCTCCTATGTCTCTCCAGCATGTTCTCCTATGTCTCCCCGGCATGTTCTCCTATGTCTTCCCAGCATGTTCTCCTAGCATGTTCTCCTATGTCTCCCCAGCATGTTCTCCTATGTCTCCCCAGCATGTTCTCCTATGTCTCCCCAGCATGTTCTCCTATGTCTCCCCTGCATGTTCTCCTATGTCACCCCGGCATGTTCTCCTATGTCTCCCCAGCATGTTCTCCTATGTCTCCCCCAATATGTTCTCCTATGTCTTCCCAGCATGTTCTCCTATGTCTCCCCAGCATGTTCTCCTATGTCTCCCCGGCATGTTCTCCTATGTCTCCCCGGCATGTTCTCCTATGTCTCCCCGGCATGTTCTCCTATGTCTCCCCGGCATGTTCTCCTATGTCTCCCCAGCATGTTCTCCTATGTCTCCCCGGCATGTTCTCCTATGTCTCCCCAGCATGTTCTCCTATGTCTCCCCAGCATGTTCTCCTATGTCTCCCCGGCATGTTCTCCTATGTCTCCCTGGCATGTTCTCCTATGTCTCCCCGGCATGTTCTCCTATGTCTCCCCAGCATGTTCTCCTATGTCTCCCCAGCATGTTCTCCTATGTCTCCCCAGCATGTTCTCCTATTTCTCCCCAGCATGTTCTCCTATGTCTCCCCAGCATGTTCTCCTATTTCTCCCCAGCATGTCCTCCTATGTCTCCCCAGCATGTTCTCCTATTTCTCCCCAGCATGTTCTCCTATGTCTCCCCTGCATGTTCTCCTATTTCTCCCCAGCATGTTCTCCTATGTCTCCCCAGCATGTTCTCCTATTTCTCCCCAGCATGTTCTCCTATGTCTCCCCAGCATGTTCTCCTATGTCTCCCCAGCATGTTCTCCTGTCTCCCCAGCATGTTCTCCTATGTCTCCCCCAATATGTTCTCCTATGTCTCCCCAGCATGTTCTCCTATGTCTCCCCAGCATGTTCTCCTATGTCTCCCCGGCATGTTCTCCTATGTCTCCCCGGCATGTTCTCCTATGTCTCCCTGGCATGTTATCCTATGTCTCCCCAGCATGTTCTCCTATGTCTCCCCAGCATGTTCTCCTATGTCTCCCCAGCATGTTCTCCTATGTCTCCCCAGCATGTTCTCCTATGTCTCCCCAGCATGTACTCCTATGTCTCCCCTGCATGTTCTCCTATGTCTCCCCGGCATGTTCCCCTATGTCTCCCCAGCATGTTCTCCTATGTCTCACCTGCATGTTCTCCTATGTCTCCCCAGCATTTTCTCCTATGTTTACCCGGCATGTTCTCCTATGTCTCCCCTGCATGTTCTCCTATGTTTCCACAGCATGTTCTCCTATGTCTCCCCAGCATGTTCTCCTATGTCTCCCCGGCATGTTCTCCTATGTCTCCCCGGCATGTTCCCCTATGTCTCCCCAGCATGTTCTCCTATGTCTCCCCGGCATGTTCTCCTATGTCTCCCCGGCATGTTCTCCTATGTCTCCCCAGCATGTTCTCCTATGTCTCCCCGGCATGTTCCCCTATGTCTCCCCAGCATGTTCTCCTATGTCTCCCCGGCATGTTCTCCTATGTCTCCCCGGCATGTTCCCCTATGTCTCCCCAGCATGTTCTCCTAAGTCTCCCCGGCATGTTCTCCTATGTCTCCATACACACACAGGCTGTTATCAGCAGTTTTTGGCAGGGGAGTTTTCTGGCTGTAAAAAACCCCGAAAAACTAGAGGGTTTTGAGTGGCGTTTTTTGCTGTAAAAATGCTCTAACGTCGATAAACGCCGATAAACGCCATGAAACGCAAAAAAAAAAAAAAAATGCTGCTAAATGGCATTTTTTGGACATTTTGATTCCATTTTTTTAGCCTCAGTTCTATTTGGAGGTGTCATTCATGGACCATAGCCTGAGGTCACACTGGTGAATGCTGAACACCTCATGTGATTTGCACCAAAAACGCACCGCATTCCTGTACACATCACATGCAATGTCTGTGCGATGCAATTTGAGCCATATATTTTGTACAAATCAAATTGCATCACATTTGCTCCAAAATGTTGTAGGACCCTTTTTTTTTTTACCTAATCGCATTGCATGGGTAGGAACACCCATGCGATGCGATTCTGGCAAGCACACTGCATTTTGCAATCTGTTTCGGGGTATCGTTCATGGAACATGAAGCCACCGTTGACATTGTGCCGATTTGGCATGCAATTTGTCATGCCGAATCGCATGTCAAATCGGAGCCTATTGCCGGCAACGGCACCGGTTCACACTGAGGGCGGGTTGGAAATCATTCAGCTGAACGCGCACGATTTCAAACTCGCATGTCAGTGCAAATTCAGGGGGCGAGTTGACAGAGATCTGTACGGGTTCATGCACAGATGTCTATTGCAATCGCCCCAAAGTCGCCAAAAGTAGTGCAGAAACTACTTTTGGGAATCGGTGCGGTGCCGCAAAGTCAGGGTTGCACCAATTCGTACAGTGACATTGCCGGCAATAGGCTCTGATTTGGCATGCGATTCGACATGTCAAGTCGCATGTCAAATCTGCCAGATGTGAATGGGGGCTTAATGTTCCATGAACGACACTCCGAAACAAATTGCAAAATGCAGTGAGCTTGACAGAATGCGAAGCAATTTTGATGCGGGGAAAAAAGGGTCCACATTTGCACCAAAATGTTGTAGGACCCTTTTTTCTCTGCACCTAATTGGGTAAAAAACACAATTATGATTAAATACCACCAAAATAAAGCTTTGTTTGTGTAGAAAAAAGGGACGAAAATTTCATATGGGTACAGTGTTGCATGACTGAGTAATTGTCATTCAAAATGTGAGAGCACTGAAAGCTGAAAATTGGTCTGGTTAGGAAGGGGGTTTAACCACTTGCCGACTGCTCACATGGAGCGTACTGCGGCAAAGTGGCTCGATTCCATCCAGTGACGTAGACCTGGATGGACTCCTCCCCTTGTGGGTGGCGCGCGCGCGCCGCCGGAGGCTCGCTCCCGCTGTATTCAGCTACAGTGGGAGTCGGGCCAGCGGAGGAGAGGCGGTGATCACCGCCGCTCTTCCCCGATCGTCGGGGATCGAGTGAGGAGATCCGCCCGCTTGTGTAAACAAAGCGGGCGGATCTCCTATGTGACAGACAGGGACAGATTACAGGATTCAGCATAGCTGAACCTGCGATCTGTGTCTGTGTCACACAATCCCCTCCCCCCACACACGTCAGTAAGCACCAGGCATACATTTAACCCCTTGATCACCAATAAAGTTAACCCCTTCCCTGCCAGTGTCATTATTACAGTAACAGTGCATATTTATAGCACTGATTACTGCAGTAATGTCACTGGTAACCCCAAAAGTGTCAAAAATGTCAGTGAAGGGTCCGATCTGTCCGCCGCAATGTCACAGTCCCGCAAAAAAAATCGCAGATCGCCGCCATTACTAGTTAAAAAAAAAAACAATAAAAATGACATAAATCTTTCCCGTAGTTAGTAAATGCAATAACTTTTGGGCAAACCATTCAAAATACGCTTATTTTTTACGATTTTTTTTTTACCAAAAATATGTAGCAGAAAACAAATTGGCCTAAAATGTTAAAAAATTTAGATTTTTAAATTTTTTTTTGGGGGGGGGGGATTTCATATAAAAAAATTTGAAAAATATTGTTATTTTTTCAAAATTGTCGCTCTTTTTTTGTTTAAAGCGCAAAAAGTAAAAATCTCACAGGTGATCAAATACCAACAAAAGAAAGCTCTATTTGTGGGGGAAAAAAGACATAAATTTAATTTGGGTACAGCGTTGCACGACCGCGCAATTGTCCGTTAAAGTAATGCAGTGTCGAATCGCAAAATATGGCCTGGTCTGGAATGGGGGTAAAATATTCTGTTTTTAAAGCGGTTAAAAATACGCTCATTGAGAATTTATTTGTCAAAGGCATGGAGCTAAATACATTTTGGCCTAAATATATGACAAAAATTGAATATATTGGATATCTTTTAACTGTCAAAGTAGAAAAATATTGTTATTTTTTCAAAATTGTCGCTCTTTTTTTATTAATATCGCAAAATATGAAAAGCACAGAGGTGATCAAATACCACCAAAAGAAAGCTCTGTTTGTGGGAAAAAAAGGACGTAAATTTCGTGTGGGTACAGCATTGCACGACCGCGCAATTGTCAGGTAAGTTCGCACAGTGCCAAGTTGCAAAAAGCGGCCTGGACGTAAAGCAGGAAAATCCTCCGGTCCTAAAGTGGTTTAAGTGCCCAGTGGGTAAGTGCTTAAAACTTCTGTGAGATTTTAGTGCTGGGTTTGGTTCTACTTAACCCGATTAGGTGAAGAGCTATTTGGACATTTACAAAATGAAGTAACAGGGAAAATGAAGCAACAGACGGCAGAGGAGGAATAAAATGACCAACGAGAGGAACGGATTACAGCTGTTTCACCGGCATCCCCCTTTTTAGTATCGTCTGTGCGGCAGAATAATAAAGAGAGGCAGCATGGTGTCACCAGTGATAATTCTGCATTGGCTCCCTTTATACCGGCAATAAAAAAAGAAAAAGATGCGGTGACCTTGTCTATAATAGGTCCGCGATTGGCCATATTGAGAGATGATTCCCAGACTGTGCTGCCTATAAGACTGAATTGCTGCTGAATTCATTTTCAAAATGCTGATTATGCCTGATCAAGTTTTTACTTGGAAACAGTGCTGTATTTTGGCCTAGGCCGACAAGGCCCAGGCCTAGGGCAGCACTTTGCAGGGGGGCAGCAAAAAAGCCACCCCCCGCCTCCACCTGAGACTCTATTGACCACTGGTTGCTAGAGCCGCCTCTCGCACCCCCCTCCTCTCTTTCTCACCCCCCCTCTCTCTCACTCCCCTCTCTCTCTCTCTCACTCACTCACCCCCCTCTCTCAACCCCCTTTTTCTCTCACCCCCTCCTCTCTCACCCCCTCCTCTCTCTCTCACTCACTCACCCTCTCTCTCTCACTCACCCCCCCCCCCTCTCACCCCCTCTCTCTCTCACCCCCTCTCTCTCTCTCACCCCCCTCTCTCTCTCTCACCCCCTCTCTCTCTCACCCCCTCTCTCTCACCCCTCCTCTCTCTCTCACCCCTCCTCTCTCTCACCCCTCTCTCTCACCCCCTCTCTCTCTCTCACCCCCCTCTCTCTCTCACCCCCTCTCTCTCACCCCTCCTCTCTCTCTCACCCCTCTCTCTCACCCCCTCTCTCTTTCTTGCCCCCCTCTCTCAACCCCTCCTCTCTCTCTCTCTCTCTCACCCCCTCTCTCTCTCTCATCCCCTCTCTTTCTCATCCCCCCTCTCTCTCTCTCTCACCCCCCTCTCTCTCTCTCATCCCCCCTCTCTCTCTCATCCCTCTCTCTCGCTCTCCCTCATCCCCCCTCTCTCTCCCTCATCCCCCCTCTCTCACCCCCTCTCTTTCATCCCCCCTCTCTCTCTCTCTCTCTCTCTCACCCCTCTCTTTCATCCCCCCTCTCTCTCTCCCACCCACTCTCACCCCCCTCTCTCTCTCCCACCCCCTCTCACCCCCCCCCCTCTCGTGAGTTCTCAGGGGTTCATCCTGGAACTTGTAGTCCTTCAATTTTGGAGGGAGTCACATCCATTAAAAAGGAAGGAGTGGAGCAAATTTACATAGGAGGGGGGGCACCCCGATTTTAGTCTTGCCTAGGGCAGCACAAAATCAAAATACACCACTGCTTGGAAAGCAAGCTTTTTTCCTCCACAGCAATGCTAGACAAAGAGGGGCAGCTGGTAGTAGTTGGTCACATTCATCTGGACTTGTCCTGTAATGGTGATTGGTGAAGATGTTTTTCTAGCTTGTCTAAGCCACTTTTTTCAGTTCTGATGAGTGTCAGGAGCATACCCCAACATTTATTTGCACACAAGTAGCACTGATATCCTAATCCAACCACCATGTAATGTGTCAAGGGAGATGCTCATTGTCTAAGAATAGGAAGGGAGGGGTGAAAGTTGTGGAAGTGCCCTGTCACACTTGGGATAAAACAGCCTTTCAACAAATGAATGGTCAGCCATAAGAGGGCTAATTCTACATGTGAAAACATGGGGGTCTTCCTACATTTGATATACAAGGGGCATTTTTTTTTTAAGGACAGTAAGGTGCACATTTTGGACGGAGAGGACAATTGGTTCAAGAGGTGTGAATAAGGCAATCTATGTAAAACTGATGCTCCTTGAGTTCCTCCCACTCTCCACCCTGAAGCAAGCTAATTGATGTTCCTTGTGCTCTTCCTGTTTTACATCATGAAGCAAGCTAACTGATGCTCCTTGATCTCTTCCTGATCTTGATCCTGAAGCAATCTTACTGATGCGCCTTGTGCTCTTCCTGCTCTCCATCCTGAAGCAAGCCAACTGATGCTCCTTGAGCCCTTTCTGCTCTCCATCCTGACGCAAGCTAGCTGATGCTCCTTGCTTCCGAAGCGAGCTAAACGATGCTCTTTGAGCTCTTCCTGCTTTCCATCTTGAAGCAAGCTACCATGGTCCTGGGCTCCCCAGACCAAAAGGGAGAGTCCTGGAACCATTGTAGGTGGCAGTATGAGGGAGGTGCCCCATTTTCCATATTGCAAATGTTACTGGAAAGCTGTAGGATAGCTTTCACTGAAAATCCAATGCCAGGTTTGTATACAACAGATTCTCAATGTTCATTATTTTCTTGGTCACCCTGTGCCCCTGATAGACACAGGGTGACTTACACATAAGAGGGACCGTGGAAGCTGGACAAAGAGTTTCCCGACCTCTCCAAGGTAATTTGGGTTCCACAAGCCCCAAGCCCAAAGTGACTCCCGTCACATATATGTTTAACTGTATATTTGGCAAGTGATGGGTTACCCTGAACAATATCCAAAATGTTATAATAAACCAACCCCTGTGTTATATGTATATGTATATATATATATATATATATATATATATATATATTTTTTATATATTTTTTTATCCAATATGTTATAATAAACCAACCCCTGTGTTTTTATATATATATATATATATATATATATATATATTTTTTTTTTTTTTTTATATATATATATATATATATTTTTTATAGCCATTATTCCACCATGACAGAACAGTCTTATCTCATCAAGAAAATATCCATAATAAAAATAAAAAAAAAAACCCTGAGAAATCTTCCCTGAAGACACTTTAAATACAACTTTCCTTCTTAGGCCTCTCCATAAAAAATCCACCTCTCGCCCCGGGGAGATATTCTCAGCAGAAGCGAAGGATCCTTCCTCCCCCAGTTTATAAATATTCTTTACCTTGTTAATAAAGTAGATTTAATTAGCATTTACATCTACTTGTCCCCTAATGAAAGCCTGAAAGGCTGAGATAAATTGACTTGCCCAATGTGACTTTGAGCTGACACTAAGGGGACAATTCATTAAACGATGGTACGAAGGAGCCACTGGGGTAATACGGCTTGGAATCTCTAACGGAAATAATTGCTCTTAATAACCTTGTAAGATTTCCATTGCAAACACCGTTCACAGCGAATCTAGCTGCGCATCTGCCGGAAGAATGGGAGATGGTTGGGATGACATGATATCATTGTCATGCTGTCCGCCGAAGTGTTCTGGGCATGTTCTACACAGCAGGTGATGGGCTATAATAGGCTTATTCATTGACTTCAGAAAGGTTAACTGTGATTGGTTGCTTCGAGTTACTAAGCGCTGCCCGTTTTTCTCACCTAATAAGCCGTATGTGTGACTAACTTTGGAATTAAACCCTAAAAATGTAAATTTGATAGGATGAGACTTGCAAAGGCTCTTCTGCCAATAAACTATTTTCCTTTTCCGCTAGTATTTTTTTTTTTGGTTCTCGGCTCATCCCGGGCATCGGTATGATGCATGGAGTTTCTTGTAGTATCACAAACAATTCAAGGTTCATTTGCCTGATTACTACTCTTTGTAAATGTTGTAGGAAATTAGCTCAAGCATAGCTCTTCCAAGTGAAAGAGCGAATATTCAGCTGCAGGCACTAAATCCCCAGGCTACAATGCAAATTAATATAGACACACAAAGCTAGAGTACACCACAATAATTCCCCTGCGCTCAAGAATATATATCTCTTGTACTAGCGCTATATAAAAAAATGTAAAATGTGTATAAAATGTCCAATAGTGCTGCTGCTTGAAAAAGTAAGATCATGAACATAAAGATAACCAACATAAAGCAATAATGTCAGAAATCAGCAGCGCACTTCATACTGAAAAACAGAATAATCTCTAGATATCTCTAGATAATCTCCAATATATGGATAGCTTCAATTAGTTCATAGATGTGAGCAATAAAGAGCAGTAAACGATATCCCAGTGAGAAGATGAATGAAACCACCACACACTCCACCACCGATCAGTGCCACTGATCCCTGTGAAATGGCCATTCACCAAGGGATATTGCCCTCCACTCTTATTGCCGGGAAAGCTCATTTTGCAAACTGGACCAATGAATCCTAGATCCCCTCCGAGCAATCCATAAACTTCTCCAAGCTCACAATGCTCCGATATAGGTAAGACCAAAGAAAATGCCTCCACTTAGTGCAATAACGTTTAAAAGTTTGCACATTTCGTGACGAAGTCGGAAATGATGAAACGCGTCAGTGCATGGCTGTAAGGCACCGGGAAGCTGCCGTTGGGGACAAAGAAGGATGTAGGGAGTCCCTCACTTTGATGGCCAATACATATGGATATATAAAGTGTACTCTGTGAAGCATCTGCCTCATGTATACAGTGGTTCTAACAGAGACCCCATTTACGTTGATGTAATAGACGAGGAACGTGTCTGGTGCCTGTAATTTTGGGGTTCCCGTGATCATTTTGAGAGGATACTGACTGTGAATTCTCCCCCAAAATCTACATAATTGCAGTTATTCTATTGCATATAACCTCTTGCATATATCCGCCTGCACTGATCTGCCCCTCAACGCGTGTGTCTGCCAAGGTCTCTATCGCAGCTGGAAATATTGGTCTGCCTTGGTCTCTCTGGCCATGAGGAAGCCCTGTTGCCAAACGCGTCGGCTTGCTGGGGACCCTAGACCATGCTATCTAGAGACCGTAACATCTAATGAGATACACTGTATCAGCATTCTCCATGGGAATATATTTCTACATATGCGTTTTTCTTTTATCCAGTCTTTCTATGTAGTTATAGTATATTTTGTTCTTTGTCTTATATATATATATAATATATATATATATATGTCTGTTCAATAAAGAGAGCAATTTTAATTAATTATATGGTGTGATAATTGTGATCATCCTCTCTCCAATTGCCCATACAAAGCCCCATCTTTCTCTTAGTATTTTGTTGTACACAATAATAGGGGTTTGGGCACATTATCACGGCAATTGTTATATGCTCCAATATAGGTAAGACAAAAAAAAAAGGCCTCCACTAATGCAATAACGTGTAAAAGTTTTCACATTTTGTGACGAAGTCGGAAATGACGAAACGCGTCAAGGCGTGACTGTACGGCACCGGGAAGCAGCCGTTGGGGACCCAGTAAGCGGATTCAGAAGATCGTGACACCAGCGTGGAGAGCCAACAGAACCGCTGTCACCTGCTTATTATGCTGTATTCTATCTTGGAGAGTGTAAGTGCATCATATTTAAGTTTTAATTAATGTGAAAACTTTTAAACGTTATTGCACTAGTAGAGGCATTTTCTTTTGTCTTACCTATATCGTAGCATTGTGAGCTTGAAGGAGTTTATGGATTGCTCAGGGGGATCTAGGATTCATTGGTCCAGTTTACAAAACGAGCTAGCCTGGCCATGAGAGTGGAGGGCAATATCCTTTGGTGAGTGGCCATTACACAGGGATCGGTGGCACTGATTGGTGGCGGAGTGTGTGGTGGTTTCATTCATCTTCAAATTCCCAGGCTAGAACCGATAACGGGAACCAGTTTTTACAGCCATCAACCACTAGCATAATCTCTACAAAGGCCCAACGATGGGAAGAGGAACCACTCACCATATTAAAAGCCTTATAACAATTTATTGAGTCATCCAACAGACTACTCCATCTGATGTACAGACCCCCGCTAACTAGTTTCACCTCATCAACAGCTTACTCATAGGGCTCTATGAATAAGTTCCTAAAGGAGTAGAATGCATTAGTGGGGTCTTAAATCACAAGGAGTAGTCGGTTTGTTGGATAAGCCCCCAAAAGTGTAAAACGCATTAATGGTGTCTGATATTGGATGAGGTAGTCTATGAATGCTCAACCTGTGGCCCTCCAGCTGTTGCAGAACTACAAGTCCCATCATGCCTTTGCCTTTGTTAGTCATGCTTTTAACTATCAGCCTTGTAATGCATAATCAGACTTTGTAGTTCCATAACAGCTAGAGGGCCATAGGTAGAGCACTCATGGAGTAGTCTATTTGTTGGATGAGTCGGTAAATTGTTTCAAGGCTTTTAATATGGTGAGTGGTTCCTCTTGCCTTCTTTTCAGCCTCTCTAGCTCTGCCAAGGAGGCAGTCCACTTTTGAAAACTTTAATTTAGGGCTTTCTTATTCACTTTTTTTTAAAAGAAAGCTGAGTTACCCTTGCGGGAGTTTTTCAGCATGTCCAGGGCAAACCAACACTTCATGGCAGCCTGTTGGCTTGCTTTTGAAGCACCACTGCTCTGTCCTTAAACATAGATCCTTGTCTGTTGGACACTTGGTCTTGAGAGTTACTGTATTTTCTGGCGTATAAGACTACTTTTGAACCTCAAAATAATCCCCTAAAAATGGGATGTCGTCTTATACGCTGAGTATAATACCTCCAAGGTAGCCTAAGTATAAGTATTACCGGTAGATCATGTAATAGGGGGGTCGTCTTATACGCCCAGTCGTCTTATACGCCGGAAAATACGGTAACTGTTTAATAATCAATGTGCAGGCTGTTTGCCAAACTTGGACCTAGGATTAGAGACATCATCCATCCCAAGGCTCTATGAAGCCTCCAGGCTGCGGACCCAAAGTGGGTTTTACCAGTATCTAAGAAAACTGGAACCAGGATTGGAGACGTCATTCCTCCCAAGTCTCCTTGAAGACTCCAGGTTGCAGGGCCCAACTGGATTTAACCAATCTGTGAGTAAAATGGACCCAGAATTGGAGACATCATCACTCCCAAGTCTCTCTCTAAAGTCTCCAGGTGGCAGGACCCAAACTGGATTTTACAAATATCTGAGGAAACTGGACCCAGGATTGGAGACATCATCTCCCCCAAGTCTCTACAAAGCCTCCAAGTTGCAGGGCCCTAACTGGGTTTTACCAATCTCTGAGGAAATTTAAAACTTTCCTCTGTGTGATACAAGCACCCCAGAGCCCCTCAACGTGCCTGGATGAGAACCCTGAGTGACGCAAAACTTTTATAAAAAGTTGCAGGAAACTGTAGTGTCACAATTTCCACAGGCGAAGTGAACTCCAACCTTTTATAACGTCTTATGCTCAAATTAATTCCCGGGTTTACTGAGAAGAACTGGGAGGGGGGGGTTGATACACAGTTTGCAAATGCCATTAATAATGCTGATACATTTACACAAATTACACGTATCCATCAGTTGCACTACACTCCTGATAAACGCATGGAATTTATGGCTCACGCTCAATGAATCTTCAGCCACTACATATTATGTGTTCTGGACCTGTCTTCATATTGCTGGCTTTTGAGAGATCCTACACTCTATGATGGAATTTTTACATTTGTTTGGATGCTCGGGCATCTGAGGTTAGTGCCTTGGGTTTTCTTAATGACCTTTCATACATATTCATACTATGTTTCGTTTATTACTCTTTCAAGCTATGGTATTCCATCTGGAAAATTTGTAATCCTCCAACACTGTCACAGGTAACCCACAAAGTTATTGTAGACCTTCTCAAATTTAAAATGATTTACACTGGCATAAGGCAACTTTGGCTGCTTTACTTCTGTGTGTAAATACATGGATAGGGTTTCTCGTCATTTATACCAGACCCTTATTCCTAGAGAGTCTTATATACTGTAGATAGTAATAGGGGACCCCCACACACACAAGAACAAAAAATGTTATGGGTTTTCCCCTAAAAAGACATACCAGACCTTTATCTTTGATGGGAGTCTGGTATGGATGTCAAGGTGGTCCCCATGCAAAAAAAAAAAAAAGAACAAAAAACAAAACCGCATAGGTTCCCCTAAATTCTATACCAGCCCCTACAAATAATGCCGTATGCCCATCACAAGAAAAAAATCACTCAGTTTAATAGACACGCCTGATCCTGAAGACATCTATTGCTGTCCTGCCACTAAAAGCAAATAGGTGGGGGTTGAGTCTCTTGGGGGGCATCTTTGGCCAAATATGGTCATAGCCATATTTGGTCAATATCACAACCCAAATATGGTCATGTGGCCGTATTTAATCAGTGATGTTGTGCTATCCTTTGTTTACATGGCCAGTAAAAGTATAGGGTCAAGTGACGTCACGGATTGTACCCAACAACCATTGACATATAGGAAACTGTCAACTATGGTAGAGGTAGAAATACCACTGCTAAATATGATATCCAGCTCCAGTCGAATGGGCCAAAAGTCTGAACACCCAAAGCCAAAGAACATACCAAACCTATAGCTTATCCCTATTGCTTAATAATGTCTGATCTTCTCTAACATGTTGCTTATGTGCTCTATATATTGTTGAGGTGGGGGTAGAGAGCAGGTGTGAATATCTTATGTGTGTATGTGTTTGGGATCTCAATGAATGTTCTTTATGTTGTTGGACCGTACGTGGCCCTATTTCCTTTCTGCAATGTTCTGTGGCTCACCAGGCTCAGAGCTCTGCACCAGAATTGTTATGTAACACTGTGCACTGTTACTGTAATGCAGATTTATATTTTACCACAAGAGGCAGTGTTTAGCA
Source organism: Pelophylax lessonae (assembly GCF_965119305.1). Lineage (NCBI taxonomy): Eukaryota > Metazoa > Chordata > Amphibia > Anura > Ranidae > Pelophylax > Pelophylax lessonae. The sequence goes on along the minus strand of NC_138770.1, from coordinate 673,795,376 downwards.
TCTCTGCTCATCATCGCTCCAATATAGGAGTACAGAGACTGCTGGGATTTGTATGCTAAAAGGGGACCTTTTCCTCACAGTGGAGCTGAAAATAAACTACAAAGTTCAGAGACAATCACCAGGGGCTAGAGCAGATAAAAGCAAAAGCCCGGAAACCCAGGGGGGAATGGGAGAGAGACTTTGATGGTGTAAGGAGATGTCTGCCAGAGCCGTGTGGAGTCACATGAGCCTTGACTGCACTTGGTTAGGCCGGGAAGTCTCAAATGACACAGAGGAGCCGGGCGTCCTGTGAAAGGAAGACTAGTGGGGGCCTGTTTACTGCAGGATAGTGGAAGTCACCATCATCATTACAGCCCATCTCCAAAGAACAATGGGGCCCCCCGAGCAGGATGCTCATAGTTTTGCTCTACATTACACAAGGACCAGATGAGAGGGTACCTTACCCACCCAACGCTACTCTGGTTACAAGCGTTTACAGTCATACAAGTTCTTTCAAGTTCAAGGACACTCTTGAGCATAGGCCTTTGCAAGTGGCACATGTGCCAGAGCCCTTTGAGTGTTGCAGTCTGCGTGCCATTCTTTATTGCTTTACAAATACCTGACTTTTTGTAGCTACTATTAACCTGAGTTCAAACCAACAAAGGAAGGAGTTTGCCGCCCAAGTTCAACTTCATTATTTAAAAGGACATACGTCTTACTACCGTTCCCGCCCTTCTCTTAAAGTGACTGTTGTTTCCAATCCCATGTGGTAAAATGAACATTTCCTATTTATCTACCACATATTAAGGAGAACTTTGTAAATTACTCTGTAAATTGCCTGCCAAAAATTGAATTATCCTGTTTCTTCACACCTTAAAGGGACGGCACCTTTCACTGTGCACCAGCTTAAGGGCCCCAACTAAGCTGGTAGAAGAACCAACCTAACAGTTTATTTGTGCATAGGAGATTTGACAAACTTCTTAGTGTGTAAAACTAGACCCTCCAGACTAAGGGCCTACAACTGAGTTTGCCTTAGCCTCTTTTTATTCCTTTTTATCCCGCTTAAGGAGTATCTCCCACTCTGAGGGCTATTGTTTATATTCTCAGTCCTGCAAGACAGGTGGGCGTGCCTTAAAGGGGTATTGCATTGCATTCTTTACTGAAATGTATTGATTATTATTAACTCTTGTCAACTGTCAAATGGCTACTGTATACTTTATTGACCTCAATACAACCTACTCATTTATTTTGTAACAGTGTGTGCATATTTTCCTTTTGTGACAGCTAGTAAACTTCCTGGCCAAGGTATTATGGTGGTATCAGCAAGGATGAAGCTCTGTTTAGGACCTATCGATGAACAGAGGACCCAAATTTACTAGCAGGTCCTGTGGGGTAGCGCTGCATGTGGGGGCTCATCTGGGATTCCTCTGTTTAACAAGCCTGTGAGTCACAAGAAGAGAGAATGGAACCTACTGCTGTCATTGAATGGTGTCAGGAAGAGAATGGATGCCCAGACTTGTGTGTGGTCTTGAACGTCCCAGGTGGAACTTGGACTGAGGGACAGGTTGAGCAGATGTTAGCCACACGCCTCCCAGATCAATAACTGTGCATTCAGCTCATATAAAGTGCACATTTCGTGATTGCAGGAATGAAATTTGCATGGTTCTCCTATCAACATAGACAGTGCTGACAGGGGAATCCTTCTTGCCGAGACATGGTGTTCTCCCGGCGCAGGGGAGGGCAGGGGAAACTGTCCCCATCAGGAGAAGACACTGATTATTGCTAGCAGCTATAGCAGCCACTAGCAATAATTGCAAGTAAATCCGGCAGGCTGGTTATACTCAAGTTGATTGATCAATTCAAATTGGCTTAGCCTCTTGTTATTCCTTTTTATCTCACTTGGGGTGTATCTCCCAGTCTGAGGGCTACTGTTTATATTCTCAGTCCTGCAGGACAGGGGGGCGTGCCTTAAAGGGATATTGTAATACATTGCATTGTTCCTGCGCTGAAATGTATTGACTATTATTAACTCTTGTCAACTTTTAAATTGCTACTGTCACCTACCTAAAAGGAGACTTGACGAGGTCAGCCTCTCTTATATCTCCCGCCTAGGCCCCACTGAGGATGAGACCGAGGGTGCCGAGGGACAGGAGGGACATGAGTGCCTATGGGTGTTGATTCCAGAACCTGCAGAACCTGCAGGGAATGCGACTTTGCTGTGGAACCAGAGAAGCAGGAACAGCAGTTATGTTCGAAGGACTGGCCCAGACTAAAGTGCTGATGAACCTGGATAGGCAGCTTGTCAGGATTCCGGAGGCTGGAATATACAGCAGTGTATGGGGCTGGTGCAGCAGACAGCCAGGTAAGCACTCGAATAGAATCGAGAGCCAGTATCAGAGGCAGCAACAGAGTCTCAGGAATAGCGGGGATCATCAACAGGCGGGCAGTGAGGTACCAAGTCATGTGCAGAGCCAAAGTAAAAACGGAGATGGGTCAAAGGTTAACAGAAAGGCAGAAGCGGAATCCAAGGTCAGGTCAAGAACACGCCAGCTCAGCAACAGGGAAAGCATGCAGGAACAATCAGGACACAAGGCACAGCTGAAGATCAGTAAGCAAAGGAAATGGGAGTTAGCTCCCTTTAAATAGCCCGTCTGGCACCAAGAGCTTGTGCGCGTGCGCAAGCGCATTCGCAAATTCTCGCGCGCATTCTTTTTTTGTTGTGGATAGGCAGCTTGTCAGGATTCCGGAGGCTGAAATATACAGCAGTGTATGGGGCTGGTGCAGCAGACAGCCAGGTAAGCACTCGAATAGCACCGAGAGCCAGGATCAGAAGCAGGAACAGAGTCTCAGGAATAGCGGGGGTCAGGTGGGCAGCGAGGTACCAAGTCATATGCAGAGCCAAAGTCAGGAATGAAGATGGGTCAAAGGTTAACAGAAAGGCGGAAGCAGAATCCAAGGTCAGGTCAAGAACACGCCAGGTCAGCAACAGGGAGAGCATGCAGGAACAATCAGGACACAGGGCGCAGCTGAAGATCAGTCAGCAAAGAAGATGGGAATCAGCTCCCTTTAACCACTTTACCACCGGAGGATTTTCCTGCTGTACGTCCAGGCCATTTTTTGCGATTCGGCACTGTGCGACTTTGACTAACAATTGCGCGGTCATGCAATGCCGTACCCAAACAAAATTTACATCCTTTTTTTCCCATAAACAGAGCTTTCTTTTGGTGGTATTTGATTACCTCTGCGCTTTTCATTTTTTGCGATATTAATAAAAAAATGCGACAATTTTGAAAAAATAACAATATTTTTCTACTTTGACAATAAAAAAATATCCAATATATAAAATTTTTGTCATAATTTAGGCCAAAATTTATTTAGCTACATGTCTTTGACAAAAAAATTCTCAATGAGCGTATTTTTAACCGCTTTATGACCGGAAGATTTTACCCCATTCCTGACCAGGCCATATTTTGTGATTTAGCACTGCGTTACTTTAACGGACAATTTTGCGGTCGTGCGATGCTGTACCCAAATTAAATTTATGTCCTTTTTTCTCCACAACTAGCGCTTTCTTTTGGTGGTATTTGATCACCTGTGCGATGTTTACGTTTTGCGCTAAATTAAAAAAAAAGAGCGACAATTTTGAAAAAATAACAATATTTTTCACATTTTTTTATATGAAATTCCCCCCCAAAAAAATGTAAAAATCAAAATTTTTTAACATTTTAGGCCAATTTGTTTTCTGCTACATATTTTTGGTAAAAAAAAAATCGCAATAAGCGTATTTTGATTGGTTTGCGCAAAAGTTATCGCAGCTACTAACTACGGGAAATTTATGTCATTTTTATTGGGTTTTTTTTACTGTTAATGGCGGCGATCTGGCGGCGATCTGCGATTTTTTTTGCGGGACTGCAACATTGCGGCGGACAGATCGGACCCTTGACTGACATTTTTGAGGGGTACCAGTGACATTACTACAGTAATCAGTGCTATAAATATGCACTGTTACTGTAAAAATGACACTGGCAGGGAAGGGGTTAACTTTTATTGGTGATCAAGGGGTTAATGTATGCCTGGTGCTTACTAACGTGTGTGGGGGGAGGGGACTGTGTGACACAGGCACAGATCGCAGGTTGAGCTATGCTGAATCCTGCAATCTGTCCCTGCCTGTCACTTAGGAGATCCGCCCGCTTTGTTAACACAAGCGGGCGGATCTCCACACTCGATCCCCAACGATCGGGGAAGAGCGGCGGTGATCACCGCTGCTCCTCCCCTGGCCCGACTCCTGTTGTGACTGAACACAGCGGGAGCGAGCCTCCGTCGGCGCGCGTGCGCCGCCGAGAGAGGGGAGTGTCTGGCGACGTACGTCTACGTCGCCAGACGATAACGAACCATTTTGCCGCAGTAGTGCTCGAGTGAGCAGACGGCGAGTGGTTAAAGAGAGGGATGGATCGGAACGGCTACCCTTGCCTATCTTATCCCATGAGCCTATTATACACTTACATGTGGGGGGAGGGGACTGTGTGACACAGGCACAGATCGCAGGTTCAGCTATGCTGAATCCTGCAATCTGTCCCTGCCTGTCACTTAGGAGATCCGCCCGCTTTGTTAACACAAGCGGGCGGATCTCCACACTCGATCCCCGACGATCGGGGAAGAGCGGCGGTGATCACCGCCGCTCCTCCCCTGGCCCGACTCCCGCTGTGTCTGAATACAGCGGGAGCGAGCCTCCTGCGGCGCGCGCGCGCCGCCCACAAGGGGAGGAGTCCAGCGACGTAGGTCTACGTCGCTGGACGATATCGAGCCGCTTTGCTGCAGTACCAGCTCAGTGAGCGGTCGGCAAGTGGTTAAATAGCCCGTCTGGCACCAAGAGCTTGTGCGCTTGCGCATTCACAAATTCTCGCGCGCATGCATGCGCCTGTTAGTCATTCTTCTGGAAATACCCTGAGCATGCGCATATCTGTGCGCCAGACGTCTCACAGGGATTCCCTGGCAGCTACTGTATATTTTTTTGATCTCAATACAACCTACTCATTCATTTTATAACAAACTTGCAAACTTTCCTTGTATGACAAACAGGAGACTTCCTGGGTGAGGTATTACAGTGGTGTCAGCAGGGGGTGAAGCTCTGTCTAGGGCCCAGTGACGAACAGAGGACCCAAATATACTAGTGGCTCCTGCGAGGGTAGCGCTACAGTTATATGTCAGTGGATCAGCAAAACTAAAATAAACACCTTTTTAAAAAGAAATTTTAATTTGCCTTCCACAGTCACGATTTACAATGCACATAACACACATAATGGAAAATAAATGAAAAGGACTGCCTATTATTACCACACTTGGGGAAAGCAGAAACATTATCTCAAAGACAAAGAGCTTCTTAGGAATCTTCTACCATCTTTTTTCAATTTAAATATCTCTCCGCACAAGCCCGTGCACGCCTTTCCCTACAACACATCCAGTAAAATATCCTTTTAACGCACAGATATTCCTCCTTCTTTCACATTTACAGTGCTGGCAGACGTGTCCCCCACTTGACATTGTTCTGCTCCCGCTATTGTGGATCCCAATTAGAGGATGTTATCCCGGCAATTATCTATACAATGTTTCCATCACTTTTTCTTTTTCCTGTCAGTTCTGCCAAATTTAAATTAAGGGTGTTTTACTTATTTTGTGAAAATAATGGGGTTGGTTTATAAAACCATAAGAAAAAAAAGTGATTGACAGTTACTAATTTTTTTTTTTTTTTACGAGTTGGAAGTGTCAAGGCCTGCCTGCTTCCTCGCATCTTTCCCACCATACCTTTGTAGGGCACCAACTTAAGGAGCCGCAAATGAAATGGGATTCCCCACCCTGCACAGCCAAGCACACCAAATATTCACAGTCACTTCAGAGTCGGAAAACAGTCCAGTACTTTGGGGTTTTTTTTGTTTTATTGAGGGTATTGAACTTGGATAAGGGTATTATGGGATGCCCACTTGACTTCAAACAACTTCAGGCACAACCTCTCCTATATTCAGTCTATAGCTCCAGCTGGCACACTGATAGTTAATCTGACACAGATCTCAAGCAGATTTAAAAGCAAAAGCCCTTTACAGGCAGGAACTCCAGGCCCCTTCATTGTGTAGCAAACTTCAGTGTCCAGCTTACATCCCTATGGCTACTGATCCCAGCACCACTTCTTTAGGCACTGCCAGTCCTCCTAGCTACTTCTCCACAGTCCTCCCAGACTGCTCAGTCACCAGCCCACCCAGCTGACTCATCTGACTCCTCTGGAGACTCCTGGACATGCTGTTCTGTCCCCCCCCCAAGACTAGGGGGCACGCTCAAGGGCCACCGACAGCCTCCTCAGCACTCCTTCTCCATCTTGACTGCCCCTGCTGGCCTGATTTATGCCTATTTATAAGATAAACAAGCCCCCTTCCAGCCCCTTTGCTGCAGCTTGGCCAATGACCTCATAAATATGCCAAGCAGCTCCTCCTAGACTTCACCCTCTACTTCTGGAAGCTTCTCCAAGGTTCCAGAAAGCTGGGGTAGTTACCAGAGATGCTGCTTGCTGAGTCGTCCAGCCTTCCTGAGGCACTCAGCCCTGACCCAGATTCAACCCAGGCCTGACTCTCAGCAAAGCCAATTTTCCTACACTAACAAACCAATTTACATCTATCTCACACTAGAGGGTGCAACACCTTCTTTATCGGTAACTTCATTTTCACGGGGAAAAAAAAGCAAAAAAAATACAAAAATAACCGAGTTCTGGACCGCCCCATAGCCGATTTTCTACTACAGGGTGGCCCTCCTGTGCAGAATCACACACACATAGTATTTATATATATATATATATAGATATAGATATAGATATAGATATATATATATTATATATATAGCTTCCAGGTCTCTCCCCCCTGAATTCAATGTCATTCAGTTAGACCCCTTTCACACTTGTGCGACCTGAAATTTGCACAGTTTTGACACAAATTGAAGCAATGCCTGTGTAATTTTGAGGTCTATGGACCTCAAGTTGCATCAAAGTCGGACCAAAAGTAGTGCAGGGACTACTTTGAAGTTGCTTCGACTTGAAGTTGCACAGATACGAGCAGTGTGACAGGAGTCACTTTGGCTAGGGAGCTCGTGGAACTCCTTGTCCAGCTTCCCCGGCCCCTCCTATGTGTAAGTCACTCTGTGTCTATTAGGGGCACAGGGTGACCAAGAACTCCAGTCAGGTCTGCACTAATCAGACTCGCTGTACAACCACACCGCATTTCCTGTTACCCCGGTTATCCTGGGTTCTATATGTGTGGTTTGTGTTGAAAGAGTCAAGGGCCTCTTTCACTTGGGACAATAATATTTCTGGACAATATCCCTCAGGAAATATATAAAGATAAACAATTTCACTTTTCCTATTGCTAGAATATTGTAGGAGTGTCTCATAGATCTTGCTAGATAGTGAGGTGGGGGTGAGGTTTGTTATTGTTAAGTACCTGTATCCCATTGTTCTATTGTTTCTGTCTGCCTTAAGATCAACCTATTATGGGATGTGTATGTGGATTGGCTGCTAACGGTGAGGGGGGTCGTCCGAAAGTGTATATCTCATTGTGCCTCTGTTTGAATAAACAGTTCATTCTGGTTGACTCCAAAACTTTTACTGTCAAGTTCTTGGGGTAACTATAGCCAGATTCACGGATCTCGTGTTCCAGAGCTTAGAAAGCAGCTTCTTGGCGGAGATACCCAGTCGGGGTGTCCGGAGTCCGTTACAAGCAGTACTCATTGGAAATCATAAGGTACGATTTGTCATGTGACTTTGCAGTCCCAAGTTGCAGCACAAGTCGCACAAGTGTGAAAGGGGTCTCAGCTAGCAGGCGGACCAACAATGTCCACTCATTATAGCGTGTACAGGCATGTATAGGCTACCGGTGTTCTGTGAAACCACCAACTGGAAGTGACGTGGTTGTAGATTTTGGTGAGTTGGAGTTTTCGGCAGAACACTGGCTCCAACTAGGTCCAAAAAAAAATCAATACGCGAGCAGCAGATGTTGAGCATTTGTGCGCTGACGCCGCTCAGATGTGTGGGCTGCCGGATTACCGTGTTTCAATCAATGTACAAACCCAACGGCAATTCATCAAACAAAAACTCCATTACACTAATTTAAAGGCTGCACATTTTTCTAAACAATGACTAACAGCCTAAATTCCGAAGACAACAATAAGCGAGCGCTGTTGGGGATCTTTAACTCAACTTCTTGAAAAGCCATCCTGGGGATGAGCATTGTTCTGGGGTTCAGGGGCATTGTCATCGCAGCAGTGTGACACAATGTTACCGTATTGTTTCTCCTTGTTTAATAATGTATCCACTCCAAATCGCAGATCTCTCTCTTCCCGGTACACGGGCTTTGTGAACATAACTTATTATATGTGAGCTTTAATTAAGCTCCAGCTCTGGAAGTTAACTCTTTGTGTACTGAGGGATAATAGCGCCTGCGATGGGTTTACTAGGCATCGAGACATTGTTGTCACGTAAAGAAGAGTTAAACCACCACAGCCCTTTATCCTAACGTGCAGGGCAGCTGATAGAAATCGCGGGTCCCCATACAGACTACCTGACAGAACCCCCACCAGCTGACACCCGTCCTCTGACTACTCTACTCCAGGGTGGCCCCCTCAAAGGTCAGGCCCTCAGACACGATCCCCTGTACTCATGATACTGTTTTTACAGGTTCTCCAGTGACTCAACCCCTCTAGTCAGCTCTCCTGGACCTCTGGGTTCAGATCCTCCCTTCTGGTTCACCAGGCCGACTGCCTGTGACCACGTGCCACCAATGCAGAGGAGGAGACAGCCGTCACCCTCCCTCCAGGGACTCTGCCCACCAGCCAAAGACCCTGCAACACATGTGCTCCTGGCTTTTATATCACACCCACCGAGAAAACCAGTCTGTGCCAATTACTGAGGCTGTATCAAAGCCTGTGTACCCGTTGGCCTGGTTTCCTCCACTGTCCAATCTGCCTCCTATTGTACCAGTGTGGACATTCCCTAGACCAGATGAATCACACACTGAGCACCATTAACAGACCAAAATCACAGATCCTGCTCCCTGTTAAGCAGAAAGCAATATAGAATGTGCCTGCTGCTCCTCTGATAGGCAAGACTCTCTAGCACCTATCTAGGAGGGTGCTACACTGGAGTGGATAATGTGTTAGGATCTATACTGGTATGGAGTGGGTAATGTGTTAGGATCTATACTGCTATGGACTAGGTAATGTGTTAGGATGTTTACTGGAATGGACTGGGTAATGTGTTATGATTTATACTGGTATGGACTGGGTAATGTGTTAGGATCTATACTGGTGTGGACTGGGTAATGTGTTAGGAACTATACTGGTATGGACTGGGTAATGTGTTAGGATTTACACTGTTATGGACTGGGTAATGTGTTAGGAACTATACTGGTATGGACCGGGTAATGTGTTAGGAACTATACTGGTATGGACTGGGTAATGTGTTAGGCTCTATACTGATATGGACTGGGTAATGTGTAAGGATCTATACTGGTATGGACTGGGTATTGTGTTAGGATCTATACTGGTTTGAACTGGGTAATGTGTTAGGATTTACACTGTTATGGACTGGGTAATGTGTTAGGAACTATACTGGTATGGACCGGGTAATGTGTTAGGCTCTATACTGATATGGACTGGGTAATGTGTTAGGATCTATACTGGTATGGACTGGGTATTGTGTTATGATCTATACTGATATGGACTGGGTAATGTGTTAGGATTTATACTGGTATGGACTGGGTAATGTGTTAGAAAGGAAAGGATGCCACATCGTTTGATGGAAATGAAAATTATCACCCTACAGAGGGCTGAATTCAAAGACACCCCGAAAATCAAAGTGAAAAAATGATGCAGCAGGCTAGTTCATTTTGCTGAAATGTCATTGCAGCCACTCAGAATGGTCCTCAGTAGTGTGTATGGCCCCCCACATGCTTGTATGCATGCCTGACAACATCAGGGCATGCTCCTAAAAAGACGACGGATGGTGTCCTGAGGTATTTCCTCCCAGATCTGGACCAGGTCATCACTGAGCTCCTGAACAGACTGAGGTGCAACCTGGCAGCATCGGATGGACCGAAACATAATGTCCCAGAGGTGTTCTATTGGATTTAGGTCAGGGAGTGTGGGGGTTATTCAGTGGTATCAATTCCTTCATCCTCCAGGAACTGGCTGCATACTCTCACCACATGAGGCCGGGCATTGTCGTGCACCAGGAGGAACCCAGGGCCCACTTCACCAGCGTAGGGTCTGACAATGGGTCCAAGAATTTCATCCTGATACCCAATGGCAGTCAGGGTGCCATTGTCTAGCCTGTAGAATTCTGTGCGTCCCTCCATGTTATTCCTCCCCAGACCATCACTGACCCACCACCAAACCCATCTTGGTGAACGATGTTAAAGGCAGCATAATGTTCTCCACAACTTCTTCAGACCATTTCACATCTGTCACATATGCTCAGGGTGAACCTGCTCTCATCTGTGAAAAGCACAGGGGACCAGTGGCAGACCTGCCAATTCTGGTGTGCAATGGCAAATGCTAATCGATCTCCACGGTGCCGGGCAGTGAGCACAGGGCCCACTAGAGGATGTTGGACCCTCAGGCCACCCTCATGAAATCTGTTTCTGATTGTTTGGACAGAGACATTCACACCAGTGGCCTGCTGGAGGTCATTTTGTAGGGCTCTGGCAGTGCTCATTCTGTTCCTCCTTGCACAAAGGAGCAGATACCGGTCCTGCTAATGGTTTAAGGGAGATATGGCCCTGTCCAGATCTCCTAGAGTAACTGCCTGTCTCCTGGAATCTCCTCCATGCTCTTGAGACTGTGCTGGGAGACACAGCAAACCTTCTGGCAATGGCACAGTCGGAATGCCTGTGCAACCTCTATAGGGTCCAGGTATGGCCCCATGCTACCCGTATTGACACTGACCCTATCCAAATGCAAAACTAGTGAAAAACAGTCAGAAATGATGAGTAGGGAAAAAAAAATGTCAGTGGCCTCCACCTGTAAAACCATTCCTGTTTTGGAGGTCATCTTGTTGTTGCCCTTTTAGAGCACCTGTTGGTAATTTCATTAACACTGAAGCAGCTGAAACTGAATAACATCCCCCTCTGCTACTTATCAAATCAATATCCCAGGAGTTCAATTGACTTGATGCTATACTCTGATTAGAAAGCGTTCCTTTAAGTTTTTGAGCAGTGTATATAAAAGCAAAAATCTTTATTGATACCGTATCAATAAGTTAGAAGACTACATTCATTTTAAAAGCAAAAAATATATTGCCTCTTATTGTATAGAAATCTCTGTTCCATAGAGTATGCTGTCAGGAATCAGCCGCAGGGATGGCCAGATCTGGGTGTCTACACTTAGGAGGCTGAGACCAGACTGTGTTTTGCTTTACCACTTCAAGCCCAAGGACATCATATGACGTCCTGGACTTTGAGTGGAGATATCTGAATGACGGGTGCAGCTGCAGGCATCATTCAGATATCTATTTTTCTGCCGGTGATTCCCTGCACAGTAAGAACAATCATAGCGGCTGTTCAGCCACTTGATTGTTCTTACAGGTGGCAGGAGGGGACGTCCCCCACCTCAGTGTGCCCCCTTTCATTGCAGAGAGATCAGTGTGCCCCTTTAAATGAAGAGAGATCAGTGTGCCCCCTTTCAATGCAAAGAGATCAGTGTGCCCCCATTCAATGTAGAGAGATCATCGTCCCCCTTTACAATGCAGAGTGACCAGCGTAGCGTGGCCCCCCAGACCAGCACTTACCTGATGCAGTGGCCGATTCTCCTCAGTCCCCCGGCATCTCCTCGAGTCCTCCCGCCTCCTCCTCGGCCAATGGCATCATTTTTGCCTTTCGGGCCAATCAGGAAGCAGGTGTCGGACCCGCTTCCTGATTGGCCAGGAGGAGGATCCGAGTGACAATAGCAAATTTTCATTCGCTATTGTCACACAATGGGTGGGCTTGGGGCGCACTGCTCTGCGCCCCGGGTCCTCCCCTTTCTGCAGCCTTATTAGAGCCTCTGACTCTAATCAGGTGACTCAAAAAAAAAAAAAAAAAGCCCCACTGAACTCCATGCGTCCGGCGCCCCGCATGCAGATTAGGGGGCCGGGCGCATGGATAGGGGGGCGTCGCCCCTGCGCCCCCAACACACCGGACGCCACTGCTCTCCATAAAGAGTACCTGTCATGCCCTACTTCTATTACAAGGGATGTTTACATTCCTTGTAATAAGAATAAAAGTGATAAAAAAAAATAAAAATAAAAGGAAAGTGTAAAAATATATAAATAAAAATAAAATAAACAATAAAAAAATAAAAATAAATAAATAAATAAAAATTAAAGTGCCCCCGTCCCCGCTTGCGTACGTCCATTGCGCCCACATATGAAAATGTTGTTCGAACCACATGTCCACATGTGAGGTATTGCCGCGAACCTTATAGCGAGAGCAATAATTCTAGCACCAGATCTCCTCTGTGACTCTAAACTGGTAACCTGTAAAAAAAAAATGTAAAGCTTCGCCTATATAGATTTTTAGAGATTCTAGTGTACTTCAGCCTACTTCTAGCCTGATGCATTGGCACTCCATTATGCACCTTGTGCTGGTGTCCCTGTACCTGTTCCTGTGATCTTCTGGTTCCCCAGTCTGCATCCTGCTTCAGTGACTCTGTGCATCCCTGTCAGCACCCAGTCTCCATTCATTACCGTGTCTCCCTGTGCACTCCAACCCACTACCCGAATCCCTGTGTATTACAGCCATCCTGTCGTTACCAGCCCCTGGGCACTCCAAGTTTGCTTTCCTCCTCTGTGTGTTTTCCATGCACTTCCACCAGTTTGGACTGTGTGCTCAACAGGCGTGTGATCCCAGCATCTCAGCGCTGCAAGCACTCTTTCCTACATATGCGCTCTAAGTTCTCCGTAGCTGTCTGCTTGTGTGAGTCAGAGTGCACCTTCATTAACCACTTCTGGACCGGAAGGATTTGGCCCCTTAATGACCAGGCAATTTTTTACGATTCGCCACTGCATTACTTTAACGGAAAATTGCACGGTCGTGCGATGCTGTACTCACAAAAAATGTATGTCCTTTTTTCCCACAAATAGAGCTTTCCTTTGGTGGTATATGATCACCTGTGCAATTTGTATTGTTTGCGCTATAAACAAAAAAATGCAACATTTCTGAAAAAAAAAAAAAAACAATATTTTTCCCCTTCTGCTATATAACATTTCCAAAAAAAAATAAAAAATAAAAAATTTTCATCTTTTTAGGCCAATTTGTATTCTGCTACATATTTTTGGTAAAAAAATTCCCAATAAGCGTATTTTGATTGGTTTGCGCAAAAGTTATCGCGTCTACACACTAGGGGAAAGATTTATGTCATTTTTATTTATTTATTTATTTTTTTACTAGTAATGGCGGCGATCTGCAATTTTTAGTGGGACTGCGACATTGCGGCGGACAGATCGGACGCCTAACTGACATTTTTGACACTTTTGGGGGGGACCAGTGACATTACTACAGTAATCAGTGCTAAAAATATGCACTGTTACTGTAATAATGACACTGGCAGGGAAGGGGTCAACCTAGGGGCAATCAAAGGGTTAAGTGTGAGTCTAGGGGAGTGTTTACTAACTGTATGGGGGGTGGGCTTGTGAAATGACTATAGAGACATGTGATCATATATAGAAGGATCATTTCAGAGAGAAGAACGGTCATTTGTGTTTACAACAGGAGACCGTCCTTCTCTGTCGGGGATCGATCGCAATGGCCAGCGGCAATCGGTGCCGCTGGTCCAGTGCATCGACATCCTCGTCGCCTAGTGGGCACGCTCACTTCCCCAGCACCAACAGATAACTTCCATACGTATAATGCTGTCTTCCAAGGTAGCAGGTCATATACCCCCCATATGCAAAAAGTGGTCACCGCCTCCACCTATAACTGGTCTTAGTGGTAAGGAGCACTGGAACGGTGGACGCACATCAAAAAAAACAAAGAGATTTCCAGTCACAACTTACCAACCAGCCAGCGACCAACCAAATTGACACTGAACACCCAGCACATCGCACAATGGCGGCAAAGGTGTCAGTGCGCGGCCTGGCTCAATATAGATATCAATAATGCAGCTTACGCATGTATTTGCAAATGTGTGCAACCAAACCCCTGTTTTTAATGCATACTGTTAGACAGGTCAATTCGGTTGGTCGCTGGCTGGTTGGTAAGTTGTGACTGGAAATCTCTTCGTTTTTTTGGTCATATCCCCCCCATATACTGCTTACTGGAGCCGCTGGTAGACATATGGAGGTTATCTGTTGGAGTACTGGGATCCATAACTTAAAATTTACTAAGGGAGTATAATTTACTTCCCTCCTCTCAAATGTACATATCCTTTTGAATATGGCTGGTTCCTTTGTTACACAGCGGTCACAGCTCTACTCTCCTGGCTGCTTATTATTATTATTATTATATAGGATTTATATAGCGTCAACGGTTTGCGCAGCTCTTTACAACATGAGGGTAGACAGTACAAATACAATACACTTGAATACAGAAGGAATCAGAGGGCTCTGCTCATTAGAGCTTACAATCTAAGCGAGAAGGTCAAGAGATACAAGAGGTAATAACTGTGGGGGATGGGCTGATGGAGAAAATTAAAGTACAGTTGTTAGGTGGTTGCCAGATAGGCTTCTCTGAAGAGATGTGTTTTCAGGGATCGTCTGAAAGTAGACAAAGTAGTAGATAGTCGGACAGATTGGGGTAGAGCATTCCAGAGGATGGGAGAGGTTTGGGAGAAGTCCTGGAGGCGGGCATGAGAAGAGGTGACAAGGTGACTAGAGAGCAGGAGGTCCTGGGAGGAACGAAAAGAACGAGTTGGTTGGTATTTTGAGACCAGGTTAGTGATGTAACTGGGCGCCAAGTTATGGATGGATTTGTAAGTTATGGTTAGTAACTTGAATTTAATTTGTATAATGATAAAAAATACTGTGAACTATTGGCCGTCATCCAATTTGAATATTAACCGCTTTACCACTGGCCACTGTGCTGCTACTGTGGCACAGTGGCTCGTTATCTTCTGGCGACGTAGACCTACGTCGCCAGACTCCCCCCTATCTCGGCGCCGCACGCGCGCCACCGGAGGCTCGCTCCCACTGTATTCAGTCACAGCGGGAGTCGGGCCAGGGGAGGAGAAGCGGTGATCACCGCCGCTCTTCCCCGATCGTCGGGGATCGAGTGAGGAAATCCGCCCGCTTGTGTAAACAAAGTGGGCGGATCTCCTATGTGACAGATTACAGGATTCAGCATAGCTGAACCTGCGATCTGTGTCTGTGTCACACAACCCCCTCCCCCCACACACATCAGTAAGCAGCAGGCATACATTTAACCCCTTGATCACCAATAAAGTTAACCCCTTCCCTGCCAGTGTCATTATTACAGTAACAGTGCATATTTATAGCACTGATTACTGTAGTAATGTCACTGGTCCCCCCAAAAGTGTCAAAAATGTCAGTTAGGGGTGCGATCTGTCCGCCGCAATGTCGCAGTCCCGCAAAAAAAAATCGCAGATCGCCGCCATTACTAGTAAAAAAAAATAAACAATAAAAATGACAAAAATCTTTCCCGTAGTTAGTAAACGCAATAACTTTTGCGCAAACCAATCAAAATACGCTTATTGTGATTTTTTTTTACCAAAAATATGTAGCAGAAAACAAATTGGCCTAAAATGTTAAAAAATTTTGATTTATACATTTTTTTTGGGAATGTTATATATCAGAATGTAAAAAATATTGTTTTTTTTTTTTCAAAATTGTCGTTCTTTTTTTCAAAAATTAAAAATCGCACAGGTGATCAAATACCACCACAAGAAAGCTCTATTTGTGGGGAAAAAAGAACATAAATTTAATTTGGGTACAGCGTCGCAATTGTCCGTTAAAGTAACGCAGTGTCAAATCGCAAAATATAGCCTGGTCAGGAATGGGGTAAAATCTTCAGGTCTTAAAGCGGTCAAAAATACGCTCATTGAGAATTTTTTTGTCAAAGACATGTAGCTAAATTCATTTTGGCCTAAATATATGACAAAAATTGAATATATTGTAATTTTGTTATACTCAGCTGGGAGTGATACCTTCAAAGTCCTATTAGTTAGCTATGATAGGGTATCTATTTTCTTTTAGTATCCTTTATGAAGGGACATGGTACCAGAAAAATCCACATGGACATTGAGGCTGCATTTTTGTATTCTCCTTCCCATTTTTTCTGTCTGTTAGGTAAGTATTTGGCCTGGTTCACACCTATGCAGGCTGCATATTCCAGGCGCATCTTGCGGTTTTTAATACACATTTTTGATCCCTTGAAGTCTATGGAACCAAAAACCAGAAAAACCTCCCTGGCTCTTTCCATAAAATGCACATGTGTGAATTACAGTATCTCACAAAAGTAAGTACACCCCTCACATTTTTGTAAATATTTTATACATGTGACAACACTGAAGAAATGACACTTTGCTACAATGTAAAGTAGTGAGTGTACAGCTTGTATAACAGTGTAAATTTGCTGTCCCCTCAAAATAACTCAACACACAGCCATTAATGTCTAAACCGCTGGCAACAAAAGTGTACACCCCTAAGTGAAAATGTCCAAACTGATGCCCAATTTGCCATTTTCCCTCCCCGGTGTCATGTGACTTGTTAGTGTTACAAGGTCTCAGGTGTGAATGGGGAGCAGGTGTGTTAAATTTGGTGTTATCGCTCTCACTCTCTCATACTGGTCACTGGAAGTTCAGCATGGCACCTCATGGCAAAGAACTCTCTGAGGATCTGAAAAAAGAATTGTTGCTCTACATAAAGAAGATAGTCTAGGCTATAAGAAGATTGCCAAGACCCTGAAACTGAGCTGCAGCACGGTGGCCAAGACCATACAGCGGTTTAACAGGACAGGTTCCACTCAGAACAGGCCTCACCATGGTCAACCAAAGAAGTTGAGTGCACGTGCTCAGCATCATATCCAGAGGTTGTCTTTGGGAAATAGACATATAAATGCTGCCAGCATTGCTGCAGAGGTTGAAGGGGTGGGGGGTCAGCCTGTCAGTGCTCAGACCATACGCCGCACACTGCATCAAATTGGTCTGCATGGCTGTCGTCCCAGAAGGAAGCCTCTTCTAAAGATGATGCACAAGAAAGCCCGCAAACAGTTTTCTGAAGACAAGCAGACAAAGGTCATGGATTACTGGAACCATGTCCTGTGGTCTGATGAGACCAAGATAAACTTATTTGGTTCAGATGGTGTCAAGAGTGTGTGGTGGCAACCAGGTGAGGAGTACAAAGACAAGTGTGTCTTACCTACAGTCAAGCACGTTGGTGGAAGTGTCATGGTCTGGGGCTACATGAGTGCTGCCGGCACTGGGGAGCCACAGTTCATTGAGGGATCCGTGAATGCCAACATGTACTGTGATATACTGAAGCAGAGCATGATCCCCTCCCTTTGAAGACTGGGCCACAGGGCAGTAATCCAACATGATAATGACCCCCAAACACCTCCAAGATGACCACTGCCTTGCTAAAGAAGCTGAGGGTAAAGGTGATGGACTGGCCAAGCATGTCTCCAGACCTAAACCCTATTGAGCTTCTGTGGGGCATCCTCAAATGGAAGGTGGAGGAGCGCAAGTTCTCTAACATCCACCAGCTCTGTGATGTCATCATGGAGGAGTGGAAGAGGACTCCAGTGACAACCTGTGAAGCTCTGGTGAACTCCATGCCCAGGAGGGTTAAGGCAGTGCTGGAAAATAATGGTGGCCAAACGAAATTTTGACACTTTGGGCCCAATTTTGACATTTTCACTTAGGGGTGTACTCACTTTAGTTGTCAGCAGTTTAGACATTAATGGATGTGTGTTGAGTTATTTTGAGGGGAGAGCAAATTTACACTGTTATACAAGCTGTACACTCACTACTTTACATTGTAGCAAAGTGTCATTTCTTCAGTGTTGTCACATGAAAAGACATATTAAAATACTCACTTTTGTAAGATACTGTACATCCTTAGGAAACCGTGTTAAAAGGACTGTAATGTGTTTCTGCAAAACTGAAAGCGCACTATAAAAATGCATTAGTGTGAACCAGGCCTTACAGGAGATGGGAAAGGGTTGTATAATGTGTATTGGACTATGAGGAGTGGAGCTGTCCAGTGCTGAAAGTTAGGAATGAGAAGTAAATGGGAGATGAGAAAACATTTTACAATGTGTAATAAACTATAACTGGAACTGTCCAGTGCTGAATGTTTGGGATGTGATGTAGTAAAATATACAGTTATATGTTTGCATTACAGTTATTATGTTTGTATATAAAATAGATCATCCGAAGACCAATATGGGGCCTTTAGCATTGTACAGTAACCACTTGACCTCCAGAAGATTTACCCCCTTAACCACTTCAGCCCCGGAAGATGTTACCCCCTTCCTGACCAGGGCCTATTTTGCGATTCGGCACTGCTTTACTTTAACAGACAATTGCGCGGTCGTGCGGCGCTGTACCCAAACGAAATTGACGTCCTTTTTTTCCCACAAATAGAGCTTTTTTTTGGTGGTATTTGATCACCTGTGCGATTTGTTATTGTTTGCGCTATAAACAAAAAATAGCAACAATTTTGAAAAAAATAAAACAATATTTTTAACATTCTTTTTTTGACATTTTTAAAAAAAACATTTTTGCGCTATAAACAAAAAAAGAGCGACTATTCTGAAAAAACAAAACAAACAAAAAAAAACAATATTTTTCACATTCTGCTATATAAGCTTCTCAAAAAAAAAAAAATTAAAAATCAAAATTTTTTAACATTTTAGGCCAATTTGTTTTCTGCTACATATTTTTGGTAAAAAAATCACAATAAGCGTATTTTGATTGATTTGCACAAAAGTTATTGCGTCTACTAACTACGGGAAAGATTTATGTCATTTTTATTTATTTATTTTTTTTTTACTGGTAATGGCGGGGATCTGCGAGTTTTTCGGGGGAGAAGGACGGACGGCTGTGTTTACAACAGCTGACCGTCCTTCTCTCTCAGCGGGGAGAGATCGTGGGTGTCAGGCGGCAATCGGAGCCGCCTGACACATGAACTGGCTTTCCCGCTGACGAGCGGGAGCGCGCCGGCGGCGGCGTGCGTTCGCCCCGGCAGCGGCGTGCGTTCCCCCTGTAGACTCCCCAGAGCGAGCGCCGTATATGTACAGCGATTTGCCTGGGAGCGGCTGCCTGCCGCAGTACATCTGCGGCGGGCCGTCGGCAAGCGGTTAATGACCAGGCCATTTTTTGCGATACGGCACTGCGTTACTTTAGCTGACAATTGGGCATTCATGCAACACTGTGCATAAATACTATTTTAACAGTACAAATGTATAAGGAAGTCCATAGTCATGACATAGTCCAGATAAATTGATGAAGTGAAAAAACTGAAAGTGGAGCAGCGTTAATCCCAGAAGAGATGTAGAACACTGAATCATGCAGGGAGTTTCACTTCATCAATTTATCTGGACTATGTCATGACTATGGACTTCCTTATACCTTTATACTGTGAAAATTTTGATATTTTTTTGCCATTGCACTTTTTTCCTATAGCACTTTATTGGACTTTGCTGGTGTTATTTCACTTAGATGTAATTTTATCAAATCTTTGTATTTTTTAACCTTTATTTATTATATATATTTATTGGTATAACCCCTTTTCACTACTCACCTACCTAGGGTTATCTACAGGACAATATTTAGTCAGTAAGTAACTGGCTTGGTTTTTGTTGTTTTTTTCCTACTTTGCACATGTTTAATTAATCACATTATTATAGCAAGCTCTGCGTTTGCAGGAGAAGGTATATTTGCATTCTCCTCCTCATTGTTTCATCCTTATGGCTCTAGCAGGCCGGGCCACAGCAGCTGCTTCTTCTTGTTTTTTCTTTAAATTAAAAGTATTTTCTAACTCTTCAGCAGGGGCGTTGTTAGGTGGGAAAAAGACCAGGGGCTTCAGCCCAAAGGTAAATTTGATAACCCCTCCCACATTTTAAAGTAAGTCCCGCCCAAGGTCCTCCCACATTTTAAAGTAAGTCCCGCCTAAGCTCCACCCAATGCCCCCCCCCCTCACCCCTGCCCAATGCCCCACCATACTAGCAACCAGTGTGGCCACGGCAGTAGAGCCAGGGTGAGGTACAGCACAGAGAGGAGGAGGATCATGGACTTGGGGCTAATAATTATTTACACTTAACACGAGACCCGGGGCTTTTCGGGGAACCACTTGGGGCTATAGCCCGGGTCAGCCCCCCACCTCCCGACGCCACTGCTCTCCAGTAGTATATAACAAATTTCCTGGCGCGGTTGACCCAACACATTTCTGCACTGGTGATGCCCAGATCTCACATCTGAATCAGCTGTAGGAGACGTTCCTGGAGCTACACCTTTTGTCTGTTAGTCCTTAGTCATGACTAAGGTCCAACCCGTGTAGAATGTTTTTACAGCGTTGTACATGTCTTCTCAATAAAGGAATACTATTTCTTGGATGTCATCCAGAGTGCTGACCATCCCTTTCCTTATACTAGATGAACATTGAGGTGCCCGTGCCTCCATGTAGAATTTTACAATTCTTTAATATTTCGTTGGCGGCGTGTTTCACCTGACGCTGTAATGTGTTATGAATGTGCTATTAGTGCAATAAATCTCTTATTTCCAATTTAGTCACTGTATTAATTACTGTGCCAAGGCTGACGGGAGGTGAAATACAAATCACAGAGAGGTTTTAGTGTGAGACTCACGCCTCGGGCCCTCGTGTAGGCTCACGGGGCCTTGAATATGATTAACATGCCAACGTAATGGAAATGAGCCCAACAAAATGTGCGAGCCGTAGAAGGGAGGGGAAGATGCCTCCTCTCCGTATCATTTATCTATACATAAAACACAGCCTCCTTTTTATTATTTCACCTAAATTTCCCATATGGGGGATGTATGACTGCGATATAGATGTTAACGTATAATCTTCTTCACGACTGGAAGTGATGGGAAGGATTTAATGATGGAAAATTTGTCAGCATTGTATATAAATTAAGGAAATAAATCAATTTATCAAACCTTTCTGCCAATCACCACTCTAATATATGCAGTTCAGGTTTATATTAAATACTGAAGCGAATACAATGTTAAAGATTAGTGCCATCAGTTCTGATTAAATATTTGTTTTTTCCTGAGAGTAGGTAAGACCGGATATTTAATGAGAATATTGATTAAATATTTGAGATCTTCCCATCAGAAATTTAAAATTCTGCCCCAATGCCATTGCAAAGTCAAAAGATGGTGTTGCCCTTCCCCCGAATGGATTCCCCATTAGGTAGGAAAAACACATACTGGGAGTCCAGGTGTTATAGAGTGACATCTTTAACCACTTGCCGACCACCCGCCGCATATATACTGCGGAAGGCTGGCTCGACTGTGTGAATCGCCGTAACTGTACGGCGGTTCGCGGGAGCGCTCTTGGGGGCAACCGCGCGCCGCCGGTGGTGCGCACCTGCCCCCCACTAGGCCCCCCCCACTAGGCCCCCCCACTAGGCAGCGGGCATGCCGATTTACGGGACCGGTGGCACCGATTGCCGCTGGGCATCCGCGATCACTCCCCGCTGAGAGAGAAGGACAGTCAGCTGTTGTAAACACATCTGACCGTTCTTCTCTCTGAAATGATCACAGAGCGCCTGTGATCCTTCTATATAGGAACACAGGTCTCTATGGTCATTTCACAAACCCCTCCCCCCACAGTTAGAAAACACTCCCCTAGGTTCACACTTAACCCCTGGGTTAACCCCTTCGCTGCCAGTGTGATTAGTACAGTAACAGTGTATTTTAGCACTGATTACTGTAGTAATGTCACTGGTCCCCCCAAAAGAGTGAAAAATGTCAGTGTGATCTGTCCGCCGCAAAGTCGCAGTCACGCTAAAAAAATCGCTGATCACCGCCATTACTAGCAAAATAAAAAATAAAAATGACATAAATCTTTCCCCTAGTTTGTAGACGCGATAACTTAAGGGGGCAAATCCTTCCAGTCCAAAGTGGTTAATATAGTCTGTGGGCCAGTAGGATTCCCATATTGTTAGGCACCCATAGGGCCCACTTGTAATACTTTCATATAAGGTCCTGGATGACTACTTCTGTGCTTTCTTAGGGCTCTTTCACACGGTCCGCCTCCGTAGGCGGATCCGTGCTGCTCAGCGGGGATCGATCCGCGATCCCCGCTGAGCCGGCGGATGACAGCTCCGTCACCGCTTGCAGTGCGGAGAGGGAGGTGTCACAGCCCCCGCTGCTCTCTATGGGGGATCGGATGAGAGCGGACCACCTGTCCGCTCTCATCCGCTCCGATCCGATCTGATCCCCAGGACGGATGGAAAATAGGGTTTCCATCCATCCGGATTTCACGTACAGGATCGGATACGGATGGCAGCGGCTCCATAGGGCTGAATGGGCATCTGATCAGATCCGCCTAAAAAAACTGACAGGCGGATCTGATCGGACCGCTCGTGTGAAAGAGCCCTTAGGACAATTTTTGTTTAGTGTCTTACGCTTACAAGATGTTCTAGACCTTGTGTGGACCTCATTGCTGTATTTTTCCCTTTATCAGGAACAAAATACTCCAAAAGGTGCTGGTTTTGGTCTGATTCTACTTTTTTTTTCTTCTAATGTTTGATCGTCTGTTGGGGGCCCATTCACGGGCGTCCGCAGAATTTTTTTCAGAGCGGGGGCATCCTTTTAAGGTCACCCATGCATTGCCCCTTTTGCCCCCCATAGATCCCCCTTTAGAGCAGGCCAGGGTCCCCCCATAGATCCCCCTTTAGAGCAGGCCAGGATCTCTATAGATCCCTCTGTAGTCTTACCTTTTCACCTATATTTCCCATGCTACCAGGTACTTCAGGCTCTCCCTGCAAAGAATATATATATATATATATATATATTTATCCAATATGACCCCCTTTAGAGCAGGCCAAGATCCCCATAGATCCCCTTTACAGTAGGCCAGGTTCCCATAGATCCCCCTTTAGAGCAGGCCAGGGTCTCCCATAGATCCCCCTTTAGAGCAGGCCAGGATCCCTATAGATCCCTCTGTAGTCTTACCTTTTAACCTATATTTCCCATGCTACCAGGTACTCCAGGCTCTCCCTGCAAAGAATATATATATATATTTAGCAAATATGGCCCCCTTTAGAGCAGGCCAGGATCCCCATAGATCCCCTTTAGAGTAGGCCAGGTTCCCGTAGATCCCCCTTTAGAGCAGGCCAGGCCAGGGTCCCCCATAGATCCCCCTTTCGAGCAGGGTCCCCAAAGATTCCCCTCTTAGAGTAGGCCAGGAAATTTCCCAGGGGGGGCACTTACCCCCCCCCCCCTTGTGGATACCCATGGGCCCATAGGTTGGAAGTCTTGCTGTGTGGTAGCTGCCTTGTTGGTCTGGTGCTCCTTTCTGTAGTTCTAAAAAGCTTTTCTTTATTATAACCAATAAAAATGATTGCAACAGAAGAGAGATAAAAATTATTTTTGAAATGACAATACCATGTTGAGGGTTATATGAGTTTGTGGTTATTGGATTTACATCTACTTATTGCTGGGGCTCATGTTATGTATTTAATAATTTATTTATGATTTATTACAGGTATTTATATAGCAGCAACATTTTACAAAGCACTCCACATACTGTACATCAATATTCCCTTCCCTCAAGGGGCTTACAATCTAAGGCCTCTAACTCATATCTATACATACACATACTAAGGCCAATTTAAGCAGGAGCCAATTAACCTACACTATATTACCAAAAGTATTGGGACGCCTGCCTTTACACGCACATGAACTTTAATGGCATCCCAGTCTAAGTCCGTAGGGTTCAATATTGAGTTGGCCCACCCTTTGCAGCTATAACAGCTTCAACTCCTCTGGGAAGGCTGTCCACAAGGTTTAGGAGTGTCTATGGGAATGTTTGACCGTTCCTTCAGAAGCGCATTTGTGGGTCAGGCACTGATGTTGAACGAGAAGGCCTGGCTCCCAGTCTCTGCACTATTTCATCCCAAAGGTGTTCAATTATGTTGAGGTCAGGACTCTGTGCAGGCCAGTCAAGTTCCTCCACCCAGAACTCGCTCATTCATGTCTTTATGGACCTTGCTTTGTGTACTGGTCCAAATCATTTGGTGGAGGGGGGGATTATGGTGTGGGGATATTTTTCAGGGGTTGGATTTGGCCCCTTAGTTCCAATGAAGGGAACTCTTAAGGCGTCAGCATACCAAGACATTTTGGACAATTTCATGCTCCCAACTTTGTGGGAAGAGTTTGGGGATGGCCCCTTCCTGTTCCAACAAGACTGCGCACCACTGCACAAAGTAAGGTCCATAAAGACATGGATGAGCGAGTTTGGGGTAGAGGAACTTGACTTGCCTGCACTTTCCTGACCTCAACCCGACAGAACACCTTTGGAATGAATTAGGATTGGTAGGACCTATCACTCAATACCCAGTGTGGGTGGCCATCATACCGATAAGTAGAGAAAGGAAAATCCCCCAATGGTATGGGATTTTATATGCCACACACACACTGAACAAGAATACAAAAGGTATGCATAAAAAATCAATTTATTAGGTAACATGTAACAAAAAATTGCACAAACATGTATGTCTAAAGCAAAATAGACACAACAGTTAAAAACTTGCAAGTGTTGACAGACCAGTATCCGTACAGGAGGCCCTTGGGTGTCATTGGTAGAATGAACCGGACTCGACCCTACGCGTTTCGGGTTAGAAACCCTTCATCAGGGGTCACCCAAAGTTCAGTACTCAATGTCAACCCAAAAGGGTCTTCGTAGTAGGGGCAACTGGACTGTCGATTAAAATTGGTGTCAACCGAAGAGGGGATGTCAATGGCTAGGAGAACATAGTTCATTGGAAGAGTAACGAGAAAATAGAACAATGTTGGCGAGAGCCGACCAGATCGAGGGCACCACAATGATCCGTCACTGGTCCAAATTTCTCAAGAGTGGTAAATCACTCAGAGTCCCATAATGTCACTCTACAGAGTACGTTTATGTTCGTGGCAGAAGGTAAGTAAGGTATGAGAGTAGGGCATTTGTCTGACGTGGATATTGTCCTCCGTCCTGTTCACCTCAGCGTAAACATCCTCTGCGAAGGATCGAGTCCGGTTCATTCTACCAATGACACCCAAGGGTCTCCTGTACGGATACTGGTCTGTCAACACTTGCAAGTTTTTAACTGTTGTGTCTATTTTGCTTTAGACATACATGTTTGTGCAATTTTTTGTTACATGTTACCTAATAAATTGATTTTTTATGCATACCTTTTGTATTCTTGTTCAGTGTGTGTGTGGCATATAAAATCCCATACCATTGGGGGATTTTCCTTTCTCTTTGGAATGAATTAGAGCAGAGACTGTGAGCCAGGCCTTCTCGTTCAACATCAGTGACTGACCTCACAAATGCACTTCTAGAAGAATGGTCAAACATTCCCATAGACACACTTCTAAACCTTGTGGAAAGCCTCCCCAGAAGAAATTAAGCTGTTATAGCTGAAAAGTGTGGGCAAACTCAATATTGAACCCTACAGACCAAAGTAACAACTTTTCTTGTTTGATTTCCTTTAGATTTACCTTCAACTATGTAGTGTAAGGGCCTGCCTGATTGCATACAAATTGAAAGTGTTTAGGTTTGACCTCACATTATATGGTTTTGGTAAATCTAAAGGAAAAAATCCAAAGACAAGCTTAAGACTGGGATGCCATTAAAGTTCATGTGCGTGAAAAGGCAGGCGTCCCAATATTTTTGAAATGAGGTAATATAGTGTATATATTGTGTGTGTGTGTATGTATGTATATGCATATACAGTATATATATATATATATATATATATACATGTATATATATATATATATATATATATATATATATATATATATATATATATATATATATATATATATACTGTATGTATATATATATATATGTATGTGCATATATATTTATATATATATATATATATATGTGTGTGTGTATATATATATGTGTATGTATACATATATATATATATATATATATGTGTATATATATATATATATATATATATATATGTATGTGCGCATATATATATATATATATATATATATATATATACATAATTTTTTTTTTATTTGACAATGTGTTTCAAACCAATCAGTTAATATAAGACAGCAGAAGCAATTACACACTTTCTCCTGCAGATAATAAAACCCGGTTTTCTTTTAGACTAACAAGAAAGGAGAATTCATCAAAAAAAATCTCACATCTCTAAGAAGTGAAATTGGCCTCGGCCGTCAGGAGTTGACGATGGAACCAGCAAAGACTTCCCAACTATCACACTTCTGCCTGCCGCTGCTTTCCCACATCCCTTCATTCCGGCAGTTTCCTAATCTAATCCGCGCTCCTTTCCCAGAGTCTATTTCGCCGGCTCGTTGCGGGGAAAAGCGGCATCCACGGTAAATGAGCTGTCAAGACTACGGCTGAATGTGTGCGCTGGTGGCCTTTACTCATAAATATCTCCTCAATGGGCGAATGACAAGCCAGATCCTTCACTGCGCAGGAATCAGACTCAGCAGAATTTGGCAACCCTGAGAAGAGCTCCATCATTTTTATATATTTTCTTATACAAAAATAGATTGAGAGGCCGGGCAGTGATGGAGCTGTGAGGAGACGTTAACCTCTAACAAGAACGTCCTGAAGATGATGGATGTTTAGAGGGAGCCAACGGGAGGGAGACACCTGTCTTTGTACGGACGTTTAACCCTCACCGGGTAGCAGTGACAAGCATATCGCCTCTGTGCCACCAAAGGCATGTCATCTATTTATCACCGTCTGTAAAATGAAAACTGTCTGAACTGCCCCTTGCAATGACATCCAACCACTGATGTCCAGTACTGGTTCAAATCTAATTGCTTGTAAGGGGGCAGAACAGTCAGTTCTTATTTCAGACTCCGTAACCACTTGCCGACTGCCGCACGACTATTTACGTCGGCAGTCAGCCCCTCACAGGCAGAGTGACGTAGATCTACGTCGCTAGCCTGTGAGGGTCTAGGGAGAGAGCGCGCGCCCCCGGAGGCGCGCTCCCGCGTGGTCACGGAACCCCCGCGCGTGTGACCGGCGGACCCGATGTCTGCCGGTCACTCGGTGATCGTCGCTGCAGAGGGAGAAAGGCAGGCAGCTGATGTAAACAAGCCGCCTGTCATTCTCCCCTGTGTAGGAATGGTGATCATACGGTTCTACTATGTAGGACCGTTGATCACTGTTCCTACAGCTCAAGCCACAGCCAAT
Organism: Pelophylax lessonae; assembly: GCF_965119305.1. NCBI lineage: Eukaryota > Metazoa > Chordata > Amphibia > Anura > Ranidae > Pelophylax > Pelophylax lessonae. The sequence goes on along the minus strand of NC_138770.1, from coordinate 673,768,009 downwards.
CACAGTTAGAATCATGCCCCTAGGGACACACATAACCCCTCCCTCTCAGAAAAAGTTAACCCCTTCACTGCCAGTGTAATTTTACAGTAACAGTGCATATGTATAGCACTGATTACTGTAGAAATGTCACTGGTAACCCCAAAAGTGTCAAAAATGTCAGTCAAGGGTCCGATCTGTCCGCCGCAATGTCACAGTACCGCAAAAAAAATCGCAGATCGCCGCCATTGCGCGTTAAAAAAAAACAACAAAAATCTTTCCCTTTGTTAGTAAACGCGATAACTTTTGCGCAAACCAATCAAAATACGCTTTTTGTGATTTTTTTACCAAACATATGTAGCATAAAACAAATTGGCCGAAAATGTTAAAAAATTTTGATTTTTACTTTTTTTTTTTGGAAATTTCATATAAAAAAATGTGAAAAATATTGCTATTTTGTTTATAGCGCATGATCAAAAAAACACACAGGTGATCAAATACCACCAAAAGAAAGCTCTGTTTGTGGGAAAAAAAGGACGTCAAATTCGTTTAGGTACAGCATCGCACGACCGCGCAATTGTCCGTTAAAGTCACGCAGTGCCGAATCGCAAAATAGGCCCTGGTCAGGAAGGGGGTAAAATCTTCCAGGGCTTAAGTGGTTAAGAGGCGGTCCACACTAGCGCGACTTGTCAGGCGACTTGTCCGCTTGACAAGTCGCGCTCCCTCGCGGTCCATTGACCGCTACAGGACCCGTTCTAATAGGAGCGACACAAGACTTAGAAAAAGGGTCCTGTACTACTTCGGGGCGACCTCGGAGCGACCTGCATAGACTTCCATTATGTGAAGTCCCTGCAAGTCGCTCCAAAGTTGTGGTGCATGGGAATGCACAAGTCGCCCCTGAAGTAGTACAGAGTCGTGTCGCCCCAGTGTGAAAGAGAAGTTTGGGTTTGTTTTCTGTTTTTTTTAATCATACTTACCTAGGTGGATGCTGCATCTGTCCCCCACCGACTCCAATACTGAGAACCGAGTGGTCAAACTCTGGCAATCCCTCAGTTCTCAGAGCTCCCTGAGCAGAGAGCCAGTGACTGTCAGTCACCGGCTCTCTGCCCCCCCCCCCCACCTTCACTGGAGTGCTGGGCTGTGGAGGGAGCGGGAGAGGCCAGCTCAGGCTCTCAGTCACTCTCTGAGAGGCTAAAAAGGGTGTTGGTCCATGCATTTCAGTTAGGAATCCGATCTGTCTGCCGCAATGTCGCAGTCCTGCTAAAAATAGCTGATCGCTGTCATTACTATTAAAAAAAAAACAAATACTGTAAATAAAAATGACATAAATCTTTCCCCTAGTTTGTAGACTCCATAACTTTTGCGCAAACCAATCAAAATACGCTTATTGGGATGTTGTTTTACCAAAAATATGTAGCAGAATACAATTTGGCTTAAAATTATGAAAAATTTGATTTTAATTTTTTTTTTCTTGGGAATGTTATATAGCAGAATGTGAAAAATATTGTTTTTTTTTTTTTTTTCAGAATTGTTGCTCTTTTTTTGTTTATAGCGCTAAAAAAAAAAAAAACATCGCACAGGTGATCAAATACCACCAAAAGAAAGCCCTATTTGTGGGGAAAAAAAGGACATCAATTTTTTGGGGGTACAGCGTCGCACAACCACGCAATTGTCAGTTAAAATAATGGAGTGCCGAATCGCAAAAAATGGGCTGGTCATTAAGGGGGCAAATCTTTCCGGTCCAGAAGTGGTTAAATAAAGGAAACTTTTTTTTGTGATGTCATCCTGAGTGCTGACCATCCCTTTCCTTATTCTGGTACGTTGGAGGTGTCAGTAGCCTAAAGCCGGATACACACTATACAACTTTTGCTGGTAGATTTCCTTTGGATTTACCTTCAACTATATAGTGCAAGGGACTGAGGGAAAATCTTCTGGTCCAGAACTGGTTAAAACTCTACTATATTCTTCAATTACCACAAAGTATATAAATCCACTTAGTGTGCACCAAAAATATTTGCAAACCCAAATATTACATTATATAAGTGGCAGTGACATCATCGCTGTGCTGTACATAGCTAGTGCAGAGAGCAGAGCTGTGAGAGGGGCCTATCAGCTCCACCCACTGCAGAAAACTACAGGAGGGGGCGGAGACAAGACCAGTCCCCCTGCACAAGTAGAGAGTGCAGCAGTGAGCGGTCTTTATTACAGGAAGTCTCACACTGGATTACTGAACAGATCTGGAAGAAATACACAAAGCTCACCGAGATACAAGAAGAATATATATGACCAATGTGTTTAGATGATATTTGCTTATCCCGGAGTTCAGATATGAATTCATGATCTGAATTTCAGATTCACACTGAACTCTTTGGTATTGGAGTAGATGTCCCTGTACAGCTCATGCAATAAAAATCATCACTTTGTTCCCGCCGCTCATGTAACATTGCACTGTTTGTTTATATGATATAGATATTCATTATCTTCCATTTCTATTGTGCCGGGATAAACAATATTTTAGCCTGCAGTTTAAAGAACTATAAGTGGCCTTGCTTTGAAATGTAACACCCAGCTCTTTATTATTTAAAGGCTATTATTGCTTTGTTGTGATGTCCTTAACTCAGTGACAATTGTGTGTCTCACATTCTTCCTGAAGGCTTCTTTCACGTGGGCTGCAGGTGGATCCTTTTCAGATTGCATTTCAGAACCAGTTTACAGGTGCACAGAATGTTATATTGCCCCCCCCCCCGTAACCCCCCCCCCCTCCCTCATCGAATACTTTCATGATATCTTTTAATACTTCCATGATACTCTCTAAGCACTTCCAGCGAGCCATGGTGTCCTCTTCGGTCAGAGGATTCAAACCATCTGACTCATGCTTGGGCTCTCTCAGCCTTTCATAGGCTAGCAGGTGATGCCCCTTAATCCATCAACGATCCATCGTAAACCCATCAACAATTAACTGCATCAAAGCATTCTCTTTCTGGCCAGTCCCTACTCTACTCTGCTGTGCCTGTCCCATATTAGCTCTATAACCCCCCTTCCTTTTTAATTCCCCCCCCCCCCCCCCCGAAAACCTGTTCTTTAATCCCAAGGGAATACTATATTAAAAAATGGTGCCACGACTACTATAGCTATGTTTGGCAAATAGGTGCAATGCAGTCCCATTGACTTAATGGGGCATTGTGCCACCTGAACTTGGCAAATTGATTTAAAACCTGAATGTTGTGCCCCATTGCTATTCAGCAGTAAGGCAGGCAACAGACATGGGTATCACTACTATGACACAAACACTTGTTTTTTTTTTTTACCATGGCCCTCTGCCCATGTGAACATAGCAAGAAAAATAATGAAAGATGTTTATATTTTTATTGTGTGATTAATGTTTTCTTAGGCTGATACTCAATGAGGCTGAGTTTGGAGGATATTTGTAGGAAATCAACATTTGTGAGTCTCGTTCATGTCTGGCTTCGGAGGGTTTTTCCTTAAACAGTTTCCTTGTCTGCTTCCCTGAAAACCTTTCTGGTCTTTCTTATATCACTGAACTTTTTTCTTTGGATTGGGACTACATTTAAATATACATGATGAATTTAAATCTTACTTTGTTACATAGAAACATAGAAGAGTGATGACAGAAAAAGACCAAGATGTC